>NC_092725.1:70845278-71168366 GCF_047496885.1 Scyliorhinus torazame
AACCAACCATGCTCCTGGAACCCCAAAACACCCTCTTTATCACTCACTCCGCGCTCTCTCACTCACTCTCCCTCCGCTGGCGGCTTTCACGCTCCACTCGCCGGCGCGCTCCATCCTTGCTCCCCTCCCCTCCCCCAGGGCGCGCGCGCGCGCGCTGATGTGGGACGGGCAGAGACCTGGCGCCCAACTGGCTGGCGGCAGCACGCGCGCGGGGAGGGCCCGAACTGATTGGGCCAGGCGGGGGAACGCGCGGCGGCGGGGAATGTGGGGGCCGGGCCGGGCTCGCGCGCGCTCCTCGCTCGGGGCCGCGCTGCTCCTCGGGGCCGCGCCGCTCTCCAGCCAGCCCGAGGTGCCCCTGACGTTCTCGCATGAAAATGAGGCTGTCAGCTGGTCAATTTCTCAGTCCAAACGCGTCTTATCAAAGAAACACTAAGGACCGAATCATATCATTATGGGGACTGTTTGTTTTTCATGGCACTTTTGTTTGTTTTTCGTCCTGTTAAATACTTGCCGCTCATTGGGAACTAGTGGGCTCGTAGGTAAGAGTTCCGAAATTTCACTGTAACCCTTTTATTCTGAAAAAAATCCATTGAGGAAAAAAAAAGAGAAAAAGAAATATTTTGCAAAACCGTGAACAGGGAAGGGGGGAGAGATTTCACCCCCCCCCCCTTCACTTGTTACTTGTCAAGTTGTTTGGGCATGAATGAGATGTGAAGAGGTGCTGCCAGCGGGTCCAGGTTTGGAATTAATCTTTTTTTTTATATATATGCGGTGGGGCTTTTTTGATGGTGCCCCCCCCCCCCAACATTTCGAATTCGCAGGGGTAACTTTAAAACAACAACCCCTCTTTCCCCTGAGGGGACATCCCTGTAACTTTCAGGAGTCATTAACACCGCCGGCGCCTTACTTTATTGTTGGTCAAGGAGCTGAAATAAAGTACCTGGGAGGAGGAGGGGGGGGGGGGGGGAGACCTGGACCAAAGGAATCAGCTTTTCCCCCTCAGTGAGAACCGTTTTGCATTTTAATGCTAATCATGGGGCTCCTTTCAAGTCTCCCCCCCCCCCCCTCAACTATATAACCGTCTCAACATCGCCTAGATTAATGAAACGTTATTGTTGTGGGGGAGTTGGGGAGAGTTAAAGGTATCCTGTGTGTTTAACCAACCGACTGTTTGAATGTTTTCTCTTCACGTTTGTGTGGGATTTGAGAATTGTCTAACTTTCTGCGCACTACAACAGTCAATGTGAAAGGCCGGGCAGAAGGATGTCCTTCATTTTGTCTTCTAAATGTGATATGTTCCAGAATATTTGACAGACATGGATGATGTGTTGCAATTCATTATTCTTTGCTAATAGGGTCTATCGTATTTTGCCTCAATCAGACATGCCAGATGTGCCCAGCCATGTGTGTGCGCATATACAACATATATATACACACACACACGTGTAAATCTGCATAAAAGTTGCATTAGTTAAAATAGGAGTTCATCTCAAATTAGAAGTTAAATCTGGGCACCCGAATTCGAGCACATTCTGCATGTTTTGTGCATCAGGGGAGAAACATCCCTGAAGAGAAAGGGAGGATTTCTTACATATTGCTTAACACACCGAGAGGAGCGGACCCCCTTGAACCTTAATGAAAAGCCCCCTTTGGACTCATTTGAAGTAATTCTGAGGGCGGCGGTGCCAAGGAATCCAGCTGTCAAATCCGGAGAAGCCAGATGAGAGAAGCACTTGATAATGAGTCAAAATATGACCAGGCAGTTTTCCTTTTCTGCCTCACTGCGCTCGTCTCCCGCTGGAGCGCACTCTCATTTAGCTTGAAACCACCTTCAGACTTGACTGAGTCGGCAAATTCAATTGATTTTTTTAAATAATAAGAAAGCGGTTGTTTCCGTAAGGGCTTTGAATAATTGCCTCTGAATAAATGAGGTCGCACTCATCCAAGACTCGCGTAGCGTTTTAACGCTCATTAAGTTGCTATTTTGTCATGTAATGGACCATCGCAGTCTATTAAATCTAGTATCAATAAACCTTTCAGACGCTTCCAGGCGATCCTATCTTAAAAACATGCATCACAAAGAATTATTGAGATGTAGCAGTAAATCGCGCCGGTGTGTAGTTTATTGGTACACTTTGTGTCCTCTGCCCATTTAACGTATTTACCTTGGGTGCAGAAACTCGGAGAGGAAGTGTCTGGCTATCGCAGCTACAGATGGATCATTAAACCGTGAATAAATCGATTACGAGTAAATAGCTTATTGGCAGCAGTCCATCAATCAAAAGCACTGGGGTACCCGAAGGCGGATGCTAGAATGTGACAGATTTCCGTAAACCTACCATTCAAATCCCATACCCCTCGCTTTTTAAAAATCAGCTTCCAAAACAAGAGTCGCCAGTTCTATAACTGAAACACTCACAGTGTGAATTTCACCCCAGGCTTTATTTTGACCGCCGAATTGGACGTTCCACGCAACAGGAAAATCAGGATGGTCCGAAATCGACAGCGTTTTTATATCACACTGAAAATAATTAGTTCTCATTCTGCGCGAATGATATAAGCAAAGATTGATCCCACTAAATAAGTGTAATAGACACACAGGCGCTGTTTATGACCGTCGGCATGTGTCGGTTTGACAGTAACGGTGGAGATGTTAAAACACATCACTGAAAATTTCGCGGGGATCCGACTGAAACCATCGCCTGGGCAAACGCGGGAGAGCCCAGGAGGTGGCTTTGATCGGAAACGAGTCCATAAATCGGTGACTGGAATGATAAATGAAGCAAACCCACTTGAGAGCGGGTTGGTGTCACGGTCCCTGGCGACTGTAAGACGGATTGAAAGAAAATCATCATAAAATTAAAGTCAATTGAAGTAGACCTGGCCACGCAAGAGGCTAGTATCCACAGAAGAGGAATTTGGGTTTCTATGTTTTATTATGTATAGGGAGGAGGGGTGTTATGAGAAGTTGACCCGATGTATATTTAACAGATTGCTGCCTTTGGTTGGGCATTTTCTGCTGTGACCGCTTCAGTTGGCCTCCAGCAAGCCCAGAATAACATGTCCCTGTCACACAGGGACACGCTCACAAGCTGCACATTTGTTCCGCTCATATTGGCCCCGCGGGAACACTCGAAACTCCGCAAGAAGTGGGCAAAAAAATACTTCCTCGGCGCTCTAACGCAGACAGACTGAATCTTTCCCCGACAGGTTTGCATCATCATGCTGAACTTGCGCGACCCCCAGAAGGTATCGCCGGCAGGGCATCAGTGATGCCCAACACTGCACAACCTGGGAAATGTGGGCACTGAAAAAATGCCTGTTAAATTTAAATGCCACTGATAGGTTTAGCATGAAGTTTGGGGCGATTTATTTGTTCTTGACCCTTTTGATCTGAGTGTCTCGCCCAGTTCCTGAATTGTAATGTCCCAGTATTAAAATCAAAGTCGATAGCACTTTACGGTCTGCCCTTGGGTTGCAAGTTTTTAGCTGTGCTCTACCCATTTTATACCAATGCATTGAGCCAATTATTATTATTTTTTAATAAACATTTTATTGAGGTATTTTTGGTATAGTAACAACAACAAAATAAACAATAGACATGAAACCATAAACGTAGTGCAAAAGCCATTTACCTCTCATACAGGTCCCACCCTCATTAACCCCTACTCGAATCTAAACTACTCCCCCCCCCCCCCGTCTGCTGATGATTAATTTCCCGCAAAGAAGTCGATGAACGGTTGCCACCTCCGGGTCAATCCTAACAGTGACCCTCTCAAGGTGAACTTGATTTTCTCCAAACAGAGAAAGCTAGCCATGTCCGATAGCCAGGTCTCTGAGTTTGGGGGCTTTGAGTCCCTCCATGCTAATAGTATTCATCTCCGGGCTACCAGGGAAGCAAAGGCCAGAACGTCTGCCTCTTTCTCCTCCTGGATTCCCGGTTCTTCTGACACCCTGAAAATTGCCACCTCTGGACTCAGTGCCACCCTTGTTTTTAACACCGTGGACATGACGTCTGCAAACCCCTGCCAAAATCCCCTAAGCTTTGGACATGTCCAAAACATGTGGCCGTGGTTCACGGGTCCTCCCGCACATTTTGCGCACTAGTCCTCCACCCCAAAGAATCTGCTCATCCGGGCCACTGTCATGTGAGCCCGATGAACAACCTTAAATTGTATCAGGCTGAGCCTGGCACATGTTGCGGACTTATTGACTCTACTCAACGTGTCTGCCCACTATCTTGCCTCCCAGCTCCTACTCCCACATGTGCTTCAGCTCCTCTGTCTGTCTCCTCTGACCCCATGAGCTCCTTATAAATGTCTGAGACTCTCCCTTCTCCTACCCACTCTCTGGAAACTACCCTGTCCTGAATCCCCCTCAGCGGTAGGAGCGGGGAGGTTGACACCTGTTTACGAAGGAAGTCCCGCACCTGCAGATACCTAAAATTGTTTCCCTTCGCCAACCCAAACTTTTCCTCCAATGCCCTCATACTCGGAAAGCTCCCCGAGATGAACATATCCCCCATCCTCTCAATCCCCAACTCCGCCATAACCGGAACCCCCCGTCCATATTCCCCTGGGCAAACCGGTGATTATCACAGATTGGGACCCAGGCCGATGCTCCCACTGCTCCCACATGCCGCCTCCACTGGCCCCAAACTCTCAGGGCTGCCACCATCACTGGACTGGAGGAGTATCGTGCCGGTGGGAACGGCAGAGGCGCAGTTACCAACGCCCCCCAAACTGGTGCCCTTACATGAAGCCGCCTCCATATGCCCCCATGACGACCCCTCCCTCACCACCCACTTCCTGCTCATGGCTATATTAGCCGCCCAGTAATCGTTACTAAAATTTGGCAGTGCCAGGCCGTCCTCTCCCCGACTCCACTCAAAACATTACCTTCCTTACTTGCGGGTCTTGCACGCCCAGATGAAACCCGTGACCACTCTGTTGACCCGCTTTAAAAAGCACTGCGGAATAAAGATGGGGAGACACTGGAATACAAATAGGAATCTCTGGAGGACCGTCATCTTCACCATTTGCACCCTCCCAGCCAGAGACAACGGAAGCGCGTCCCATCTCCAAAAATCGTCCTTCATTTGGTCCACCAGCCGGGCCAGATTCAATTTATGCAGCCGGTCCCATTCCCACACCACTGGATGCCTAGAGCTTCCCTCGACTAACTTAAACGGCAGCTCTCCTAGTCGCCTCTCCTGTCCCCTTGCCTGGACCACAAGCATCTCACTCTTTCCCATATTAAGCTTCTACCCCGAAAACCGGCCAAATTCCCCTAGAGTCCTCATGATTACTTCCATCCCCTCTATTGGGTCCGAAATGTACAGAAGTAGGTCATCCGCATAGAGTGAAACCATGCGCTCCACGCCCCCCCCCCCCCGACCAGTCCTCTCCAGCCCCTTGAAGCTCTCAGAGCAATTGCCAACGGCTCTATAGCCAGCGCAAACAACAGTGGGGAGAGCGGTCATCCCTGTCCTGTCCCCCGGTGCAGTCTAAAATAGTCCGATGTTGTCCTATTCATCCGTTCACTTGCCACAGGAGCCTGATGCAGTAACCTGACCCAGTCAATAAAGCCCTGCCCGAATCCGAACCGTCCCAGTACCTCCCACAGATAATCCCATTCCACCCGATCAAAAGCTTTTTCTGCATCTATTGCGATCACGATCTCCACCTCCCTACCTTCCAGGCATCATGATCACATTTAACAGCCTTCTGACATTGGCCACCAACTGCCTGCCCTTAACAAACCCCGTCTGGTCCTCCCCAATAACGTCCGGAACACAATCCTCGATCCTGGAGGACAAGATTTTGGCCAGCGACTTGGCATCTACATTCACCAGGCAGATCGGCCTGTAGGACCCACACAGCTCCGGGTTCTTGTCCCGCTTAAGAATCAACGAAATTGACTTCCGGTTGCGGCGATGCGGAGCTAAGCCGCACGATTCGGCAGCTCCCAAGATCACGGACTTTCGGGCTCTCTAGAAGAGCCCCAACGGAATTTTTGAAGACGTTCCGTGTGAGAAGGGGAGAGTGAGGTCCCCTTTCACCATTTATGGGTCGGACTAGAAGCGAAACGGCCCAAAAAGCGGCGTTAGAGCAGCGGGAGAAGCGAGGGAAGAAAAACAAAATGGCGGCGGCCGGAGATAAAGTGAAATGTGGGCCGGAGCTGCAAGAGTTCATTAAGCGCTGTTTCGAGGAGCTGCTGAAAGAGATGCTGGCGCCTATGCTGTCGACGATTGAAGGATTAGGGATGACCCAGAAGGCCCACGAGGTAAAGACCCAGGAGGTGCAGAAAAAAGTTAATGAGAACGAGGATGAGATCTTGGGCCTGGCGGTGAGGGTGGAGGCGCACGAGGTGCTGCACAAGAGGTGGGCGGGAAGATTCGAAGACCTGGAGAACAGGTCGAGGAGAAAGAATCTTCAGATCCTGGGTCTCCCTGAAGGAGTGGAGGGGGCCGATGCCGGGGCATATGCGAGCACGATGCTCGAGTCGATTATGGGAGCGGAGGCCCCTTCGAGGCCTTTGGAGCTGGATGGGGCACACCGGGTGCTGGCGAGGAGGCCCAAGGCTAATGAGCCGCCAAGGGCGATTGTGGTGAGGTTTCACCATTTCACGGACAGAGAGAGGGCCTTGAAATGAGCCAAGATAGAGCGGAGCAGCAGCTGGGAGAATGCGGAGATCCGAATATACCCGGACTGGAGCACGGAGGTAGCAAAGAGGAGAGCGGGTTTCAACCGGGCCAAGGCGGTGTTGCACCTGAAAGAAGTGAGATTCGGAATGCTGCAGCCAGCGCAATTGTGGGTCACATACAAGGATCAACATCACTATTTTGAAATGCCTGAGGAGGCTTGGACCTTTATTCAAACTGAAAAGTTGGACTCAAACTGAGGGTTTGTGAGGGTGGGGGGGATGTTTGATGTTTGTTATACATAGGGTGTTAATCACACGCAGGAAATGTTCCACGGGCTGGGGGATGGATGGGGATGGGGAAAGGGACTGGGTGGGAAGACCGTACGAGACGGTGGGCGCTGGTGCTGGAGGGAGAGGAGGCTCGGGGATGGGGGAAATGAGACAAAGCCGCGACAGGAGTTGCGCCAGAGGGGCGGGGCAGGCTTAGGAAAGCGCGGGCCTTTTCCCGCGTTAGGGAAGAACGGAGGGGGTTGAATGGAGGAGCGCACACTGATTGGGAGATTCCCACATGGGGGGGGGTCAATGGGACGGCAGGGGAAGCCGGGGTCAGCAGGAGTCAGCTGACTTACGGGAGTGCTATGGGGGGAGCAAAAAAGCTAGACACGTGTCTAGCGGGGGGAAATAGGGTTGCTGCTGCACTGGCCGAAGGGGAATGGGACACAGAAGTGGTGGTCGGGACGGGGGTCTCCCGTCTGGGGGACTGGAGGGTGAGAGCGGCGCGGGCACGGGACTGGCCTAGAAAAGGAGATGGCTAGTCGGCGGAGGTGGGTGGGGGGGGGGGGGGGGGGTGGTGGTGGTGGGAGGCCCCCCAATCCGGCTGATAACGTGGAATGTGAGTGGCCTGAATGGGCCGGTAAAGAAGGCCCGAGTGTTCGCGCACTTAAAGGGACTGAAGGCAGACATGGTCATGCTCCAGGAGACACATTTGAATCAGGTCAGGTTAAGAAAGGGAAGGGTAGGACAGGTATTCCATTCGGGGCTGGATGCGAAGAACAGAGGGGTGGCAATATTGGTGGGGAAGCGGGTGTCGTTTGAGGCCAAGAATATCGTAGTGGACAATGGAGGTCGATACGTGATGGTGAGCGGTAAGTTGCAGGGGACGTGGGTGGTATTGGTAAATGTATAAGCCCCGAACTGGGATGATGCCGGATTCATGAAACGCATGTTGGGGCGCATTCCGGACCTGGAGGTAGGAAGCTTGATAATGGGTGGGGATTTTGATACGGTGTTGGACCCAGCACTGGATCACTCCAGATCTAGGACCGGAAAGAGGCCGGCTGCGGCCAAGGTGCTTAGGGGGTTTATGGATCAGATGGGGGGAGTGGACCCGTGGAGGTTTGCCAGGCCGCAGGCCAGGGAATTTTCTTTTTTCTCCCACGTGCACAAAGCCTACTCCCGGATAGATTTTTTTGTTCTGGGCAGGGCGCTGATCCCGAAAGTGGAGGGAACGGAGTATTCGGCCATAGCCATTTCAGATCACACCCCGCACTGGGTGGAACTGGAGTTGGGAGAGGAGAGGGACCAACGCCCGTTGTGGCGGTTGGATGTGGGACTGCTGGCAGATGAGGCGGTGTGTGGGAGGGTGAGGGGGTGTATCGAAAGGTACTTGGAGGCCAACGCCAACGGGAGGTGCAGGTGGGGGTGGTATGGGAGGCGCCGAAGGCGGTGATCAGGGGAGAGCTAATCTCCATCAGGGCTCATAGGGAGAAGATAGAGGGCATGGAAAGGGAGAGGTTAGTGTGGGAGATTTTAAGAGTGGACAGGAGATACGCAGAGGCCCCTGAAGAGGGATTACTTAGGGAAAGGCGACGTCTCCAGACGGAGTTTGACCTGTTGACCACAGGGAAGGCAGAGGCACAGTGGAGGAAAGCGCAGGGGGCGACGTATGAGTATGGGGAGAAGGCGAGTCGGATGCTGGCACACCAGCTCTGTAAGAGGATGGCAGCGAGGGAAATAGGTGGAGTCAAGGATGGAAGGGGAGCTATGGTGCGGAGTGCGACAAAAGTAAATGAGGCATTCAAGGCCTTCGATGAGGAGCTGTACAGATCCCAGCCTCCAGCGGGGGAAGAGGGGATGTGACGATTCCTGGACCAACTGAGGTTCCCGAGGGTGGAGGAGCAGGAGGTGGCTGGTTTGGGGGCACCAATTGGGTTGGAGGAGCTGCGCAAAGGTCTGGGGAGTATGCAGGCAGGGAAGGCCCTGGGAACGGACAGGTTCCCGGTTAAGTTCTATAGGAAGTACGTAAACCTGTTGGCCCCGCTGCTAGTGAGGACTTTTAATGAGGCAAGGGTGGGAGGGACCCTGCCCCCGACAATGTCGGAAGCGACGATCTCTCTGATCCTGAAGCGGGACAAGGACCCACTGCAATGTGGGTCGTACAGGCCGATCTCGCTCCTCAACGTGGATGCTAAGTTGCTGGCAAAAGTGCAGGCTACGAGGATCGAGGACTGCGTCCCGGGGGTGATTCACGAGGACCAGACGGGATTTGTAAAGGGTAGGCAGCTAAACACCAATGTGCGGCGGCTCCTAAACGTGATAATGATGCCATCGGTGGAGGGAGAGGCGGAGATAGTGGCAGCTATGGACGCGGAGAAGGCCTTTGACTGAGTAGAGTGGGAGTACCTCTGGGAAGTGCTGCGTAGGTTTGGGTTCGGGGGAGGGTTTATTAGTTGGGTTAAGCTCCTTTACAGAGCCCCGGTGGCGAGTGTGGTTACGAATTGGCGGAGGTCGGAGTATTTTCAGCTGTACCGTGGGACGAGGCATGGGTGCCCCCTCTACCCCCTGTTGTTTGCATTAGCAATTGAACCCTTGGCCATGTCATTAAGGGAGTCTAGGAAATGGAGGGGGGTGGTCCGAGGGGGAGAGGAGCATCGAGTGTCGTTTTATGCAGATGACCTGTTGCTGTATGTGGTGGATCCAGTGGAGGGGATGGTGGAGGTCATGCACACTCTAAGGGAGTTTGGGGATTTTTCGGGCTATAAGCTTAATGTAGGGAAGAGTGAGCTTTTTGTAGTACAGTCAGGAGACCAGGAAAGGGGGATAGACGATCTACCGCTGAGGAGGGCGGAAAGGAGCTTTCGGTACCTGGGGATCCAAATAGCTAGGAGATCGGGGGCCCTACATAAACTGAATTTGACGAGGCTGGTGGAGCAGATGGAGGAGGACTTCAAAAGATGGGACATGTTGCCGCTCTCGCTAGCGGGTAGAGTGCAGTCGGTCAAAATGAAACCACCCGAGGTTTCTTTTTGTGTTCCAGTGCCTTCCAATTGTAATCACCAAGGCCTTTTGTAAGAGGGTAGGCAGGAGTATGATGGGTTTTGTGTGGGCGAATAAGACCCCGAGGGTAAGGAGAGGGTTTCTGGAGCGCAGTAGGGACCGAGGAGGGTTGGCGCTGCCGAATCTGGGTGGCTACTACTGGGCAGCAAATGTGGCGATGATCTGTAAGTGGGTGATGGAGGGAGAGGGGGCGGCATGGAAGAGGTTGGAGATGGTGTCCTGCAAAGGAACGAGCCTGGGGGGCGTTGGTGACGGCACCGCTGCCGCTCTCGCCGACAAGGTACACCACGAGTCCGGTGGTGGCGGCAACGCTAAAGATCTGGGGCCAGCGGAGACGGCACAGGGGTGCAATGGGAGCCTCGGTGTGGTCCCCGATCAGGGGTAACCATCGGTTTGTCCCAGGGAGGATGGATGGGGGGATTTCAGAGCTGGCATCGAGCAGGGATTAGAAGAATGGGGGACCTGTTCATTGATGGGACGTTTGCGAGCCTAGGGGCACTGGAGGAGAAGTTTGGGCTACCCCCGGGAAATGCTTTCAGATACCTGCAGGTGAGGGCGTTTGTGAGGCGGCAGGTGAGGGAATTCCCGTCGCTCCCGGCACAGGACATTCAAGACAGGGTGATCTCGGGTGTATGGGTCAGAGAGGGCAAGGTGTCGGCGATATACCAGGAGATGAAAGAAGAGGGGGAGGCGTTGGTGGAGGAGCTGAAGGGTAAATGGGAGGAGGAGCTGGGGGAGGAGATTGAGGAGGGGCTATGGGCTGATGCCCTAAGTAGGGTTAATTCCTCTTCTTCGTGTGCTAGGCTTAGCCTGATACAGTTTAAGGTGGTTCATAGAGCGTACATGACGGGGGCGAGGCTGAGTAGGTTCTTTGGGGTGGAGGACAGATGTGGGAGGTGCTCAGGAAGCCCGGCAAACCATGTCCATATGTTTTGGTCATGCCCGGCACTGGAGGGGTTCTGGAGGGGAGTGGCGGGAACAATATCTAAGGTGGTGAAAGCCCGGGTCAAGCCAAGCTGGGGGCTAGCACTATTTGGAGTAGTGGACGAGCCGGGAGTGCAGGAGGCGAAAGAGGCCGGCATTCTGGCCTTTGCGTCCTTAGTAGCCCGGCGAAGGATCTTGCTAATGTGGAAGGAGGCGAAGCCCCCCAGCGTGGAGGCCTGGATAAATGATATGGCAGGGTTTAGCAAACTAGAGAGGATAAAGTTTGCCTTGAGAGGGTCTGCGCAGGGGTTCTACAGGCGGTGGCAACCGCTCCTAGACTATCTCGCGGAGCGTTAGATGAAGGTCGGTCAGCAGCAGCAGCAACCCGGGGGGGGGGGGGGGGGGGATGTCTTGCGTGGGGGGGGGGGAGGGAGGGAGGGGGAAGGGGGATCTGTTTGGGGGGTATTTGAACAAGAAAATACATGAAGGATCTGAAAAACTGACATGTACGGGAGGAACCCAATGTACAAAGTTCTGTAACATATTGTTTTACCATGTTTATGTCTTGCTATGTGCGTTTTCTTTCTATTTGTTACGGAGTGGGGTGGGGTGGGGGGGGGGGGGTTGTTTGTAAGGGTGAAAAATTGTGTTAAAAATCTTAATAAATATATATTTTTAAAAAAGAATCAACAAAATTGTTACCTGTGACACCGTCGGGGGCAACACCCCTCTTTCCCTTGCCTCATTGAACACCCTCAACAACACCGGCCCCAATATCCCCGAGAACGTTTTATAAAACTCCACTGGGTACCCGTCCGGACCCAGGGCCTTACCCGCCTGCATGGCCTTCAAGACCTCCACTATCTCTTCCAGCCCAATTGGGGCCCCCAGCCCTTCTACACGCTCTCCATCCACCTTTGGAAAATTCAGCCCCTCCAAGAAGTGCCTCATCCCCTCCGGCCCCGTAGAGGGTTCCGACCTGAACAGTCTGCTGTAGAAATCCCTAAATGCCTTATTCACCCCTACTGAATCTCCAACCAGGTTCCCATCTCCATCCTTTACGTTCCCTATCTTCCTAGCTGCCGTGCAAGCATTCTGCTGGCCTTCTCTCCATGTTCACAGATCGCCCCCCTCGCCTTTCTCAGCTCCACCGCCTTCCCTGTGGTCAGCAAGCTAAGCTCCGCCTGTAACCTCTGCCGTTCCCTTAAAAGCCCTGCCTCTGGGGTCTCCGCATACCTCCTATCAATCTGTAGTATCTCCTTTACCAGTTGGTCCGTCTCTGCCCTGTCCACCTTCTCCCTATGGGCCCAGATCGAGATCAGCTCCCCCTCTGACCACCGCCTTCAGTGCCTCCCACACCACCGCTGCTGAAACTTCCCCTGTGTCATTGACCTGCAGATAGCTCTGAATACGTTTCCTCAGCCGCTCGCACACCCCTTCGTCAGCCAAAAGTCCTACATCCAACCTCCAGTGCGGGCACTAATTACTGTCTTTACTAAGGGGGGAGATTTGTTAGTGCTCTTTGGGGGGGTTTAAACTAATGCAGCAGGGGCATGGGAACCTGGATTGTAGTTTTAGGGTACGGGAGAATGAGAGTATAGAGGTCAGGAGCACAGATTTGACGTCGCAGGAGGGGGCCAGTGTTCAGGTAGGTGGTTTGAAGTGTGTCTACTTCAATGCCAGGAGTATACGAAATAAGGTAGGGGAACTGGCAGCATGGGTTGGTACCTGGGACTTCGATGTTGTGGCCATTTCGGAGACATGGATAGAGCAGGGACAGGAATGGATGTTGCAGGTTCCGGGGTTTAGGTGTTTTAGTAAGCTCAGAGAAGGAGGCAAAAGAGGGGGAGGTGTGGCGCTGCTAGTCAAGAGCAGTATTACGGTGGCGGAGAGGATGCTAGATGGGGACTCATCTTCCGAGGTAGTATGGGCTGAAGTTAGAAACAGGAAAGGAGAGGTCACCCTGTTGGGAGTTTTCTATAGGCCTCCAAATAGTTCGAGGGATGTAGAGGAAAGGATGGCGAGGATGATCCTGGATAAGAGCGAAAGTAACAGGGTAGTTATTATGGGAGACTTTAACTTTCCAAATATTGACTGGAAAAGATATAGTTCGAGTACATTAGATGGGTCGTTTTTTGTACAATGTGTGCAGGAGGGTTTCCTGACACAATATGTTGACAGGCCAACAAGAGGCGAGGCCACGTTGGATTTGGTTTTGGGTAATGAACCAGGCCAGGTGTTAGATTTGGAGGTAGGAGAGCACTTTGGGGACAGTGACCACAATTCGGTGACGTTTACGTTAGTGATGGAAAGGGATAAGTATACACCGCAGGGCAAGAGTTATAGCTGGGGGAAGGGCAATTATGATGCCATTAGACGTGACTTGGGGGGGATAGGTTGGAGAAGTAGGCTGCAAGTGTTGGGCACACTAGATAAGTGGAGCTTGTTCAAGGAACAGCTACTGCGTGTTCTTGATAAATACGTACCGGTCAGGCAGGGAGGAAGGCGTAGAGCGAGGGAACCGTGGTTTACCAAAGAAGTGGAATCTCTTGTTAAGAGGAAGAAGGAGGCCTATGTGAAGATGAGGTGTGAAGTTTCAGTTGGGGCGATGGATAGTTACAAGGTAGCGAGGAAGGATCTAAAGAGAGAGCTAAGACGAGCAAGGAGGGGACATGAGAAGTATTTGGCAGGTAGGATCAAGGAAAACCCAAAAGCTTTCTATAGGTATGTCAGGAATAAGCGAATGACTAGGGAAGAGTAGGGCCAGTCAAGGACAGGGATGGGAAGTTGTGTGTGGAGTCTGAAGAGATAGGCGAGATACTAAATGAATATTTTTCGTCAGTATTCACTCAGGAAAAAGAGAATGTTGTGGAGGAGAATGCTGAGACCCAGGCTATTAGAATAGATGGCATTGAGGTACGTAGGGAAGAGGTGTTGGCAATTCTGGACAGGCTGAAAATAGATAGGTCCACGGGGCCTGATGGGATTTATCCTAGGATTCTCTGGGAGGCCAGGGAAGAGATTGCTGGGCCTTTGGCTTTGATTTTTATGTCATCATTGGCTACAGGAATAGTGCCAGAGGACTGGAGGATAGCAAATGTGGTCCCTTTGTTCAAAAAGGGGAGCAGAGACAACCCCGGCAACTATAGACCGGTGAGCCTCACGTCTGTAGTGGGTAAAGTCTTGGAGGGGATTATAAGAGACAAGATTTATAATCATCTAGATAGGAATAATATGATCAGGGATAGTCAGCATGGCTTTGTGAAGGGTAGGTCATGCCTCACAAACCTTATCGAGTTCTTTGAGAAGGTGACTGAATAGGTAGACGAGGGTAGAGCAGTTGATGTGGTGTATATGGATTTCAGTAAAGCGTTTGATAAGGTTCCCCACGGTAGGCTATTGCAGAAAATACGGAGGCTGGGGATTGAGGGTGATTTCGAGATGTGGATCAGAAATTGGCTAGCTGAAAGAAGACAGAGGGTGGTGGTTGATGGGAAATGTTCAGAATGGAGTTCAGTTACAAGTGGCGTACCACAAGGATCTGTTCTGGGGCCGTTTCTGTTTGTCATTTTTATCAGTGACCTAGAGGGTGAAGGGTGGGTGAGTAAATTTGCAGACGACACTAAAGTCGGTGGTGTTGTCGACAGTGTGGAAGGATGTAGCAGGTTACAGAGGGACATAGATAAGCTGCAGAGCTGGGCTGAGAGGTGGCAAATGGAGTTTAATGTAGAGAAGTGTGAGGTGATTCACTTTGGAAGGAATAACAGGAATGCGGAATATTTGGCTAATGGTCAAGTTCTTGGAAGCGTGGATGAGCAGAGGGATCTAGGTGTCCATGTCCATAGATCCCTGAAAGTTGCCACCCATGTTGATAGGGTTGTGAAGAAGGCCTATGGAGTGTTGGCCTTTATTGGTAGAGGGATTGAGTTCCGGAGTCATGAGGTCATGTTGCAGCTGTACAAAACTCTGGTACGGCCGCATTTGGAGTATTGCGTACAGTTCTGGTCACCGCATTATAGGAAGGACGTGGAGGCTTTGGAGCGGGTGCAGAGGAGATTTACCAGGATGTTGCCTGGTATGGAGGGAAAATCTTATGAGGAAAGGCTGATGGACTTGAGGTTGTTTTCGTTGGAGAGAAGAAGGTTAGAGGAGACTTAATAGAGGCATACAAAATGATCAGGGGGTTAGGTAGGGTGGACAGTGAGAGCCTTCTCCCGCGGATGGAAATGGCTGGCACGAGGGGACATAGCTTTAAACTGAGGGGTAATAGATATAGGACAGAGGTCAGAGGTAGTTTCTTTACGCAAAGAGTGGTGAGGCCGTGGAATGCCCAACCTGCAACAGTAGTGAACTCACCAACATTGAGGGCATTTAAAAGTTTATTGGATAAGCATATGGATGATAATGGCATAGTGTAGGTTAGATGGCTTTTGTTTCGGTGCAACATCGTGGGCCGAAGGGCCTGTACTGCGCTGTATCGTTCTATGTTCTATGTTCTAACCTGTAGGTCAACCCAGTGCAGAGCATGGTCTGAGATTGTGATCGCCGAGTACCCCGTGTCCACCACCCCATCCAGCAAGGCCCTGCTCAAAATAAAGAAATCAATCCGGGAATACATTTTATGCATGTGTGAGTAGAAGGAGAACTCCTTCACCCTCGGCTGCCCAAATCTCCATGGATCCCACCCCCCCCCCCCCTCCCATCAGCTCCATGGACCCTCTTAGTTCCTTTGCCATTGCTGGCACCCTGCCCGTTTTCGAGCTTGACTAGTCCAAGCCAGGGTCCATAACTGTGTGGAAGTCCCCTCCCATGACCAACCTGTGCAAGTTCAGGTCCGATATCTTCCCCAGCATCCTCTTTATAAACTCCACATCATCCCAATTTGGCGCATACACATTTACTAATACCACCTGCACCCCCTCTAGCTTCCCACTGACCGTAATGTACCGACCTCCCACGTCCGAGACTATTCTACCCGCCTCAAACACCACCTGCTTATTGATCAGGATCGCGACCCCTCTAGTCTTTGAATCTAGTCCCGAGTGAAAGACCTGACTGACCCAGCCTTTCCTCAGTCTAACCTGGTCCGTTACTCTAAGGTGCATCTCCTGTAACATTACCACGTCCGCCTTCAATCCCCTAAGATGCGCGAAAACACGTGCCATTTTGACCAGCCAATTTCACCCTCGAACATTCCAGGTGATCAGCCTAGTTGGGGGGCTCTTGGCCCTCCCCCCCCTCCGTCGATCAGCCATCCTCTTTTTCAGGCCCGCCTCCAGTCCGTGCTCCGCACCTCCACCGGTCCATCCCCAGGCAGCCCCCACTCCCAACCTCCTCTCTGTCCCTCAGCCCAAGTCCCTCCCTCATCAGCAGAATATTTCCCCCCCCCAGTAACAACACCCTGTAACCCAACCCCTTTACTAAACCAAACATATGCACACCCCCCACTGCGATTCCGAGAGCTAGCTCACCCAGCTACTTGGTTGTCCCCATCCCCGGTGCCAGATAGTCTCCCACCTATTGTTCCCCCCTCCCCGCTCATACAAACAAACTCCAACAATCCCCACACAATTGCCCAACAGAAAAATACCAAGATCAAAACAAGCACACCTCCATCCGCCAACAGTGCAAATGAAAACCATAACTCACTCAGCTCTATCGCTGGTTCCAAATCAATGCAAACGGCATCACAAACATCTTCCATGAAACGCAAAACAAGAAACTTTTTATAAAAACAGAGAAACAAAAAGAAAAAACAAAAACATGAACGTTGCAGCCAAGTTCAAAAGTTCTCAATCCATCACCAGCCCTTTCTTTTTCACAAAGTCCAACGCGTCCTCAGGCGACTCGAAGTAGAAGTGCTGATCCTCATGCGTGACCCAGAGACGGGCTGGGTATAACAGTCCAAACTTCACCCTTTTCTTAAAAAGGATCGACCTGATCTGGTTGATGCCTGCTCTCCTCCTGGCCACCTCTACACTCAGGTCCTGGTAAACCCACAGGATGCCATTGTCCCATTTACAGCTCCATGTCTGCTTGGCCCACTGTAGAATGCGCTCCTTATCCGAGAACCTGTGGAATCTCACTACCATTGCCCTCGTGGGGTCTCCCATTCGCGGCTTCCTCTGTGAGCCCTATCCACCTCCAAGGGCTGGGAGAATGCCCCATCCCCCAGCAGCTTCACAAACATTTCTGCGATGTATGCCCCAGCGTCCGTTCCATCGGACCCCTCCGGGAGCTCGACGACTCTTCGGTTCTGCCGGCGGGAACTATTTTCTAGGTCCTCCACCTTCTCCAGGAGCATCTTCTGCTGGTCCCTCAGTATCCCCACCTCCAGCTCCACTGTAGTCTGATGTTCCTCCTGCTCAGCCAGCACCTTCTCCACCTCCTGGATCACCCGATCCTAGGCGTCCAATTTATGCTCCAACCGCTCAATCGACTCTTTTATCGGGTCCAAGCAGTCCCGTTTCTGCATAACAAAGCCTTCCTAAATGACTTTCATCAGCTGCTCCATAGACTGCTGGGTCGACAAGCCAGAGGTCCGACCCTCCGCCATGCTGTCTTCTGCTGCAGCTACAGCCCAAGCCTTCTCTATCTTTTTGTTTCTGCCCTTCCGAACATTTCTAGTCCTTCTCTCCATGCACCAAAGTGGGAATTCAGTAAACAATTGCCACTAACATCCGTTTTACAATGCAAATCCGGTAGAAAAACGGGGGAAATGTCCAAAGGTCCGACCAGAGTGGGAGCCACCAAATGTGCGACTTACTCCTTCATAGCTGCCACCGGAAGTTGAGCCAATTATTATTGATATGGTGAACACACCAAAGGTGCCAACTAGGGACGGAGCAATAAAACATTGATAAAATCCACATTAAACTCAAGCGCGCACGAGTTGGAACTAGGCTATGTTTATTTCTTAAATATATTCGGCGGAAGTTCCAATTTTTAGATTCAAAATGTACTGAGCAGCCATGGGGTAGGCTCTTTCTCACAGTGAGCGGGGGGGGGCGGGGGGGGGGGGGGGAGTGCAGGAACGTTTTCAATATTTTAAGAGGAGGCGAGGAGAAGGGATGTCCTAATGGAGGAAGTGGCGGGGAGGCGGATCCAGAGGATGGGCCAAATGGCTTGCTTTAGCGCTGCAAATTTCATATGATTGTACATTCTCCAAATGCTGGATGGGAGGTCACAACAATAGTACAGGGTCCCATATATGGGAATTCTCCGATCTCATCCATTGTCAATTGCGAAGGAAGAGTGTAGCCTTCCAGCCAAAATTCCACTCACTTTCAGCGGAACCAGAGAATCCCGCCACCATGGGTGGGGAGAATCCAGTTACGGGGTTTTACAGCACAGAAAGAGGCCCTTGAGCCCACCGTGTCTGCGCCAGCCATCAGTCACCTATCTATTCTAATCCAATTGTCCAGCACTTAGTCTGAGGCTTTGTTTGCTATGGCGTTTCAAATATTCATCTAAATGCTTCTTAAATGTTGTGAGGGTTCTGGCCTCTATCAACCTTTCAGGCAGTGAGTTCCAGATTCCCACCACCCTCTGGGTGAAAAAGGTTTCCTTAAATCCCCTCTCAATCTCCTGCCCCTGACCTTAAATCTATTCCCCCTGGTTATTGACCCCTCCACTAAGGGGAAAAAGTTTCTTCTATGTCTACCCTATCTATGCCCCTCATAATCTTGTACACATCAATCAGATCCTCCCTCAACAACCCAGCCTCCCTTCATAGCTGAAGCGTTCCAGCCTAGGCCTGTGTCATGTCAACATTCTCATCGTGCAGGACGCTTGTACCTTACTTCCAGGATTTAAAATACTCCCGGATTCTTGCAGCAGGATGGCAGTGAAACCAGTGACACCAAAGAATGATATGACATTGTGAGTCTCCCATTTACTGAGAATTCTGAGCACTACTTCCCTTTTGTCACATCGATTTTGTTCGCATCATGTACATGGGAAATGTGACCTGTTCTCTTTGATAAATGATGTGTGCATGGCATCTCTTGTTTAATGAAATCTTGACGCTGTACATTTCTGGTTCTAGATGTAGATGAGTGTACGGTGGGAACAGATGACTGTCATATCGATGCAATATGTCAAAATACACCCAAATCCTACAAATGCATCTGCAAACCAGGCTATAAAGGAGACGGGAACCAATGTGAAGGTAAATTGGAGACTAACATCTGCTGTTTCTATTCATTGCCTTCCTCTCCGAAACATTTTTGTATTCAAATGTTACAAGTAAATGCCTCCTCTCGCCACCAGAAATTAGTTTATTTCATTGGATGGAATGTGAATCTTTCTCTCTCTCATCTGTACAACCATAACAGCATTACTGCAGCTGAAGTATTTATCTTTTCTTAATATATTTTACTGCCTCTTCCTTACAGCCTGCTCAATGCAAAATAAAATATTTGGTTTTGATGCCCACTTTGTAATTTCCGAATCTGTTGGGTCTGTTTCCGGGGCTCAAAAGCAGCCTCTCTTCTCCATCCCCCAACACCCACCCAAACACACAGATTGTGTGATCTCAGCCAGCCTGGCTAGGGGAGATCCAAAGATCTTTATCTGGTGAACCCAGAAGAATTAACATTTAACTATCTCAATCATGTATTTTTAGAAAGCCTTCTTGGTTTGAGAGTGGCTTTAGCAAAGATTCAGGAAATAGGTTACCCATCTGCCATCTCATTTGGGAAATCACACTATGTGCCCTAAACGTTAAAGAAACAATTTATTTTTCAAACATGATTTATTAGTGTTTAAAACCTTGATTTCAAGTCCACTTTTCTCTTTATCGTATTGCATTTTCAAACATATTTCTGAAACTTTCTATTCTTTCTGCAAAACTTCATAAGTTTTCAGTTTGCATTGACTTAGCACTGACTGCACGGGAAGAGCTCCACTGCAACAGGAAAGAATGTGGAATTGCATGAGGACTGGAAAGCTGAAAATAAGAAGCCAAGCTGATTGGTTTTAGAGGTTGTTGCTGGAAGAAAGAGGTGGCACAGTTAAGATGAATTGGTTTTGAGAGTTCTAAAGAGCAGGAGGACATTAGAGGAAAGATCGGTATGTGATGGTCCAATGAGGGACATTTTGCAGTGCTGTATGTTGTAAATTTCTCTTAAATGAGAGCACAAATTTATTCTGTAAAGTGTGCTTTTCTCTGTTGGTGATTTTTTTTTTTACTTCCCATTTTTCATTTCCAGTTTTATTTGTTCTTTATGTTAAAGGAAGTTTAAAAAGACGTTTTAATTGTTTTTGCATGCTCGCAGGTGGCTCTGGCTCGGATAAGAATAGAAAGTAGTTCCAACCAGGTAGACAGCAGAAGAAGTTGGGATAATGATGCAATTAACCACATCTGAAGCTGCAGAGAGGAGGAGGAGACATACTCCGTCCTGATCACAGAGGATGTAGCTTGCTATTTTGTCTGTGGTGATTTCAGTGACGTGACAGGGGCAGAAACCGAATTGGAGACACTGAATTCAGGAGATGTGGGGGAAATGAGCAGGCATTTGGATGATGACATGATTATCGACTTTGGTGAAGGAAAAGTTGCATATGGGCTTGTAATTTGCAAGGACAACGTGGTGGAATGTGACAGAGAAGGACAGTACCTGAGGAGGTGGAACCATTTACAATGGCAGGATGTTGATAATCTGGTTTCTTTCCGAGGAAGAGTAGGCGATTTACAAGCAACTAGTCTACCTATAGCATTAGGTGGCCAATCAAGCAATTAAACCTCTTGATTTCAGTCGAAAGGGCAGCATTTTCCTTTATGGTATTATTTTTTTAGAAAACCAAATCCTTTCCACAACCTCAATTGGCATCTAATTGACCTCCGGATGACACCTATTTAGATCACAACCACACAAGATGTTGGAAAGTGAGTAAAATTCAGGAGCTATCTGTAGAGTCATCTCATTAGTCTGGCAAAGGGCCATACATTCAACTAGACCTGGATACACCAGATCTCATCCTTTCCCTGTAGTTTCTGTGGGCTTTGTTTGGGGAAGAACCATCACCCACCTTAAACAAGCAACTTCAAGAAGTGTGGAAAAGACTCTCGGGCCTGGAGTTTTCCTGCCCCTGCCCCTGACCCATGAAGCATTAATGAGCTGATCCATCACACAAGAGCATCTTTAGCAGTCGACTGAATGGCGGATATCGGGTCCACCTGGAGTTCATGACCAGATTGTGATTTGAAACGAAGTGGCCAGGTCTTTGCTGTTATTCTGGGTTTGGTGACTTGAGGATTTTCCGGGCATGTCTTTCTTCTTGACTCCAGTTTGTGGGACTTGTCTATTTGGAAAGGGTTATCATCGTACAAACACTCACCTCATTATTTAATGAGAACTTACTTTATGGTAAATGGAAACAGAACAGAATATTCTAAGGTGGATGTGTATATTGTGAGTTCTTTATACGATATGCATTTTATTTGGGTATTAAAATATAATTAAATGCATGCATGTACTCTGCTGTGACTAAGAAGTTGCTTGCACAATTCCCAGCAGTTTTTGTTGCTTGAGAAATTGCCCAATTGTTCTGATGGAGGATTAGGAAGGGGTTTGCTAGGATAGATATAGAGAAGTTGTTTCTTTATGGGGAATCCAAAACTAGGTGTCATTATTGTCAGATAGTCGTCAATAAATGCACAGAATAATTCCGGCAAAACGGCTTTATTCAGAATTTTGAGAAAATGGAACCCACAGTCACAAGGATTTGTTATAGTGAATAAAACAGATGGATTTATAGGAGGTGCAGGTGTAAATAAGAGAGTAGTGAGTGGAAGTATCTGTTAATAATGAGATTAAGTAAAAAGGGAGGAGGCTTATGTGGAGAATGAACACCTGCACAGAGCTATTGTGCCAAATGGCTTGTTTTGGTGCCATCACATTTAATATAATTAAAAAGGTATGCTGATTTTGTGTTATCAACTTGAAACATCCTATATGATTTGATGGATATCAATGCTTATTTGGTGTAAAATAGCCTTATTCTTAGCTATGATTTTTAGATTTCTAGCACAAAGGTTGCAGCTGTACAGGACCTTAGTTAGGCCTCATTTGGAATATTGTGTCCAATTCTGGTCGCCACACTACCAGAAGGATGTGGATGCTTTGGAGAGGGTACAGAAGCGGTTGCTTGGTATGGAGGGCATTAGCTATGAGGAGAGGGGTTAGATAATCGTGATCTGTTCGCACTGGAACGACGGAGGTTGAGAGGCGACCTGATAGAGATCTACAAGATTATGAATTGCATGGAAAGAATGGATAGGGTAGGAGAGTCAAGTACTAGGGGACATAAGTTTAAAGTGCGTGGGGAAAAGTTTTTACACAGAGGGTGGTAAATATATGGAATACGCTGCCTGGGGATATAGTGGGAGCAAGTATGATAGCGGCATTTAAGGGGCATCTAGACAAATATATGAATAGGGTGGGAATGGAAAGATACGGACCCCATAAGTGCATCCGGTTTTAGTTTCGGCAGGTACCATGGTCGGCGCAGGCTTAGAGGGCTGTAGGGCCTGTTCCTGTTCTTTGTTCAAAGTGACTTGTCACCAGAGAAAGACCATCACCAGTGATAGTGCATCCCACAGCTAAGCCTTTGGAGAAGTAACATTTTCAAACCTGTACAGTCTGTATTAGGTCAGTTGTAAAAATGTAGAAGTGTTGGTACCTGTCAAGAAGTACACAACATCACAGAAAGATCTTTGACTTCACTATTTAAACAACTGGAAGCTTTAACCTTTTACCAAATGTATATTTTCTGATTGTAGTGCATTTATTTGGAGAAGGGTGGCAAGTGCACAAGCGGGTAATCAGATCCTTGGCGGAATGGGCAATAAAGTTGTCTTGAATTTTTAAAATTTTCATTTCCTCCAGGTTTCTGATGAGCACCTGAGAAAGTAGTTCTCCTTATCAGATAATAGGCTATTTGGTACTTTGTATTAAACAGATCATTGTACTTTCTATGCAATCTATTTTTCAAGGCACTCCATGTTTCAAATAAGCCATTGACCCTGCCTGTGTATTGAAAGAAGTTACTCGCTGCATTGATTCTGTATTTCTTCTTCACAGCTTTCGATTTTTGGATAATTCACACCGTTAAACTGGATAACAGTCAATTTTTTTGTCATATATTTAAGGGATATGATTACCACCTCATTATTGTTCAATTGAAATCATATTCATATAAAAAAGGGTATTCAGCATCACTGGGTGGGGTGGAGGGTGGGTGGCTGGTGGAAAATAGAAGCAGGTTTTAAGAACCCAAGGAATGGTCATGAAATGAATGAAGTAGGAATTGAACTGACAACTATTCAGCGTAATTCTCCGTTTGAGAGACTAAGTGTTGACACCGGGACTGAATCGTGAGTGTTCTAAGTTGGAGCAATTCAGGACCCGTAAATGATCTGGCGTCACATGGAATAGTGCAATTCCATTGCATGATGGCATCTGATTCACCAGGGTTGGGACCGGCACTCGAGAGACTGACAAGCTGCAGCCACATATAAGCACTCCACTCCTCACACACACTCATTCCAGCCGACAAGGTGGCACCCCGAAGAGCGGCATCTCGTTTCGTCGAGGCGGAGCTTGTGACCCTGCTGGATGACAATGATGATAGGTGGGGCACCTTATTCCCAAAATGGGAAGGCGGCTGCCTACCCACAGATGTCAGTGAGGCAAGGGTGCAGGTGGCAAAGGCCAAGTGCGCCAAGTGCCCCACCGCTAGGACTGGCCAGCGGTGTCACAAGAAGCTGCAGGACCTCAGGGCGGCCAGGGTGAGTACCCAGCCCTGCGCCCCTGGCACCATGCCCGTTCCCTACCCATAGACCCCCTCCACACAGCCCCCACCAAGCGGACCGGCAGGCAGTACTTGGAGCAGGTGGGCAACCCCCCAACCCAGCCAGGGTGGGCCACCACAGTGCCCTTGGCACCACTCCCCGTCCCACACACTGTAGCCTCCCCTGAGGGCGATTGAACACCACATGCTGGCAAGCCACCCACACCCACCCCACAAATCATTCCAACAACCATACCACATGTCATGGCCAGGTTTCCTGCATACATAGGCCACCAGCTGTGGATACCTCTGGTGCCCAAGTGTCTCTCACTGTACACTATTTGTCCCGCAGGAGAAGGCGGCCCACAACTGAAGAGAGGGAGAGAGCAGACCAGAGGGGGCCGGAAGACCTGCGGCCTCTCAACGCCGCTGAGCGGAAGGCATTGGACCTGGTCGGTGGGTGGGCAGTTGCCGAGGCGGAGGTCGGCATCGGGGAAGCAACTGAGTCCCCGATGGATTGCGATGTCCATTGCACATGTGACATCCCACCCGTGATCTAAGCATGCGTCGTACGTCTTACAGGATCACTTGACATCAAGGCGGGCACATCCGATTTCCCCTGGCCCCAATCCCTAGACTCATCCAGCGATGAGGGGGGAACCTACTGGTGTTGCAAGCCCGAGCTGCAGCCCTGTGACACCCCAGAGGATGTGTCTGGGGACAACACGGGCTCCATGGAACTGCTGTCACCAACACTCTCCAACATCCCAGAAACACCCGCCTTGAGTGGGCATGTTAGTGAAGAGGCTCCTGGGGCACGAGTTGGTGTGTACCACACACACATGCTGTGGAGGTGGGAATGCCCGAGAGGGCAGACGATCGGAGGGTGGTCCAACCCCAGGCACTAGCTGCTGTCCAGATGGGTATCCAGCTTCTGGAAACGGCGGTCCCATCAATGCTGGAGATGCAGGAGCAGAGTCAGGGACTATATTGGGGGTTGTCCACAACTTGCAGAGGAGTCTAACCACCTGCCGGGGCAGGAGGCGGTGCCGACAATATGTGCCACCCAAGCCAACATTGTGCAGGGGGCATCCACGGTGGAGGCCAAAGGTATTGGCCATGGGTCAAGATATCCAAGGTCTGGGGCACTCTGTGCGGGCGGTGGGCAAGGCACAGGACAGAGCTGCCTTCTCACTGGTAGCTATATACCAGGGCCAACTGGACATTGCTGCAGCACTCTAGAGCTTGGCCCAGTTACACAGCTTTGGGCATCAATGACATTGGCCTGGCGCTGGTTGATCTGAGCCAGTCACAGAGGGACCTAGCATGATCACTGAGTGGCGTGGCCCAGTCCCAGAGGGACATGGCTGAGTCCCTGTGCTCCATGGCAGCGAACATTGAACATAGAACATACAGTGCAGAAGGAGGCCATTCGGCCCATCGAGTCTGCACCGACCCATTTAAGCCCTCGCTTCCACCCTATCCCTGTAACCCAATAACCCCTCCTAATCTTTCTGGTCATGAAGGGCAACTTATCATGGCCAATCCACACATCCTGCACATCTTTTGGGTTGTGGGGGCGAAACCCACGCAAACATGGAGAGAATGTGCAAACTCCACACAGACAGTGACCCAGAGCCGGGATCAAAACTGGGACCTCGGCGCCATGAGGTCGCAGTGCTAACCCACCGCGCCACCGTGCTGCCCGACATGTATATATTATAATAAACACCTCTGTGTACTAATGGTCTGACCTGCATCAGTGCTCTATGTGCAGAATGGGCTGGGCTGGGAGCAGAGGGTCTGCCGGGTGGGTGAGGGAGATGTGGTGTGCTGGTGTGGGGAGAGTCGGCGTTTGAGGTGGGCATGGGCAAGGACCCTCAAGGCAGCCACCACACACCACCCCGGTCCCCAACCCTACCCCCTCCCACTCTTTCCCCTTCCCACACCCCCTCTCTCCACCACCCCAAGGGTTTGATGGGACCGTTCGGTGGACTGGCCAGCTCGCATGCAGGGATCATTCATGTGGCACCAGTGCTACTTTTGTATAGCCAGAGGCAAGTTGAAGCCAAGACTTCAATGTAGCTTGGCAGCTGCAGTGGTGATCAGGACAGATGGGCAGGAACTAACACTGCTCTTAGAGCATCCTCATTGCGTTGATAAGTGTGGACTGTAGTGTTATAAAGCCACCCAAGAGGGGGTGTGTTTAAGGGTGAGGGGGTGTATTGAAAGGTACTTGGAACTCAATGACAATGTGGAGGTTCAGGTGGGAGTGGTCTGGGAGGCGTTGAAGGCTGTGGTTAGAGGGGAGCTGATATCTATCAGGGCACATAAAGGAACGCAGGAGGGTAGGGAAAGGGAGCGGTTGCTGAAAGAACTTCTGAGGGTGGACAGACAATATGCGGAGGCACCGGAGGAGGGACTGTACAGGGAAAGGCAAAGGCTACATGTAGAATTTGACTTGTTGACTACGGGTAAGGCAGAGGCACAATGGAGGAAGGCACAGGGTGTACAGTACGAATATGGGGAGAAGGCGAGCAGGTTGCTGGCCCACCAACTGAGGAAAAGGGGAGCAGCGAGGGAGATAGGGGGGGTGAGAGATGAGGAGGGAGAGATGGAGCGGAGAGCGGAGAGAGTGAATGGAGTGTTCAAGGCATTTTATGAAAGATTATATGAAGCTCAGCCCCCGGAAGGGAAGGAGAGAATGATGTGCTTTCTGGATCAGCTGGAATTTCCTAAAGTGGAGGAGCAGGAGAGGGTGGGACTGGGAGCACAGATTGAGACGGAGGAAGTAGTGAAAGGGATTGGAAGCATGCAGGCGGGGAAGGCCCCGGGACCAGACGGATTCCCAGTGGAATTCTATAGGAAATATATGGACTTGCTGGCAACGCTACTGATGAGAACCTTTAATGAGGCTAGGGAAAGGGGGCAGCTGCCCCCAACTATGTCAGAGGCAACGATATCGCTCCTCCTAAAGAAGGAAAAAGACCCGCTGCAATGCGGGTCCTATAGGCCCATTTCCCTCCTGAATGTGGATGCTAAGATTCTGGCCAAGGTAATGGCAACGAGGATAGAGGATTGTGTCCCGGAGGTGGTTCATGAGGACCAAACTGGGTTTGTGAAGGGGAGACAGCTGAACACAAATATACGGAGGCTGCTAGGGGTAATGATGATGCCCCCACCAGAGGGGGAAGCGGAGATAGTGGTGGCGATGGATGCCGAGAAAGCATTTGATAGAGTGGAGTGGGATTATTTGTGGGAGGTGCTGAGGAGATTTGGCTTTGGAGATGGGTATATCAGATGGGTACAGTTGCTGCATAGGGCTCCGATGGCGAGTGTGGTCACGAATGGACGGGGGTCTGATTACTTTCGGCTCCATAGAGGGACGAGGCAGGGATGTCCTCTGTCCCCGTTATTGTTTGCATTGGCGATTGAGTCCCTGGCCATAGCATTGAGGGGTTCCAGGAAGTGGAGGGGAGTACTCAGGGGGGGAGAAGAACACCGGGTATCTTTATATGCGGATGATTTGTTGTTGTATGTGGCGGACCCGGCGGAGGGGATGCCAGAGATAATGCGGATACTTGGGGAGTTTGGGGATTTTTCAGGGTATAAATTGAACATGGGGAAAAGTGAGTTGTTTGTGGTGCATCCAGGGGAGCAGAGCAGGGAAATAGAGGATTTACCGTTGAGGAAGGTAACAAGGGATTTCCGGTACTTGGGGATCCAGATAGCCAAGAATTGGGGTACATTACATAGGCTTAATTTAACGCGGCTGGTGGAACAGATGGAGGAGGACTTTAAGAGATGGGACACGGTGTCCCTGTCACTGGCAGGTAGGGTGCAGGCGGTTAAAATGGTGGTCCTCCAGAGATTCCTTTTTGTGTTTCAGTGCCTCCTGGTGGTGGTCACAAAGGCTTTTTTCAAGAGAATCGAGAAGAGTATTATGAGTTTTGTGTGGGCCGGGAAGACCCCGAGAGTGAGGAGGGGATTTTTGCAGCGTAGTAGGGTCAGGGGGGGGTTGGCACTACCGAGCCTAAACGACTATTACTGGGCCGCCAATGTTTAAATGGTGTGTAAGGGATGGGAGAAGGGGAGGGAGCGGCGTGGAAGAGATTGGAGAGGGCGTCCTGCAGGGGGACTAGCCTACAAGCAATGGTGTCGGCGCCGTTGCCGTTCTCACCGAAGAAATACACCACAAGCCCGGTGGTGGTGGCTACATTGAAAATCTGGGGGTAGTGGAGACGGCATAGGGGAAGGACGGGAGCCTCGGAGCGGTCCCCGATAAGAAATAACCATAGGTTTGTTCCGGGGAGAATGGATGGGGGATTTGGAGCATGGCAAAGAGCTGGGGTAGTACAATTGAGAGATCTGTTCGTAGATGGGACGTTTGCGAGTCTGGGTGCGCTGATGGAAAAATATGGGTTGCCCCAAGGGAATGCATTTCGGTATATGCAACTGAGGGCTTTCGCGAGGCAACAGGTGAGGGAATTCCCGCAGCTCCCGACGCAGGGGGTGCAGGATTGAGTGATCTCAGAGACATGGGTGGGGGATGGTAAGGTGTCGGACATATATAGGGAAATGAGGGACGAGGGGGAGATCATGGTAGATGAGCTGAAAGGGAAATGGGAAGAAGAGCTGGGGGAGGAGATTGAGGAGGGGCTGTGGGCTGACGCCCTACGTAGGGTAAACTCATCATCCTCATGTGCCAGGCTAAGCCTGATACAATTCAAGGTTCTACACAGGGCGCATATGACTGGAGCACGGCTCAGTAAATTTTTTGGGGTAGAGGATAGGTGTGGGAGGTGCTTGAGAAGCCCAGTGAATCACACCCACATGTTCTGGTCATGCCCGGCACTACAGGAGTTCTGGGTGGGGGTGGCAAAGTTGCTTTCAAAGGTGGTGGGGGTCCGGGTCGAACCAAGCTGGGGGTTGGCTATATTCGGGGTTGCAGAAGAGCCGGGAGTGCAGGAGGCGAGAGAGGCTGATGTTTTGGCCTTTGCGTCCCTAGTAGCCCGGCGCAGGATATTGTTAATGTGGAGGGAAGCCAAACCCCCGGGTGTGGAGACCTGGATAAACAACATTGTTAGAACGGATCAAGTTCGTATTAAGGGGTTCGGCTCAAGGGTTCACCAGGCGGTGGCAACCGTTCGTCGACTACCTCACAGAAAGATAGAGGGAATGGAAAAGAAGAAGACAACAGCAGCAACCCAGGGGGGAGGGTGTGGGGGAGGGGGGGGGGAAGGGGGGGAGGGGGGGGGGAGGAACCGGTCAGACTCTCAGGGATGTCATTGTATATGTATAGACACTTGTTATAGGTAATGTATATTGGATTGTTGGATTGTATCTTTGAAGAGTAACTATTTTTGACAAGGCAGTTGCCACTCAGTTTTGTTTATGTTTCTGTTTATATATTATTTATTTATTTGTTTAAAATTGGCCACGGTTATTTATATTGCTTTGTTGTTGTTCAAAAGAAAAACTATGTACTGTTATGTTTGGCCACAAAATTCTGAATAAAATATATTTTAAAAAATAAATAAAGCCACCCAATACAACAGTGCAACAGATATGGCTGTTGACTCACATGCTGTTGATGACTATCCTGAATGTCTGTAGGATGCTCTGTAAACATCTTTCCTTCAAAAGCATTTCTTGTTCCCTTACTTCTTCAATCAAGGCCAATTCCACGTGTCCTCTAGTCAGCAGGCTCTCTTCCTAATCTTTCAGCCCTGGGTTTTCCTGACCACTCTGTGTATCATCTTGTGTATTCCAGTTTTGTTTATTCCATCAGGCAAGGTGATGAGCTGGGCTGGTAGTGACTTGTAGCAATATCTTAAGAGCCAGGAGGATCTTGTGCTCCTTCCGGCTGCACAGAACTTAAACTATTAAATGTTCTCTGAACATCTATTGAGGAGCTCCTTAAGAAATAGTCTGGAGTGTGCATGTCACAAGCTCTGTCCATCATTTTTCCCTTTATTCTTTCATTGGGTGTGGGTGTCACCAGTAAAGCCACTGTTTGTTGTCCATCCCTAATTGCCCTTGAACTGAGTGGATAAGTTATTTAAGAAGATAGTTAAGAGTCAACCACATTGTTATGAATCTGGAGTCACACGTAAGCCAGACCAGTTATGGACTACAGATTTCCTTCCCAATGGACATCAGTGAACCAAATGGAGGGGCAGCACGGTGGCACAGTGGTTAGCATTGCAGCCTCACAGCGCCGAGGTCCCAGGTTCGATCAGGCCCAGGCCCCCACAACCCAAAGATGTACCGGGTAGGTGGATTGGCCACGCTAAATTGCCCCTTAATTGGAAAAAATGAGACCTCTGCGCCGTGAGGCAGCAGTGCAAATCCCCCACTATCAACTTCCTGAAGTTACCATTGATCAGAAATTGGACTGGACTAGCCATACTAATACTGTGTCTAGCCAAGCAAGTCAAAGGCTAGGAACCCTGCGCTGAGTAACTCACTTCGACTCCCCAAAGCCTGTCCGCCATCTAAAAGGCACAAGATGGAATACTCTCCACTTGCCTGGATGAGTGCAGCTCTAACAACACTCCAGAAACTCAACACTATCCAGAACAGAGCAGCCAGCTTGATTACTCCCCCTTCCACAAACTATCAATCCCTCCACCACCGATGAACAGTGGCAGCCACTGCAATGCAGGAACTCAACAAGGCATCTTAGGTCACACCTTCCAAACCACCACCATCTAGATGGACATGAGCAGCAGAAAGATAGGAACACCACCATCTAGCAGTTCCCCTCCAAGTCACTCACCACCCTGACTTGGAAATATATCGTCGTTCCTTCACTGTTGTTGGGTGAAAATCCTGGAACTACACCCACCAATCCCTCCCCTGTCCTCCTCCCCACCCTAACAGCACTGTGGCTGTACCTACATCTCAGGGACTTAGTGGTTCAAGAAGGAAGTTCACTACTGTCATAATATACACCAGTATATCATGGTGCAGACACACACTGATGGACACACAGTGGGTCCAATCAACATACACAACACCGCAGCCAATCACCAGTGAGAGCACATGCACTATAAAGACAGGGGACATCAGAGTTCCCGCTCATTCGAGTAGCAGCTAGCTAGGAGCACAGTGCTCACAGCCTGCAACACAGACATTCACCATGTGCTGAGTGCATCAACTGGTTAGGACAAGGCAAAGGTCTTTAGTTAAAGCTGGTATCGTATTTACCCACAGTTCAAGTATGTTTAAATTGTTAACCTTTTAATAAAATAGTGTTGCACTACTTCAAGTGTTGTTGACCTGTATGTGATCCAGAACACCCAACACATCAACTACCACCTTCTGAAGAGCACATGGGGAATGGAAATAAATGCTGGTCTAGCCAGCGATGCCCACATCCTGTAAATGAATAAATAAAAAAACAAATTTTGCTGTTTTTTGTCACCTCAGATCTGGATGTCACCCAGGTTGTATTGCATGTGGGTGTGGGCTGTTTGATTCGTGAAGTGATTGAGAATGGAGATAGACACTGGAATTCTTAATTAAAAACAACACTCCTGGGGCGAAATTCTCCATCCCGCCGCGCCACATTTCTGCCCCGACCCACCGGCGGGATGCTCCGTTACACCGGCTGGTCAATGGGGTTTCCCATTGTGGGGCAGCCCCACGCCGTCGGGAAACCCCCGGGCACCGGCAAAACGGAGACTCCCGCCGGCGGAGAATGACGCCCCTGATCTTATGAGTGTAGGAAGGTCATTGATGAAGCAACTCTAAGTGGTGTGACTAAGGTTGCTTCCCTGAGCAATTGTTGAAATGATGCTGCAATGCCAGGCTCCAATATCCGCAGCCATATTCCTTTGCTTTTGGCATGTCACCAGCCACTGGAAGATTCATTCCTTGATATGTTGAGTTTCATTCTTTTCATGCTCATTAGTGCCATAATCAGTCAATTGCTGTCTTGATGTTGATCTGTTATTGGCACCTCCGTAATATCTTAAGTATCCACAAAGCTGTTTTCCATTGTCTACTTTTAAAAATTATTTCAAGGGATATGAATATCTCTGGTTAAACATACATTTTTATTGCCTATCTTTAGTCGTCCTGGAGAAGGTGGTGGTGAGTCACCTTCTTGAACCGCTGCAGTCTATCTGGTGTAGGTACACTCACAGTGCTGTTTGGGAGAGAGTTCCAGGATTTTGGTGAAAAGGTAAATTTTGTCTTTCAACAAAGTTTTCTAGCACTCAGTTAGTTTGGAGACTTTTATGGCCTGCCTTCAGGATGCATGTTTTGTTTTAATTCTTTGTAGCTATGTATGACACAATATTCAAGGTATTGTCTAACTAGAGCACTGCACAATTTAACCATTAGTTTGATTTATTGTTTTTTGTTTTCATCATGTTCTTTATTGATTGCTACTCTTGCATGTTTGGCTATGTTGGCCTCAAAGTAACATTCCAGGTAGTTTTATCAGAATCGAAATTGGCAGTGGCTTCATAACTGACTCACTCAGATATTTCAATGTCACTGAGATATCTAACTTACATGGTGCTAGTGGGTGTTCATGCCAGTATTGGTGCATCTCCAGTGCCGATTGAGATGATGATGCTGGATGTTTCAGTGCCAGATCCTGGGAGGGAGGGGTGCTCACCACCATCCTAACTCCATAAGGACCCGTCAGGTCCCGAATAAAGGGGCCGGTAACAACATGCTTCAGTTGTCTTCAGAGGCACAAGTCGTGTCCGTGACTTGGAGTTCACATCTGTCAATCTGGAGGCTCACTGGACATTCCAGCCTTCAGGCTGGGCTGAGGAAATTCCTAGCCTGGGTGTGCCTGTCCCTTTCGCTGAACCTAGCCCCACCTCTTTTTACGATTTGCTTTGTGAGATACAGGCAGAGGTTCCTGGCAAAACTTGCAACAAAAGGGTCCCACACCCTTTCAACTCTGCTAAGTAACAAGTCTCAGAATACACTTGGATCCCTTTTAACCCTTAGCCATCTTGACGCAATTCATGAAGTGTGCACACAAATTGCCTTTAAAAAGGTTTCCAAGTGTCATACCGCCACTGTTTGACTCGCTCTTGTGTTATATATATATATTTTTTAAAATAATTTTTATTAAAGGTTTTCATAAAATATCAATAACAAAATGAGAAAGAAAAAAGAACCCAACAGGGTTAAGTACAAAACACAATCAAAAAAAGCAACCCCCAAACCCCTCCCCCCTGTACATAAATAATAAATTAACACTTGTGTTATATAGAACTCATTTTGCAGAAACCCAGCTGCCTCTTCAAATTAATCTCTTCTTCCCTTCCAAACAAATAAAACATTTGGTATTGTCTTTGAACTTTGTCAGTTTCTATTATAGTTTGAGAACTAAGGTACTTGTGTAAATTTAAAATAAGAGAGGTGTGTTTCTGGACAAATGCCTCAGTTAAAATGTTAATATCAGCTCCGACAACTTTACTTGCTTGATTTGATCATTAAGAGCAAACAAAAATTAATTTTGCTTTCTTTTGTCAGGCTTTCTTCAAAATTCAAGCCAGTTTTGTCTACCTAAAACTTTGATAAACCAATCCATTGTGTTTCAGTATATCTCTTTCAAACCTTTCTGTACTGGTAAATAGACTTTCCATTGTCAACACTTTGTCAGTAACGTTTCTTTTTTTTGTTTTATTTAAATTTAGAGTACCCAATTATTTTTCTCCAATTAAGGGGCAATTTAGCATGGCCAATCAACCTAACCTGTATATCTTTGGGTTGTGGGAGTGAAACACAAGCAGACATGGGGAGAATGTGTAAACTCCACGTGGACAGTGACTCGGCTGGGAGTGAACATAGGTCCTCAGTGCTGTAAGCAGCAGTGCTAACCACTGCACCACCGTGCCGCCCCTGTCAGTAACTTTTCTAACCTTCAGATTTTCATCCTTGATTTCGGGTTCTGTGTGAAAAAGATTATTTTGTGCTGTAAGAAGCCTGCTTAAATTGGTTATGTTGCCCATCTTCACAGCAATACTGATGAGAATTGCAGACTCCACAGACAGTGATCCAAGCAGGGAATCGAACCTGGGACCTTGGAGCTCTGAAGCAACAGTGCTACCCACTATGCTATCGTGCTGTTTGTAGATTCATTGTATTTCATTTTATGCAGGTGGTGGGCAGTAACTAGCGATTCACTTGTGTTCTTATGAACAGATAACCTTCCACGACTATGACACCAGGGAAGCTGGAGTGCTTTAACCACTCCACGAATGTCATCTTAATTTTGAAGTTTTGGTTTGTTTATGGCAATGGGTTAGTAGTACTCCTTTCAAATTGGGCACTTAATTGCCTCTGCCTCTGAAGGTGGGAAGAGGTAATACTTTTTCCCCTGTTAATCTGTTTATCATATACCTCAAATACTAGTGAAACAGGTTACACCATAGAGTATGGTCCAATCAAAAATTGATTTGTTTTTGATGAAGGTACAGATCTGGACCTGGATCCTGGAATTGGGAGATAGGATGAATCCTTTTAGAACGTTGCGACTTGTTAGCTTCAGAAATTTGAATGATAGCTTTAGGATGTTGTGGATTGTCTCAGCTCCCAAGGAGCAATTTGTCACAGCTGACAAAATGTGAGCAGAGTTTTCAGAGCAGGACGTTGGCTGTCGATTTGCCTGATGCCTCCTCAGTGTGATGATAGTTCTTAATAACAATATTTAGTTTTTTCAGCTTTGTAGATAGTTATAGAGCATGTCCCAAATGGACAGGAAAACATTTTGGGGAAGACCTGTGAATTTGTAATAACATTTGAGTTGCCGCAGCATGGTGGAGGTATGCGCTCTCCTATGTGGCACTTAATGGGCAGGATTCTCCAGTCCCCTAGCCACATGTTTCTTGGTAGCAGAAGGTGGTGCGCCATTTGCTGGTGGCGGATTCTCTGCTTCCGCCGCTGTCTATGGGAATTCACATTGAAGCCCCATGCCACCCGGAAACCGGCAGGCAGGGGTGCGCTGCCAGTGGGATGGTGGAATCCTGTCACCAACAAACTGCTGGAATTCTATAGGTTTCTCGATAAAGGTATACACGGATTCAAACTGTGCTGGTTGGGCATTCTCAGTAAATAAATACTTACAAAAGTGTGTAAATATTGGTCCAAGTTCTGTCCATCACTAGCTTTCTGGACTATAACAACTGGAAGCTGCTTAATCTTTCCAAGGGTCCTAAACGTTTTTTAAAAATATAAATTTAGTGTACCCAATTCATTTTTCTCCAATTAAGGGGCAATTTAGCGTGTTCAATCCACATCTTTGGGTTGTGGGGGCGAAACCCACATCACGGGGAGAATGTGCAAACTCCACACAGAGGGTCTGAAAAGTTTAATGTGCATTAACATGGGTGACACATTTGTACCATGCTGGCTGTGCTAAGGAAAAAATGATAAAATGCTGAGGGAATTGCCACAGAAGTCCTGAAATCTCAGTTACATTTATATCAGGTGACTTTGACCTGTGCTGTACCTAATTCTTTGAGTGTAAATCTATGGCAGTTCATTATTTACATAAACCCAAAAAATTCACATGAACTGGTCTTTGGCAGTGTAAAAGAGTGGTGGAGGGCTTCAGCATGTTCCTTCTTTGGTACCAGAATGTTCTTTACAGAAAGAATAACCAATTTATGGAATACATTTTGTGGAGGCAAGAAGCTCTGCAATCACTTCAAAAGCAATATTCGTGAGACTGCACATGTAATACTATGTACAGTTTTGGCCCCTTATTTAAGAAATGTCATAATTGCGTTAGAAGCAGTTCAGAGAAGGTTCACTCGACTGATTGTTTGAGTGGGGGTGGGGTTATCCTATGAGGAAAGGTTGGCCAATTTGGGCCTGGCATTCATTTGAAGTTTAAAAGCGTGAGGGGTGATCTTATTGCAATATATAAGGTCCTTAGGGGACTTGAAAGCATGCTTAACCCTGTGAGAGAGATTAGAAATAGAGGACATTGATGGAGATGAGGAGGGTTTTTTTTCAGTGAGGTTTGTGAGTCTGTGGGACTCTCTTGCCCAGAGAGTGGAGGAGACAGGGTTATTTAATAGTTTTCAGGCTGAAGTAGATAAATTATGATAAATTCTTGATTGACGAAGGAGTCAAAGGGTATAAGGGGAGGAAGGAAAGTCCAACTGAGGCCACAATCGGATCAGCCACGATCTTACGGAATGGCGGAACAGGCTACCTAATTCATATGTTCATATGCAACTGCAGTGAACCATTGATGGCGGGAGTGTATGTTTAAAGTGGCGACTCACTCTTTTTCCTGGAAGGTGTTGAGCTACTTGTTGTTGGAGCTGCATTCATCCAGGCAAGTGGAAAGAATTCCAGTACACTCCTGGGGAGTCAGGATTTGAGTTACTCACCATAGATTACAAAGTATCTGACCTGTATTTGTTGCCATAGTATTTTTGCACCTGGTACAGTTAGGTTTCTGGCCAATGCCGAAGGTCCCCAGGATATTGATGGTTGGGGATTTGACAGTGGCATTGCTGTTGAAAGTCAAGGGGAAGTAGTTAGATTCTTCCTTATTGAATATGGTTATTGCCTGGCACTGGTGCGGCACAAATGTTACTTTCTTAAAAAAAAAAAATTTTCTCCTCCTTTTTCACATTTTCTCCCAAATTTACACTCAACAATAAACAATAATCAGTAACGAATGTAATGTCAATCCCCATATCACTAACAATGATCCCATCCTCCCGCCCAACCCCAGACATTAGGCTGCATGTTAACATAAACAAATGACAAAAAGGAATCACCCATAGTCACCATTAGTCCCTTCCCCCCCCCCCCCCAAATGTTCAATGTGGTCCAATTCTCGAAAGTGCATAATGAATAACGCCAAGAATTGTAGGACCCCTCCATCCTTCCCCTCAGTTCAAATTTGACCTTTTCAAGTGTCAAGAATTCCAGCAGGCCCCCCCGCCATGCCAGGGCACAGGGTGGAGAGGAAGATCTCCACCCTAATAGGATCCGCCCTCGGGCGATCAACGAGGCAAAGGCTACAACAACTGCCTCCTCGCCCGTTTCCAACCCCGGCTGGTCTGACACTCTGAATATGAATTCTACAATGAAGTGAGAAATAACTGCAGTTAGCAAATGGCAAGAGCTACAATAAAATATGAAGCAAGCTGAAGAAATTAGAGGAATGGTCTTTCTGGGTACTATTAAAATGTATTTTTACTCTTCTACCAATCATTTGCAGTTAAGTAATTGTAAGTTTGTCTGGGTCACTATCCATGTGGAATTAGCACATTCTCCCCGTGTTTGCGTGGGTTTCGCCCCCACACCCAAAGATGTGCAGACTAGGTGGATTGGTCACGCTAAATTGCCCCTTAATTGGAAAAAATGAATTGGGTACTCTAAATTTATTTAAAAAAAAGAAGTAATTGTAAGTTTGGCTGCAAAATTGCTTGCAGAACACCTGATTTATTTATTATTTTGGAAAGCAGTGCCAAAGCGGAAATATTTCCATGCTTTCTTTGGCTATGTTTAGCTTTTAACAGCATAAAGGGTTTTCTTTTATGTTGGACACTGATTTGAAACCTTGTAGCTTGTGAAAATAATCACAGGACAGCGTGCCCTTTGATTTAATTTTTCCATCACTCCCACAGGGGAAACTTTGAACACCTGCTTTGGCAGGAACTGTAGAGCCTCACCTTTTTTTGGAATTGCAGTGTAGCCTGTTTCCTACCACCTTGTGCCACTTGTAGGGTTTTAAAGCCCAGCCAATGAAGGAACGCAGGATCAGAAGTACTCCATTTGGACCATTGCGTTTGCTCGACCATATGTTAACCAGGGAGCTCAGTTCCTTTTTCTGCATGCCCATTAACACTCTTACTTATGAAGTAAGTATCTATGTCCTTCCTGAAAACTTCACCTGACTCTACGCCAATAGACATCTAGAGAAGTGCATCACATAACATATTTGAGCAAACTTTTTGAAGTTTATTTTCTGGATGCACTAAATTCAGCCAAAATCTATGTACTTAACTATGTACTTCTGCTCCTCAAATAGCCCATCAAATTCCTGCATTACTTTAATTCTTCAGTGAGATTTAGGTCTGTACTGCTCATGGTAATTGTCCACTTGCATAACCTAGTTTTTGCCATGTTTCTTTCTTTGTGGTTCACTACATCCCTTGGCTTAAAACCCACATCCGCCGATGTGGTGCTACCTTTGAGGCTAGGGGGCTCAGAGGGGGGCATGCACTGGCTTGAAAGCAGGTGGTTTTCTTTCCATGTTGATTCATTGGTTTCTGTTTTCGGTGTATTGCTGATTGCTCTGTCTTCAGCTGTGTCCTTTTGTATTAGGGAGTTGTTAGTAAACTCAAAATATTCTAATCTAAGGAGATTTAACTCAACTTTGCTTTATTTCTCATTCTAATAAATCCTTTCATTCCAGGTGAATTACCAATAGATTTTCTCTAAGGCCAAAATATACTTTCTACCTTTCCAAAATGTAGAATATTTTAAATTAGTTCTCAAAAACAGTATTACTTTATGGCTTTTATATTCTGTATATTTTAGGATGCAGTTCATCATCAATTATCCTTTTTAGCTGCCTTTACTGATTTACAGGTTTTTAATATATCCAGACCTTTAAATCCTTTGGTACATCTACCCAAACTAATGTGTTGCATTTACATTATGTTCTCGAATGCTATTCTAAAGTCCATTGTCTATTACCATGTCAACTTGCATAATCTAGTTTTTGCCATGTTCCACTTTCATTTATGGTTCACTACATCCCTTATTTTAAAATCATCTGCCAACAAGATGTGCTAATCTCTGTTTTCAATTTGAGGTCGTTTCTAGGACTTCCTTCTCCTGCTCGGTATCACTCCTGGTCCTTTACTATTGTGAGGGATTGAACACCGTGACACACCTCAAGCAGGAATTCTTGCCCATCGTATTCAATCTCTTGTACCATGAATGGTGCTAGTAGTGATGCTGAAGAGGAAAAGCTTTAAAGTGGCACTGATTTTGCTGGTTTGCAGTTCACATGAAATGCGTTTGGAAAATATGTATACTCCCAGTTCACACTTTCAGATTCTTACTTCGGATTATTATAACTTTTTTTCTGTTTGGCTTTAAACATGCTGCTTAGGAAATAATATTGAATGCATTATATAATTGACTTATTTCTTCCTCTCGCTGCCTTCACTTATTGTTCACTTTACCCTTACTTCAAATAGATGAGAGTATGCACGATTCACACCCCACCCATTTGTCCCTGAAACTTGCAAATGAAACCCTACATTTGTCATAGGACCCTATTTACCATATTTAAGCACCTTCCCTCATGCTTCAAGTGGAGATGCTACTCATCCATCACAGGCCTGCTTGCAAATCTTATGACACCAGACTTTGGGGTTCAATGGGATCGTTGAGGTTCCTCCCCTGTTTATAAATGTTGGACACCTGTTTTCAGGAGAAAAAGGGATGGCTGACAATTTATAATTTGCATCCAGCATCTCTTTAGCAAGAAAAACTGTACATAAATTATATAATATTTATTTTACCCTTTTAATCATTAGCAGGTCTCCTGAGAAGGAACATACAGTTTTCATTCCATTTCCTAACAACTGAAAGGGTCTTCAGATGACTGTCAGTAGCTTTATTTTGTGCTGTTGATACTTGTCTTTGTTTTTGTCCTGAAACAAATAAATTAAAACATTGCAATATGAAAACAGCTACTGAGACATCTTAATGTTGAATAATCCACTTTTTAAGAAAGATACTTTATAATATTTGATAACAAGTGTTAATTATAAGATTGGAAAGTTTATTTGAAGGGGAAACTCATACAAGAGATTGTCATAATGGATAAAAAAACTTGTTGCATATGAAATACATGTTTTTCATTCAGTGCTTTCCACAGAGGGTGGTGGTAAAGTGTGGCCAGTAGTAAAGGCAAACTATATCATTTTTGTGGCTTGCTGTTGGAACCGTAATTTTTCTCAGCAATCATTTAGCAACTGCACAGACGTTTCTTCTGTCACCATAGCTGTTCAGATGTTTTTACTGTCCAGTTGTTTTTTGGGTATAATAGTTTAGTGGTTATGGTATCGGACTAGTGACCTAAAATTGAGAGTTTAGATCACAACATGGTAGATTGTGAAATTGAATTAAATAAATCTTACACTGTGTTGACCACTATGAAAGCTGCTGGATTGTTGGAAAACCAATTGTTTCACTAATGTTCTTCAGAGGAGGAAAATGACTGTTCCGACATGGCCCGTTTACATGCGACTGTAGTTCCATACCATTTGTTGATATATAATGCCCTTAAGCCAGCTCCTGATGGACAATAAAGACTGCCTTGTTAGCATTCCAAGAATTTTTTTTAAAATGTCAGATCACTAGGAACCTGACTGAACTACTGCACTACTTCCATAGCAATGTGAATGGGGTATTAAAGAGAGTAATGTTTCTTTGACAGAGTACTTGGAGAATAATGGATGGCTGGGAATTATATTTAATTGAGAGGTTAGTTAATGTCATAAACTGAAAAGAGTTTATTATTGTCATCTAACCTCAAAGATTACATTGTTATTTTGTATTCATTTTTTTCCTGTCTTGACATTTGGTCTGCTTTGCTATTTATCAGATGAATGTGTTCAATGATTTGTGTTTTAGTAAGATGTTGTAGTTTACATCTTTCGCCAATAACTTGATAACTATTCTCTTAATGCTCCTGAATTAAAAGTTGTGCGAGTCTCTCTCATAAACCCAGAAATTATTGTTGCTGAAATTTGTGTATGCATGTTTAACTCATTTATATGGCACAGGGCGGCACGGTGGCTGAGTGGTTAGCACTGCTGCCTCTCAGCACCAGAGACCTAGGTTCAATTCTGACCATGGGTGACTGTGTGGTGTTTGCACGTTTTCCCCATGTCTGCATGGGTTTCCTCTGGGTGCTCCGGTTTCCTCCCATTGTACAAACATGTACAGGTTAGGTGGATTGGCCATGCTAAATTGCCCCTAAATGTCCAAAGGTTAGACAGGGTTCCGGAGATAGGGCAGGGGAATGGGCTTGGGCAGGGTTATCTTTCAGAGAGTCAATGCAGACTCGATGGTCCAAATGGCCCCCATCTGCACTGTAGGGATTCTATGACTTTGCTCTTTTAGCAGAGGGTTTAATTTGTTTAAAATGAATGGATTAACATCTCTGTTTACATAACATACAGAGAAATATCATAAAAACTGAATTGAGTCTTAGTCAGCTAATATTGACAACAGTAATTTTTAGGCAGGAGCCTGGTTAGCTCAGTTGACTAGATATCTACTGTGTGATTCAGAATAACACAACCAACGTATGGCCTGCCCGCTACCTTCCCACCCTCTCCTGTCCTGTTTACTGGATAAGTGCCTCATCCTGCCCCCACCTCTATTTTACCCATTGCAAAGGGTTGCTCATCCCAGGCAGGTAGCCCAGGAGCTTTTACCGAGTGAACTGGTATTGGGTAAGAGTGGCTGGGAGAACCTCCTTTGGATATCCTCTTGTGCTGTCAGAGGCACAACTCCACCATTACCAAGTTGTACCCTCCCTTTAACGCCCCTCCCCCCCGCTCAGACTCTCAAATCTACCCCTCTCGCATCCACTCTCACTCAGGTCTGCCAGCCAACCTGAGCTCTCTTAAGGTGGAACTCGCTCTCCAGATGGGGGCAGAAGTCTTGCCCTGAGCAAATGAACACTCTGCCAAGCACAGACTGGTTGCAGGGCAGCCATCTTTTGGGTGGCATGCTCCAAGTCCTTTAGGTCGTGGAGGGGGTGGGGAATACAACGCCCTCGAAAATCCAGCATGGTTTGCTTGACAAGTTTAATACCACACAATTAGCTTATTTAGTGCCAAATGCTTAATATAGGCTTTATATGAGGATGTTTACAATGAGGTGCATAACTTTAAGACTGATTTTACGCTGAAGCCTTCACCTCTGTAACTATTGCCATGCAAATAGAGTCATAGAGTCATACAGCACAGAAAAAGCCCCTCGGCCCATCACATCTGCACCGGTCAAAAACCCACCCCCTAACTATTCTAGTCCCATTTTCCAGCACTTGGAATCACAAGTGCACACCTAAATACTTCTTAAATGTTATGACGGTTTCTGCCTCCACCACCCCTTCAGGCAGCAAGTTCCGAACTCACCTCTGGGTGAAAAAGGTTTTCCTCACATTCCCTCTAAATCTCATGCCTCTTGCCTTAAATCTATGCCCCCTGTCAGTGATCCCGTCACCAAGGGGAAACGTTTACACATTTACTCTATCTATGCCCCTCATTTTATACATCTCAATCATGTCCCCCCTCAGATCCTCTGCTCCAAGGAAAACAACCCAAGTCTATCCAATCCCTGCTTGGTGAACATCTTCCTTCGACCAAGATCATCAAAATAGATTAACCAACTTGCTGTTGTTTCTGATCATACATTAGCTGCCATGTTTGACCACTTGTCTGTGAAGTACTTTGGGACATCTTGATGACATGAAAAGTACGATATAAACCCAACTCTTTACTTTCTTTGATGTCATTGTTTAACACACAACTACTCACTATCTTAGTCTGCCTGTGTTCTCCTTGTTCCTCATATTTCTGATGGCCCAGGGCGGCACGTGGCACAGTGGTTAGCACTGGGACTACAGTGCTGACAACCCGGGTTCGAGTCCCGGCCCTGGGTCACTGTCCGTGTGGTGTTTGCACATTCTCCCCATGTCTGCATGGGTTTCACCCTCACAACCCAAAAATGTGCAGGTTAGGTGGATTGGCCATGCTAAATTGCCCCTTAATTGGAAAAAAAATAATTGGGTACTCTAAATTTATTTATTTTTTAAATTAAAAAAATATTTCTGATGGCTCTTAGTTTCACTAGGAAGAATGTAGAAGCATACCAAAAAGGAAATCAAAGTGGCAAAGAAAAAACTGGAAAAGAGCTTCCAGCTGGAATAGCAGAACAGCTGCAGATGTTAAATATGATAGTAAGGACTCCTTACAATATGTTACGTTATGATCTTAAGGGGGATGAGTAAATCTTTTGTGTGGAAAAAACAAAAGATCCCAGCTATTTTCTGAAAAAATGAAGGCACGAATGTTCTACGGTTTAAAACAAAAAAATTCCTATACAAGGGTCAAACAAAGCAAACACTAAAATACTCCCTTATGTAACCGCCTGTACTCTACAAACCAGAATTAACATAAATTAGACACAAATTAACAGGGAAATTGCAGTCAATTATGAGTAATAAATTGTACATTAAATATCAGACACAAATAAGATAGATCTTGCGAATTAACTCGTAAATCCACTCAGCATTTATTTCATCTTCAAAATTCTGTCTTACTCACTTTCGACTCCTCTTTGTCGACAATTTAACTTGATCCTCAGCTGACAGCATTGCACATCAACCTGAGTTCCACAGGGACAGTCGTCACTTCAGAAAAGCTCATGTCTGCCTGTTCCATTTTGCTTAGTGGTTTGGATGATATAGATCCATCAATGTTATCTTCAAGCAACAGAAACAGCAACTATAACTTTACACGTCCTGAGCTTCTGGTGCTAGCCTCTCATCACCTCCAGCCGATTGGTACTGCACCGCAGGGCTCCTTATCTACTGAGCGCTCTGATGGACCTGCCCCCCATCTCCGTCTCAAGCAGAAGTTTTGGTTTTGAATCTCAGTTTCCTTCGAAACTGGGAGGATCACTTCCCCTTTCTCATTTTCCCTTTAAAATGAGGGTCCGATTCAAAAAGTACAAACTTTACTCACCGACTCCATCATGCTTAACTCAAGAAAATAGCCAGGAAGATTTTACACCTTGCTATCCACTTCTTCAATTCTCACTTTCTCTCATTCTTGAACTTCTTGTTGGATGTAAACTAATTGAGGATATGCTATGGAAATTATAATGTAGACTCCGCTCAAGGATGAGCCTTCTACAGTTCATGGTGGTACACAGGGTCCATATGACATGGACCCAGAGGAGTGGGTTTTCCCCAGGAGTGGAGGATGTATGCAACAGTGGGTGGGAGGGGGCTGGCAAATCACGCTCATATGATGTGGGGGTGGGCAATTCTGGAGGATTTCTAGGAGGTTGTGTTCAAGACTGTTGGGAATAGTGGGGGCCTGGATGACAACATGCCTTTTGGTGGTGATTTTTGGGGTGTCGGACTTGCCACGGATGCTGGAGGGTAAGGGCACCGACGTTGTGGCCTCTGATTGCCTGGTGATGGATTTTACTGAGTTGGAGGTCAGCAGCACCTTTGGGGGTCTCAGCGTGGTTGGGGAATCTGCACAAATTTTTAAGGTCGAAAAAGGGGGTAAATTGACAAACTGTGTGTAACATATTTATTTTCAGGTGTTATTTGCTGTTTGTATTTGACTGTGTTTGGAATAAAATATATTTTTAAAAAACAAATACTTTGCATCTGCCTGCATGGACAAGACACAAGACAACACGAATGAGGACCTTAAACAAATCAGTATAAGTAAAGAAATAGTCCTGGCAAAGACCCGATAGGCCAAATGGCCTCCTTCTGTGCTGTGAATAAATGGGACTAAGCGGTGAAAATTCCCCTGCACCTGACAACCTGCACTCAAAAGTTTTAAGAAGCAGCTGCAGAGGTAGTGGATCCACAGTTTTTGATCTTGCAATATTCCTTAGATTCTGCAACACTGCTCAAGCATTGGAAGGTAGAAAACATAACCCCACCATTCCAGAAAGGAGGAATTATGAGCCGTTCAGCCTGATATCAGTAGTGATGTGGTAAAAGTTCTTTGCTTAGTCATGTTATGATTTTCTGAGTCAACATGAATTTACGAAAGGGAAACAAAGTTTGACAAATTTGATGGAGTTTTTTTGAGGATGTAAAATGTTGGATGGATGTAGTGTACTCAGATTTACAAAAATCATTCAAAAGATCTCACATAAGCGTTTATTATATAAAATCAGGACTCGTGGGATTGGGTATATTGTATTAGCACGGATGGAGGGTATTGTATTAGCACGGATTGAGGGTATTGTATTAGCACGGATTGAGAGTATTGTATTAGCACGGATTGAGGGTATTGTATTAGCACGGATTGAGGGTATTGTATTAGCACGGATGGAGGGTATTGTATTAGCACAGATGGAGGGTATTGTATTAGCACGGATTGAGGGTATTGTATTAGCACGGATTGAGGGTATTGTATTAGCACGGATTGAGGGTATTGTATTAGCACGGATTGAGGGTATTATATTAGCACGGATTGAGGGTATTGTATTAGCACGGATTGAGAGTATTGTATTAGCACGGATTGAGGGTATTGTATTAGCACGGATTGAGGGTATTGTATTAGCACGGATGGAGGGTATTGTACTAGCACGGATGGAGGGTATTGTATTAGCACAGATGGAGGGTATTGTATTAGCACGGATTGAGGGTATTGTATTAGTACGGATTGAGGGTATTGTATTAGCACGGATTGAGGGTATTGTATTAGCACGGATTGAGGGTATTGTATTAGCACGGATTGAGGGTATTGTATTAGCACGGATTGAGGATTGTTTAGTGGTCAGAAAATGATAGTTGGAATAAATTGGGCAGTTTTGGCTTGATGGCTCTCTCATCCTCTGTGAATCACTGGGTGCCATTTCCTCACTCAGTATTTCTTTGCCCCAATCAGAATATCTGAGCTGGTGAAGAAATGTGACACAGGGTTAGGGCTGGTTAATCCTAATGTCCATGGTCCAAAATGAGAAATTAAGATCATTGACCTCGCCCAAGAACCACGGTTGTGTGTTTTCTGGGTTTCAAGTGTCAAATTTGTGGATCATCTTTGGGTCTTCTGTGTTTTTTCAGAGTTAAGTCTGTTGAACTGGCAACATAGGGCTGCTGTTGTAGGATACTGATGTCATCTGTGAGGGTGCCTCGCTACACAGCATTGGTATAGTCGCACTGCTGGCCTGGCCTGGTACTGTATTCCCTTATTTAGTGCCCCTGTGTGGTTGTTGCTTAAGTGGCTGGACTGAGGATTGGCCTCTGCACCGTGTTTATTTGCTACTCAAAATATTGTCTTGTGCTGCTCAGAGTTCTGACTGTCTAACTATCTGGAATGCCCTTTCCTTTGCTTGCAGGTGTTCCGACTTTTTATCTAAACCTGAAGGGATGCTGGATCTTAACAATTCTTTCCTCCCATCTATCCAATTTTGTGATTGGTCTGGGCCTTGGATGAGTCCGAATTGATTAGGAAGTGTGATTCATGTTGAAAAATTCATGTGTGACTTTGAGAGCTGTTGGAACTTCAAGATGGTATTACCATTCACTCAGAGACAAAGACTTAGCCTGCGATTGCTAGTTTTGGAAGGCTCCACGAACTGATGATGGTGCTTTTCTTGGAAAGTTTTTTTTTTAAACGGCCGGCTCCTAAAATATTAAATTGATTAATTCTCTTTTTTTCAGACAAGTTTGGATGTCATGTTTTCAGTCCTCCGACTCGGATCAGGTTTTAGCAATGGACTTCTCACAAATGGCACTTCAGTCTCTAAGGTTTAGTCTGGAAATGACAGTTGGCAGACAATTCTACTCCATGTTGATATGATATTGGACAGGATTCTCCTGGCCTGCACTGGGGCTAGGCGTGGCACCCAAGAGTGATACCCTTGCCATGCAAATTTATGCATGGTGGGGAGCTCGCTGGGTTCAATCAGAATCCATTATCGGGCTGCCATTATTTATTTCTTTTATAAATTTAGAGTACCCAATTCATTTTTTCCAATTCAGGGGCAATTTAGCGTGGCCAATCCACCTAGCGTGCACATCTTTGGGTTGTGGGGGAGAAACCCACGCAAACACGGGGAGAATGTGCAAACTCCATGCGGACAGTGACCCAGAGCTGGGATCGAACCTAGGACGTCGATGCCGTGAGGCTGCAGGGCTAACCCACTGCACCACCGTGCTGCCTCGGGCTGTCATTATTAATGGGAATCCCGATAACGAGGTGCAGTGGCTGGCTCCCCTCCTCCCACTCACTCCCTCCCTGACAAGCAGGGGCATTCACCACCACCCACCCCCACATCACCTCTGGAGTTATGATTACCCCCCCTCACCCCACCCCCCGCCCCACAGCACACATGCATAAGGATGTTCCGACCCCCCCCCCCCCCGGCCTGGAAACTAAAGAGTATTCCAGGCAGAAACAATGCAAAATCACTGCCTTTTCATTTATCGATCCTTTTCACCTGTTGCCTCAGACAGAAGTGTTGCAAGCAGCTGTTACAGGTGTCCTACGCATCATACAAAGACAAAACACACCACAAGGCTTTAAACCCCCTCAGATCCTTTGATCTGTGATGCTTCTATTCACTTTCAAATATAAATAGTTTTTAGTAGGCTGTCACTGACAGGGTAATAGCTTCAAGACAGCCAGGTATCTGGATTGTTTATTTTCATTTCCCTTCACACTTGAAGGCATCTCAAGCACCATCCTGCTGTGAAGCTAACCACAATTTTAGAAACATCTAGAAGATAAGTTCTATCACTCCTCTTTTTCTCAGCAGGCGCACCACTTATTTTGATGTACGGAGGACCTGTCAACCATAGCCAGATCCTTATAAACATTGTGGTTAACAGCAGGAGATGCAGTCAAGCATGAAGGGAAATGGAAATGAGCAATCCGGACACCTGGCTCCCTGGAAGCTATCTCCCTGTCAATCTCAGCCTACTAAAAGCCATTTCTGTGTGAAAGCGAATAGAAGCCACCCATACAGATCAAGGGATCCAAGGGTTTTTTAAAGCCTTGTGATGTGGTTTTGGCTTTCTTTGAAGTAGCAGCTGCTGCTTTCAATATTTCTGTCTGAGGCAGTGGGTGTAAGGGGCTGACAAGTGAAAAACGTGATTTTTCACTATTCCTGCCTGGACTGCTCTTCAGCTTCCAGGCAAGGGTGGCTGATTGGGGGGGGGGGAGAGGGGGGAGTCTCAGATATAAGGGTGTCTCTGATGGATGTGTGTTATGAGGGTGGGTTGGCAGGATTTGCTTTGAGGGCGGAGAGGGACTTTGGGGGCACATTAAATACTTACCCCCTTGCCCACTGTGGGGTCCACTGTGTCAGGGCAACACTTGAATATAATTGCACCAATCCATGCCCACATGAATTCTGGCGGAGAGGCCTGGAGCATCATGGGGCCATGGAGAATTGGGCTTCCAGCTCATTAATCTGATTCAAATGACCTATTTGGATCCTACTGCCGGCGCGGTTATGTACTTCGCTGATGCCAATGACGGGGGACTGCCAGAAACAGGCAGCAGAGAATCCACTTTATCATGTATTGTTTGCATGAAGAACAGTGCATACTCAAAATAATTGAGTTAATACTGCCATTGCTAATCTGTAAATGTTCAGCTAATATTGTGAGCAGAAACTTTAATTTTATGTTACACAAGACAAGTTCAACCAAACAAATTTTAATCTTATTTTCGGACATCTACATTCAGAATCTTTTCTGCTTTGCTTTTAAATTAGTGACACTTTCCCTTTTTTTTAATGACGTGGTCTGTGACAATCTTTCCCACAGAGCTGTGGTGACAGACCATTTTTGTGACTGTTCTCTCATGTTGAACTTTTACCCTTTTCTCATTCTTATTTTCCACAGCCGTGCACTTGCTTGCGATGTTTGCTGTAAGTTGTTTGTATTCTTTAATTGGAAACCTAGCTTCACTGGAACTAACAAATACCTTCACTATGGTGCCTGTCTTCATCACCATCAACAACCTTACTTTTATGTGTGATGCCTTCCAGAGTGTCCTATGCCTCACTGAAGTATGTCTTGCTAACTGTCTTTCAGACATTGATGAATGTGACAATGACTACAATGGCGGCTGCGTTCATGAGTGTATCAACATTCCAGGCAACTACAGATGTACTTGTTACGATGGCTTTATGTTGGCGCATGACGGCCATAACTGCCTGGGTGAGTGATATATTTTATTGTTCTTTGTAGTTTGTTTGTGACTTATGTTCAGTGTTCGCTGCTTAAGATGAAAAGAGAATACAATTTTCATTTTAGCATTGTTCAATGGAGCAAATATTCTGAGAATTTAAGGGTTTGTATTAAAAATGATCTTGCAGCTGTAACTGCATTTCTCCATTGTGCTTTCGAGTGTGAGGATCCTTAATTGGCAATGACTGCTGTTGCAAATAAGGAAACCAGGGTTTGCACTGCCCATTCCAACATGGTATTCTATTTATAAAGTGCCCATTGTTGTGCTGTGGCTTAGAATACATCCTGAATGCAGTACTTAATGTGAAGAATGGAGTAAATGTTCCCTCAACTCCCAGCAAGGAATCGCATTCAAAGAGAGCATAGGTTGAAGAACCAAACCTAAAATGTTGTCGCCTTAATTTCTGACCCATACTGCCTTTGAGTGAAACTTACTGCCGAGCCTGCAGGATAACATGCCAAAATACAAATATGAGGAATGATTTGAAAAATTTGGCTTGTTTTGTTAGAGCAGAGGAGATTAAGGGGTGATCTGACAAGAGTTTACAAGTTTGGAAAGATGAGACAATATGTGAAAGCCGATTCCAATAATTTCAGTGGAGGTTTCGTTATATCCGACTGTATCTTGGCAGAAAGGCGGAGAAATTGCATAAATCACTTGTTTTCTTTTCTTACTCTGTGGTTTCCACTGATTATTTTGCTGAAGTTGCAGTTAGATATCAGAAGAACGAGGGGCGGGATTCTCCGATCCCCCGCTGGGCCGGAGAATCGCCGGGGGGTGGCGTGAATCCCGCCTCGCCTCCCCGACGCTGGCTGCCGGATTCTCCGGCGCTGGTTTTTCAGCAGGGGTGGGCATCGCGCCAGTCGGGGGCCGTTGGCAGCGGCCCCCCTGGCGATTCTCCGGCCCGCGATGGGCCGAGTGGTCGCCTGTTTTTCAGCGGGTCCCACCGGCGTAAAATACACCAGGTCTGTACCAGCAGGACCTGGCTCTGTGGGCAGCCTGCGGGGGAGGGGGGATCTGTCCCGGGGGGGTGGGGGGTGGGGGGGTGCCCCACGGTGACCTGGCCCACCATCGGGGCCCACCGATCCGCGGGCGGGCCTGTGCCGTGGGGGCACTCTTTCCCTCCGCGCCGGCCGGTGTAACAGTCCAGCATGGCCGGCGTGGAGATGAACCCCCCTGCGCATGCGCTGGGATGGCACCAGCACACGCTGGTGCTCCCGCACATGCGCCAACTCTCGCCGGCCGGCAGAGGCCCTTCGGCGCCAGTTAGCGTGGAGCCATGCCCATCGGCGCCGGCTGGCGCAGCGCCAACCCCACCGGTGCCGGGCCAGCCCCTGAAGGTGCACAGGATTCCTCACCTTCCGGGCAGCCCGACGCCGGAGTGGTCCACGCCACTCCTCAGCGCCGGTATAGCCCGCCGCACCGGGTAGGGGAGAATCCCGCCCGAGGTGTCTAGAACAAGATGACGTAGGTATAACATTAACTACGATTTAGGACAGCGAGTTGGAGGGACTGTTTTACATGGAGGGTTGTGAGACTGCTTCAGTTCCTAACTTGAACCCATTCAACAAAGATCAAGTCATTACTTAACATGAGTCAGATCAATGGCTGAAAGGTGAAAGAATAAGGGGCGAAGGGAACAAGGCAGGTACTGGGATTAGGATTATTGCTCATGCAGAGAGTAAATACCAATTTTGGACGTTATTTCAGGACTATGATTTCAATGCATAGTCCTATGTCCATCTAGTTTACCTACTACTTTGCTAGTATTTGCATGATACAACAATAATGGAGTTGTTTCCGATCAAGGTGATCATTCCCTACTAATTGGGTTGGGTGCACTGATGAGCGACCATCGCCCCTGCTGTGAAATCTAACCCATGCTGTGATTTGGAAACAAAAGTGCTGGGACCAACCCCTGGAAAAGCCTGTAACATCATCACAAAGCCTTTGGAACAGCTGCAGTACAATTGCACCCATGACTACATCAAAAGTTTCAAAAAGACTTAATTGGAACTTTCTAAAATGTAATTTTAATCTTTGTCTTTTTGTTCGGAGTAAACATTTAACTGACGTTTGAACATTTCTGAGTTAAGAATGCACATGCGTAAGAACACAGCTTTTAAGTAATGGTGTGGAAATCAAAGTGTAATTCAGTCCTGCCAGCTTTGTTGTTTTAAGTAAGTGCAAATCTTAAACCTCATGATAACACTGCAATGAATACAATGTGGAATAATGGTATCACAAAGGGTGGTGGTGAGGAGGATTAGACTAAGTAAAAAATAATTTTGCTTTACATGTTCACTTTTAAGTGATGGTCCAGAGGGTACATTAACTGATTCTGCGTACTCAGCAAGGGGCTATGCTCAAAGGGAACACACAGAACTACAATATTGTAGCACTGATTCTGACTCAGACTTCCTTTGAGTGAAGCTATTACTGAGAGCACAGTACCAGTGAATTTACGCTAATAGTTTTTGAAAATACAATTTGCAATTGCACTGGCTGTTGGTTCCATTCATTTCTAAGGACTTAATAAAAACTCTTCTCAGACATTTGATTTCTTAACCAAGATATTATCCTTTTTTTCCCCGGTGAACGGCCCAAAACTATAATAAATTTTGGTGCAAACTAGGTAAAAGAACATCTGGCCAAGAAAAATGTGGTAGTGTCATAAATCTGGGTACTACATGTATTGGAAAGTGGGACAATTGAATCTGATTTAGGATTAGCTATTGTTTGTTTTTCTCTTTTGTGTTGTGAGGTCAGATTTGTCCTATGACAACTGAAGAAGCCAGACTCCTTCTACATAGGATTGGTTAAATTGACCTTTGCAATTTGTTATGGGCCAGGGTTTAGAGAACCCCAAAGTGTATCATGGAGTTCACCTGACCCACAACTTTTAATAGATTGTGGTATGGGGAGCACACGGCCCACTCTACAGGTGCGGTACAGCAGAAATGGAAAAGTATTTTCTTAAAGCAAAACAGTGTTTAGTCTAAGAACTCAAGTTAACCTTTTTAAAACATACAGTGAACATCTTGGCAACCAGCAATTCAAATACATCCCCAAGGAATACAACACTAAGTAATCCTTAATAACTTCCCAAACAACATCCAGAAGCCAAAAGAAACACCTTTTAACAGAAGCACATCAGGTTTACATTCACTACTGAAAACATTTATAATTTTGAATTCACCAAATGATCAAGAGATAGTCTTTTCATGGCAGAGAGATCAACAATACACCTACTCTGTCTGGCTTCAGCTCCAACACTGAAAACAAAACTAAAACACACCCTGCAGCAAACATCCTAAAACAAAAGTAAAAAGCTGACAGCCCAGCTCCACCCACACTCTGACATCACTGATAAACACCCATTTCTTCAAGGTACAATGACAAAATAAGTAATTAAGTAATGTATTAAAGAATATGTGCCTATTAGATGTTTCAATACAGGGATTTTCTAGCTTTGTGCTCCTGAGGTTAAAGCCTCATTTAAAACAATTGCACATTTCTGTAACACTAGTATTTTGCAGGATAAAAGTTAGTTATACAATTAAACATTTTGATTTCTATCACTTAAACAATAAGTAATTTGTTGCTGGTACTGAGTAATCATTCCATCAAGGGGCTGGATTCTCCACCTGCCAACCACCAATAGTGATGTTCCCAATGTGGCGGAGAATCCAGCATTTGGCAAAAAACGGGATTGGCGTTCCGATGCTCCGGTCCCCCCTGGCAGTGGCATCAGGTTTCATGCCCCACGTCAGTGGGTCAAATTGATCCATATAAAGGCTGGCCACTGGATTCTCTTAGTCCACATGAATCTCCAGTCCTCTGGGACGGGATTCACTTGGATGGGAATTAGTATTTCCCAGCGTTGCCCAGACGCGGTGGACTTCGCAGTGGACCAAGGCTTTAAGGGAGCTGCCCCCAAAGTCTATTGCAGGGCCATCCATGCAAACCTTTCCCAATGCCTCCCTCCCTCCCCATTCAAGAGACCCCTTCCTGGAAGTCCCCATTACAGAGACTCCTGCTTGGAAACCTGGTATTGCACTATCTCATTGCAACCAGACTAGCCAAATCCAATCAGTTTGTTCAGTCAACATTTTGCATTAAAGAAAAGCATATTGGCTGGCAGGTCTCAAGGGCAAGACCTTCTCCTATTGAGGGTCATTTAGCCCACTAGTGCTGCGTTATGCTGTGGTGTGGGCTTCTTTCAGACATTTCTATGTATTTCTGTAAATTCTATGATCTATGATTTCGGCTGCCTGCCGTCTCTTGCAATGGATGGGGTGGAGAGGAGGGGGGAACGGTTGGGTGCATAGATGAATAACCATCACCCCTGCTGTGAAATCCAACCCATTGTGTGATTTGACAGCAAAGTGCTGGGACCAACGTCTGAAAAAATCTGTAACATCATCACAAAGCTTTCGGTTTTGGACCAGCTGCAGTACAACTGCAACAAGGACTACGCCAAAAGTTTCAAAAAACGTAATTGGAACTTATAAAAATGTAATTTTAACCTTTGTCTTTTTGTTAGCAGTAAACGTTTAACTGACATTTAAAAATGCAAGTGCGTAAGAACACAGCTTTGATGTGGCCCAAGAGCTGTCAGTCATAGCTAGATGTCTATAAACAATGTGGGCCAGCAATGCAGCTCCCTGGCCAATTTGCTCCCATTCCTATCACAGCTTATGCTTTGACAACCTCCAGGTTGCCTGTGGAAACATGGCCTCTCTTCTCATGTCGACCACCTGGACTAAGGCCTCCAGCGCTACATAGAGAACTTGTGGATCCTGACTTTGGCCTGTTTATCCATTTGAAGTCTTCCTGCTTCCATCAAAGACTTTTTGAGTGTTCCACCAGAAACTGTAGCTAATGCTATACCTCCCTTTTAAGAAGACAGGCTGCCTTTAAGAAAAGCAGAATAGGGGGGCACGGTGGCACAGTGGTTAGCACTGCAGCCTCACAGTTCTAGGAACCCGGGTTCAATTCAGGCCTTGGGCGACTGTCTGTGTGGAGTTTACACTTTCTCCCCGTGTCTGCGTGGGTTTCCTCTGGGTGCTCCTGTTTCCTCCCACAGTCCAAAGATATATAGGCTGGGTGGATTGGCCATGATAAATTGTCTCTCAGTGTCCAAAAAGGTTAGGTGAGGTTACTGGGTTATGGGGATAGGTTGGGGGCATGGACCTAAGTAGGGTGCTCTTTCAATGACTGGCGTAGACTCGATGGGCCGAATGGCCTCCTTCTGCACTGTAAATTCTATAATTCTAGGATTCTATGAAGTGCAGGATAGCTGAAGGTTGTGTTAGTCATGCATACGCCGGGGTCTCCTGGTGAGCATCCATCCAGTCAGCTTCGTGTTTCACACTGAGCTGCAAACTGCAATTATATCATTGAATAGACAATCCAAAATTTTTGTTCTGTCTGTCTCAACTTGAATGGCCACTGGGTAATAGTGCATCGTGGTTCCTGTCCCTGCTAGTGAGCTTAATTAAAGTTTTAGCCTCATAAAGTTCTCTTCCACTTACATTTTTTCCATTCTATTTTTCCAACAACGTGCTCATGATTCCGCATTCCTGCTTCCTCATATTCCCATTGATAATCAAGTTGGTCCAATCAAAAGGCATTGCCCTGCCCAACTCATGTAGCACAGTGGCACAGTGGTTAGCACTGATGCCTCACAGCTCCAGTGAGTCGGGTTCAATTCCGGCCTTCGGTGACTGTATAGAGTTTGCGCGTTCTCCCCATGTCTGCGTGGGTTTCCTCTGGATGCAGACTTGATGAACCAAATAGCCTCCTCCTGCACTTTAGGGATTCTATTTACTCACTCCATTTATCGGCCACAAGTATTGTTTCAGTCTTATCGACTGGGATATAAATCACTAGAGGAAATAGCAATGGAACCTGGTGCTCAAATGTTCTCAAGTGGACAAAGACAGGGTGAAGAATAGTGAGGGAAGCTTGGGTGTGACTAACTGAACTCAGCAAGTTATGTCAACCAGCCTTGGTGATTTGTAAAAATAACTTCTAGTGGGTACGCGATGAACTATAAAAAATTCATTCATGGGGTTTGGGCATCACTGACGAGGCCAGTATTTATTGCCCAAAGTTAATTGCCCTTGAGAAGGTGGTGGTGACTTGCCACTTTGAAACACTACAATCCATGTCGTGTAGATACACCCACAGTTCTGATAAGGAGCGAGTTCCAGGATTTTGACCCAGGGATAGTGAAGGAACGACAACATCTTTCCAAGTCAGATGGCGAGTAGCTTGAAGAGGAACTTGCAGGTGGTGATGTTGCCATGTATTTGCCACCCTTGTCCTTCTAGTGGCCGTCGGTTCGGAAGCTGTTGTCTAAGGATTACAGATTACAGGCTTTCCTGCGTTTGAGCTCACCAGCAGGAAAACACTCAAGCATTTCCTCGGCAGAGAGAATCGCTCCAAGGCTAAAACAAATGCAAGTGCTGGTTAAATAGCGGGGTCCTTTCTCGATGCTGCAAGTTCCTAGAAATACCCCGCTTAACGTGCCATTCAGTGGACTTTAGTCTGCTGAATTGCACCCTCTGTTTATAAACCACAGAAGAATTACATTTAAATGCAGACTTTGATTTTAAATAGAAATTAACTTGTATTATGAACAGGTTGTAGTGACATTACTGTGAAATTCACTGTGAAATTCATTTTCATAATACTGTCTTAGACACGTTGTCTCATGTTAACATCTGCATGATGCGGTTATCATGGGAGATTTTAATCTGCATATCGATTGGTTTAACCAGGTTGGTAAAGGCAGCCTTGAGGAGGAGTTTATAGAATGTGCCCGGGATAATTTCCTGGAACAGTATGTAATGGAACCTACAAGGGTACAAGCAGTCCTAGATCTGGTCCTGTGTAATGAGGCAGGATTGATTAATGATCTCATAGTTCGGGATCCTCTTGGAAGGAGCAACCACAATATGGTGGAATTTAAAATACAGTTGGAGGATGACAAGGTAAAATCAAACACTAGTATTTTGTGCTTAAACAAAGGCGATTAAAATGGGATGAGAGAAGAACTAGCTAAGGTAGACTGGGAGCAAAGACTTCATGGTGAAGCAGTTGAGGAATAGTGGAGAATCTTCCAAGCGATCTTTCACAGTGTTCAGGAAAGGTTCATACCGACAAAAAAGAAAGACGGTAGAAAGGGGAAAAATCGACCGTGGATATCTAAGGAGGTGAGAGAGTATCAAATTGAAGGAAAAAACATACAAAGTGGCAAAAATTAGTGAGAGACTAGAGGACTGGGAAGTCTTTAGGGGACAACAGAAAGCTACTAAAAAAGCCATAAAGAAGAATAAGGTAGACTATGAAAGTAAACTGGCTCAGAACATAAAAGCAGATAGTAAAAGCTTCTACAAATATATAAGACAAAAAAGAGTGACTTAGTAAATATTGGTCCTTGGAAGATGAGAAGGGAGATTTAATAATAGGAGACGGGGAAATGGCTGAGGAGCTGAACAAGTTTTTTGGGTCAGTCTTCACAGTGGAGGACACAAATAACATGCCAGTGACTGATGGAAATAAAGATATGATAGGTGAGGACCTTGAGATGATTGTAATCACTAAGGAGGCAGTATTGGGCAAGCTAATGGGGCTAAAGGTAGATGCATCCCAGAGTGTTAAAAGAGATGGCTAGGGAAATTGTAAACGCACTAGTGATAATTTATCAAAATTCACTAGACTCTGGGGTGGTCCCAGAGGATTGGAAAGTAGCAAACGTGACACCACTGTTTAAAAAAGGAGGTCGGCAGAAAGCGGGTAATTATAGGCCGGTAAGCTTAACTTCGGTTGTAGGGAAAATGCTGGAGTCTATCATTAAGGAGGAAATAGCGGGGCACCTGGAGGGAAATTGTCCCATTGGGCAGACGCAGCATGGGTTCACAAAGGGTAGGTCGTGTCTGACTAATTTGGTAGAATTCTTTGAGGACATTACCAGTGCAGTAGATAATGGGGAGCCAATGGATGTGGTGTACCTGGATTTCCAGAAAGCTTTTGACAAGGTGCCACACAAAAGGTTGCTGCATAATCTAAAGATGCATGACATTGAGGGTAAAGTGGTAGCATGGGTGGAGGATTGGTTAACTAACAGAAAGCAGAGATAAATGGGTGTTTCTCTGGTTGGCAACCTGTAACTAGTGGGGTCCCTCAAGGATCAGTGTTGGGCCCGCAGTTGTTCACAATTTACATAGACGATTTGGAGTTGGGGACCAAGTGCAATGTGTCAAAGTTTGCAGATGACACTAAGATGAGTGGTAAAGCAAAAAGGGCAGAGGATACCGGAAGTCTACAGAAGGATTTGGATAGATCAGGTGAATGGGCTAGGGTCTGGCAGATGGAATTCAATGTTGCCAAGTGTGAGGCTATCCATTTTGGGAGGAATAACAGCAGAATGGATTATTATTTAAACGGTAAGATGTTAAAACATGCTACTGTGCAGAGGGACCTGGGTGTGCTGGTGCACGAGTCGCAAAAGGTTCATGTGCAGGTGCAACCGGTGATTAAGAAGGCTAATCGAGTTTTGTCTTTCATTGCTAGAGGGATGGAGTTCAAGACTAGGGAGGTTACGCTGCAATTGTATAGGGTGTTGGTGAGGCCGCATCTGGAGTATTGTGTTCAGTTTTGGTCTCTTTACTTGAGAAAGGATATATTGGCACTGGAGGGAGTGCAGAGGGGATTCACTAGGTTGATCCCAGAGTTGAGGGGATTAGATTATGACGAGAGGTTGAGTAGACTGGGACTGTACTCATTGGAGTTTAGAAGGATGCTGGGGAATCTTATTGAAACATATAAAATTATGAAGGGAATAGATAGGATAGATGCGGGCAGGTTGTTTCCACAGGTCGGGGAAAGCAGAACTAGGGGGCATAGCCTCAAAATAAGGGGAAGTAGATTTAGGACGGGGTGTAGGAGGAACTTCTTCACCCAAAGGGTTGTGAATCTCTGGAATTCCTTGCCCAGTGAAGCAGTTGAGGCTCCTTCTTTAAACGTTTTTAAGAAAAAGATAGATACCTTTCTAAAGAATAAAGGGATTCGGGGATATGGTGTACAGGCCGGAGAGTGGAGCTGAGTCCACAAAGATCAGCCATGATCTCATTAAATGGCGGGGCAGGCTCGAGGGGCCAGATGGCCTACTCCTGTTCCTAGTTCTTATGTTCTTATGAATTTTTTTGATCATTATTTATGTTTCAAACCACAGCAGTGCACTATTTTAGAAGTATCAGAAGCTGTGTATCATGACTGGCTTTTATTCATGTGGTGAATGTATTACTGCTACCATTCACCATTGTATTGCATTACATTGTATTGTATTATGTTGATGCCCTTGTGGACTCCGCCTATGGCTCCGCCCCCTCAGGGGAGGCATATAGATCTGCAGCCTGTAGGTGGCACTCAGTACAGAGCAGTCGCAGGCAGGCACAGATCTAGCTGATTAAAACCACTGTTCACTTCAACACTGAGTCTCGTGTGAATTGATGGTCGCATCAATTTAATCAGCTAAAATATCGCTATGGAAGCAGCCCTCAAACCTGATCGACTGGAACTCGATCCACAGGCAGCTGAAGCCAAAGGAATCTTTTTGCACTGGCTCCACTTTTTTGAGGCCGACCTCACCGCCTCCTCCTCGCCCACCGTCACAGAGGCACAGAAACTGAGTCTCCTCCACGCCCAGGTGAGCCACCGAATCTCCATATTTATCGAGGAAGCGATCACGTACGCAGACGCCAGGCCAGTGAATGAAGTGTTCGCACGGCATCTCCTCACCACTCGTCGTTAATGCCGCGGGGAATCGCTGGAGGAATACCTATGCGCCCTAAGGGTACTCGCTCGAAACTGCAGCATATGGAACTCGCCATCCGGGACACCTATGTGGCTGGAGTCCAGTCCAACTATGTCAGACAGCGCCTGCTCAAAAAGGGCACCCTCGACCTACAAGAGACGGTAAAACTATCCACCTCCTTAGAAGTCGCTTTCCAGTGCCTCAATGCTTTCCCCTCCGACCACACGATTCCCTTGTGGACACCTGACCAGAGGGTGTCCCAGGCCTTTGCCGCGCGGCTGCCCGCCCAACTCGGTGCGCTGCCCTGCTATTTCTGTGACCAGAACCAGCACCTCAGGCAGCGCTGCCAGGCTCGGAACGTGACCAGTAGCGACTGCGGCAAGAAGGGACACTTTGCCAAAGTCTGCCTGGCCAGATCCAAAGCTCCTAAATCGCAGGCCCGGCTCACAGACTCACAGGGCCGCAGACCCTGCAGCGTGGCTGCGTACCAGCCGGTACCATCCCCTTTTGACGCGTCACCCGCCTCGTGCTACCCGTGGGGGCCGCCATCTTTAATCCTACCCGACATGTGCGACTCATGGGGGCCGCCATCTTGGCCGCCATCTTCAACCCAGCCCGCCATGTGCGACTCATGGGGGCCGCCACCTTGGCTGCCATCTTCAACACCGCCCGACACATGCGACCGACAGGGGCCGCCATCTTGGCCGCCATCTTCAACGCGCCCGACACATGCGACTGACCATCTTGGGACCACTCTGCTACCTCTGACCACACCGGCTACCCGCAGCTCGGCACTGTCACCCTCGACCAGTCACAGCCCAAGCACCTCAGGAACTCGATGATGACCGTCCGGGTCAATGGGCACGAAACGCCCTGTCTGTTTGACTCTGGGAGCACGCTGAGCTTCATACACCCAGTCACGGTAAGGCGCCTTTCTCTCCAGATTTCCCCCGCATCCCAAACAATCTCCCTTGCTTCCGGATCACATTCAGTGCAGATCCGGGTGTACTGTGTCGCAAACCTTACGATACAGGGTGCCGAGTACGCTAATTTTAAACTATATGTCCTCCCCCATCTCTGCGCTCCTCTCCTGTTAGGACTGGACTTCAAGTGTGACCTCAGGTGCCTGACCCTGAAGTTTGGCGGGCCCCTACCCCCTCTCACCGGATGTAGCCTCGTGACCCTTAAGGTCACCCCTCCCTCACTCTTCGCGAACCTCACTGTCGCCACCAGGAGCAGGCAGTACAGTGTCCAGGACAGGACTTTTATCAAGTCAGAGGTCCAGCGGCTCCTGAGGGAGGGGATCATCGAGGCCAGTAATAGCCCATGGAGAGCACAAGTGGTGGTCATCAGGACCGGGGAAAAGAACCGGATGGTTGTAGACTACAGTCAAACCATAAATCGGTACACGCAGCTCGATGCGTACCCCCTTCCCCGCATAGCGGATGTGGTTAATCAGACTGCACACTACCGGGTTTTCTCCATGGTAGATCTGAAGTCCACATACCACCAGCTCCCAATCCGGCCGGAAGACCGCCACTACACTACCTTTGAGGCAGACGGCTGCCTCTTCCACTCCCTCAGGGTTCCCTTCGGCGTCACCAACGGGGTCTCGGTCTTCCAAAGAATGATGGACCGAATGGTGGACCAGTATGGGCTGCGAGCCACGTTTCCGTACTTGGATAACGTCACCATCTGCGGCCATGATCAGCAGGACCACGATGCTAACCTTCAGACGTTCCTCCAAACCGCCCAAGCCCTCAATCTCACCTACAACAAGGAGAAATGCGTTTTCCGCACAACCTGACTAGCCATCCTTGGCTCTGTCGTGGAAAACGGAGTCCCAGTGCCCGACCCCGACCGCATGTGCCCCCTCCTGCAACTCCCCCTCCTCCACTGCCTCATGGCCCTGAAAAGATGACGCGAGTTCTTTTCATACTATGCCCAGTGGGTCCCCAACTCTGCGGACAAAGCCCGCCCACTTATCAAAGCCACCATCTTCCCTCTGACGACTGAGGCCCGCCTGGCCATCAGCCGCATCAAGGCAGACATTACCAAGGCCGCGATGCATGCGGTGGACGAGTCCATCCCCTTCCAGTTGGAGAGCGACGCGTCAGATGTCGCCCTGGCCGCTACGCCTCCGAGATTCGACACTCATTGGTCGAAAAAGAAGCTCAAGCCATTGTGGAAGCTGTGCGGCATTGGAGGCACTACCTGGCTGGTAGGAGGTTCACTCTCCTCACTGACCAACGGTCGGTTGCCTTTATGTTCAACAACACACAGCGGGGCAAGATCAAGAATGATAAAATTTTGAGGTGGAGAATCGAACTCTCCACCTATAATTACGATATTGTGTATCGTCCGGGGAAGCTCACCGAGGCCCCAGATGCCCTGTCCCGCGGCACGTGCGCCAGCGCGCAAGGTGACCGACTACAGGCCATCCACAATGACCTCTGTCACCCGGGGATCACCCGGCTTTTCCACTTCATCAAAGCCCGCAACCTGCCCTACTCCGCCGAGGAGGTCAGGGCCATGACCAAGGACTGCCAAGTCTGCGCGGAGTGCAAGCGCACTTCTATCGGCCAGACAAGGCCCACCTGGGGAAGGCATCCCACCCCTTTGAACTCCTCAGCGTCAATTTCAAAGGGCCCTTCCCCTCCACTGACTGCAACGTGTATTTTCTTAACGTCGTTGACGAGTATTCCCGCTTCCCCTTTGCCATCCCATATCCCGACATGACCGTGGCCACTGTCATTAAGGCCCTACCTAGAATTTTCACCCTGTTCGGTTTCCCCATTTACGTCCACGGTGACTGGGGCTCCTCGTTTATGAGCGACGAACTGCGTCAGTATCTGCTCAGTAAGGGCATTGCCTCGAGCAGGCCTACCAGTTACAACCCCTGGGGAAACGGACAGGTGGAGAGGGAGAACGCAACGGTATGGGAGGCCATCCTTCTGGCCCTACGGTCTAGAAGTCTCCCAGTTTCCCGCTGGCAGGAGGACCTCCCCGACGCGCTCCACTCAATTAGGTTGCTCCTCTGCACAGCCACGAACGAGACCCCTCATGACCGCCCGTTTGTCTTCCCCAGGAAATCCACTTCCGGGGTCGCGCATCCGTCCTGGCTGACAACGCCGGGGCCTGTCCTCCTCCAAAAGCACGTGAGGAGCCATAAATCTGACCCCCTGGTCGATAGGGTCCAGCTCCTTCACGCCAACCATCAGTATGCCTACGTGGCGCACCACGACGGCTGACAAGATACAGTCTCCCTCCGGGATCTGGCACCCGCCGGTTCCCCTGCGACCATCACCTACCCCCCCCCCCCCCACCCTACACCGAACACCGCCCTGCCCGTACATGGCCTACACCCCACCCTCTCCCCATTGCCGACCTACAGTGATGAAGCTCCAGACGACACACTCCCGGAGTCAACGAGCCCAACACCCAACATCCGTGCCCGCAGCAACGAGTTCAACACCCATGGCCGCAGCGAAGCCAGAGCTCAGACGATCGCAGCGAATGATGAAGACACTGGACAGACTCGATCTGTGAGCTCACTTCACCCTCGCTGGACTTCAATTTTTTAACAGCGGTTGAATGTGGTGAATGTATTACTACTACCATTCACCATTGTATTGCATTACATTCTACTGTATTATGTTGATGCACTTGTGAGCTCCGCCCCCTCAGGGGAGGTATATAGATCTGCAGCCTGTAGGCGGCACTCAGTATAGAGCAGACGCAGGCAGGCACAGATCTAGCTGATCAAAACCACTGTTCACTTCAACTCTTTGTCTCGTGTGAATTGATGGCCGCATGCTTTGGTTAATTAAATACTGTTTAACATTTCAACTATAAAAAGTGTAAGTTTTATTTTACTGTAAGGATTCAATTTTCTGCACATTCAATATGTTAAGTTGGTTTCAATAGGTGATCTGGCCTTAGCAGATTGAAAAGTTTACATTAGGCTGTTGTTACGCACACAAGATTTGCATGCCAAGAACTGCTAGGCTGAACACTGCATTAAACACAAGTAAAAACAGCTTGAAATAATATTTTATATTTTAAAATATTTGTAATATTTTAAACTTCGGAGCCATTGATGTAGATGGGGGAGGGGTGGGGGATGGTGGTGTCGGGCTGCGCTTCTTGAAATCGATGATCAGTTCCTTGGTTTTGCTACCATTTAGAGAGAGGTTGTTTTCGGCACACAATGCAATCAAGTGATCTATCTCCCTTCTGTGGTCTGATTCGCTGTTGTTTTGAGATACGACCCACCAGAGCCACATATTCCGCAACTCCTAGATCGAATTGGAGTTAAATCTTGCCACACAGTCGTGTGTGTCTATAGGGAATACAGTAGAGGACTGAGCACACATCCTTGCAGGGCCCAGGTGTTGAGGACTATTGTGGAGGAGGTGCTGTTACCTATCCTGACAGATTGCGGTCTGTTGGTGAGGATCCAGCAGCACAGGGAGGGGTCAAGTCCAAGATTGCAGAGTTTGGTTGTTAGTCTTGTCGGGATAATTGTGTTGAAGGCGGGGCTGTAGTCTATGAACAACAGTCTGACGTAGGTGTCCTTGTTGTCGAGGTGTTCGAGTGTTGATTGTAGGACCAGGGAGATAGCATCTGCTGTGGATCGGTTGTGACGATGGACGAACTGCAATGGATAAGAGAGCCTTGAGCTCGCTTTTTCAAAACAATTGTTATCAGTGAAATGTCCATTTGCAAGATGTTGTTCTCCGGTTCCCACAAAAGTAATTCTCCTTAATCTGCAGTTTCCCCACACACACAAATCCGTTGGCCTCTTTTACCATCATGCCTCACAGCACAATGTTGGCCATTGTCCTCTTTTACCATCATACCCCTTGGCTAAATGTTGGCCATTGTCCTCTTTTACTATCATGTCTCATGACACAATGTTGGTCATCTTTCCCATCATTCTCCAACTTTGACCCACTGAATTGAGCGAAGTGGATCACAGAAAACCTTAGCCAGTTCTTCCTATTGAGCAGACATTCAAGTCAAAGCTAACAACCGATTTAAAGCTATATTAATGTGTATCTAAAAAAAACAAAAATATATATATAATTATTCATTGGTGTATAATTTTCCCATCAATCATTCCCGTTTTTGCAAAAACAACTCCATATTTTTGGCAACAGTTGTTTATTTGTCACATATTTCTCCCAATAATCCTTAAATTCAGACTTAATTTCCTCCATGATATCAAAGAACAAGGAACAAAGGCATCACGGTGGCACAGTGGTTAGCACTGCTGGCCCACAGCGCTAAGGTCCCAGGTTCGATGCTGACTCTGGGTCACTGTCCATGTGGCGTTTGTATATTCTCCCCCACATCCCAAAGATGTGCAGGGTAGGTGAATTGGCCACGCTAAATTGCCCTTTAATCGGAAAAGTGAATTGGGTACTCTAAATTTATTTTTAAAAAGAACAGTGCAGCACAGGAACAGGCCCTTCAGCCCTCCAAGCCTGCACAGATGAGGTGTCCTATCTAGACCAACCGCCTGTATCCTTCTGTACCCCGTCTGTTCATGTGCCTATCTAGATAGGTCTTAAAGGTCGCTAGCGTATCTGCCTCAGCCGCCTCACTTGGCAGTGCATTCCAGGCCACAACCACCCGCTGTGTATAAAAAAAAACATCCCACACACATCTCCACTGAACCTATCCCCCCTCACCTTGAACTTGTGCCCCCTAGTAATTGTCATTTCCGCCCTGGGAAAAAGCCTCCAACTGGTCACTCTATCCATAGCCCCTAATAATATTCAAAACTTCTATCAGGTCGCCCCTCAGCCTGCCTTTTTAGGGAGAACTATCCCAGTTTGTTCAATCTCTCCTCATAGCTAATACCCTCCATACCAAGCAACATCCAGGTAAACCTTTCCTGTACTCACTCCAAAGCTTCCACGTCCTTCTGGTAGTGTGGTGACCAGAATTGGACACAGTATTCCAAATGTGGCCTGACCAATGTTCTATATAACTGTAACATAATTTGCAAACTTTTATACTCGATGCCCCGTCCGATGAAGGCAAGCATGCTTTCTTTATCACCATTTCCACCTGTAATGCCACTTTTAAGGATCTGTGGACCTGCACGCCCAGATCTTTCTGTGTCTTTATGCCCCTAATGGTTCTGCCATTTATTTTATAGCTCCCACCTAAATTGGATCTACCAAAATGCATCACCTCTTATTTGTCCGGGTTAAATTCCATCTGCCATTTCTCTGCCCAATTTTGCAGCCTATCTATATCCTGCTGTATTCTCTGACAATCTTCATCACTATCCGCAACTCGAGCAAACTTAGTATTATCTGCAAACTTGCTAATCAGACCAGCTACGTTTTCTTCCAAGTCATTTATATATATATTACAAACAGTACAGTCCCAGTACTGATCCCCACAGAAAACTACCAGTTACAGAATTCCATTCGGAAAAAACACTCTTCCACTGCTACCCTCGTCTTCTTTTTCAAAATATGTATTTTATTCCCAACATGTATCAAAACAGGTTACAACAAATAAACACTGTTGGAAACATACTTCCCAGCAATTAACTATACAGTCTGTACAAATGTTTTCCCCTTTTTCACCCCCCCCCCCCCAACCCCCGCGATGACCAGCCCCTCAAACATGGTCACAAACATCCGCCACTCTTTCACAAACCCCTCTGCAGAGCCCCTTAACTCATATTTTATCTTCTCCAACCACAGGAAGTCGTACAGGTCACCCGACCAAGCCGTTACCCCCAGTGACGAAGCTAACCGCCACTCAGTAAAATTCACCGCCGTGTAATCAGAGAGGCAAAGGCCACAACATCGGCCTTCCTCCTCTCCATGAGCTCCGGCTTCTCTGAAACCCCAAATATCGCCACCAAAGGATCCAGGTCCACCTCCTCCTCCAGTATCCTGGCTAAGACCGCGAACACTCACACCCAGAATCTTTCCAATTTTTCGCAACCCCAAAACATATGCGAGTGATTCGCTGGCCCCCGTCCACACCTCTCACACTCATCTGCTATCCCCTGAAAGAACCCACTCATTCTCTCCCGAGTCACATGCACCCTGTGCACCACCTTCAACTGTATCAGGCTCATCCTTGCACAGGAGGAGGTCCCATTTACCCTACGCAGTGCCTCACTCCATACTTCCCAATTGATCTTCTCTCCCAACTCCCCTTCCTATTTCTCCTTGATCTTCACCACCCTCTCGCCTCCCTGCCCCCCCAGCCACTTATATATATCCCCAATTCTTCCCTCCCCTTCCACATCTACCGTCTGTCTCCTATGGCCAAGCCAGTTCTGAGTCCATCTAGCTAGTTAACCCCGTGTAATTTAATCTTTTGCACCAGCCTGCCATGTGCGACCGGTGTAAACACGGTATAAACACTATCGTGCTCACACATCGGGCCTGACAGTATATTTCTAAAGTCTGGGCCTGCCATTTCCAATTAGATTTAGGGCCAACACACCCATACTTAACCTTTGATGTACATAGCAGGCACCTAGTCGTGGTGTTGGCTGAGATAATTAGCTGTTCTGGCCATTCAATGGGCATGAGTTCAGGAAATTCTAAAGGACTATTTATACACACCTTTGTATTTAATGGGACCTTAATGGTTGTATATATGTCTCCATTAGGACACCAAGTAAGAACTTCACCAGGTTCATTGACTTTTATGTGTGATGTCTGTAATGGTCCATGGTCTGGACCATTACAATTGGACCATTACAATTTGGTCCCAGGGTTATCACTGCCAATATCTTGGAAACTGATGCTTTTTATAAGTTTAAGTTAACCCATCCTCCAGCAAATAGGCATCATTCATCCTTGCGAGAGTCTTGTTCTCGCTGTTCCACAACCAAATGTTATTAGTGAAGATGTTATTCTGCGGTTCCCACGAAAATCTTTCTGCTTAAGCTGCAAATTCCACACACACAAATCTGTTGGCCTTTTACCATCATGCCTCACGGCACAATGTTGACCATCTTTCCCACCTGTTGGATGAGCTGAGATAAAAGGGACAGGAACAAGTGGGCCAATCAGTTTCCTTTCCACCTTCCTCACCTACCAAAAAGTACAAAATCCAGCCCACAAGAGTTTCAGGAAAGATAGGCATGGATTTGTGAGGTGGCAATTTGCTGAAGGACTTTGGAAAGAAAAGGAAGTTAGAGATGGGAAGTTAGTTTACAAGAACCGTAAAGTCAAGCATTGATTTTTTTTTGAGGAGGTGAGGAGAGAAGACAGTACTTGCAGAGAACGAATCATTAGCAATACCAGCTAACTTGTGGATTAGAAAGGGAAATTGGACAGTCAGCAGTTGTGGGAATAGGGTCAAGGGAGCGGGAGGTGGCTTTCATGGACAGGATGAGGCAGAGAGGGAATGCGGGATTAGGAGAGAAACGAGGCGAGCAGACGAGTTCAGAGCTAGGCAGGAGGTGAAACCTGGACTGCCAGCTGGTCATTTGGACTTCATCTCAGTGACAAAGTAGCCCACAAGCTCCTCACAATTATTGTGGGAGATGAGGAGACAGGGGAGGGTTTCAAACAGTCAATTTCCAATCAAGAGGGGAAGCCAGCTTTGCATTCCAAGAAGATCCAGGAATAGTGAGCAGTTTTAACAAATGAGGACCTGATAGTGTAGTGACTGGCTAAGCTAATTGTTTACCATATCCTTTCAAATCTGTGAAGACAAGGGATGTGCCTGGACGAATGGCCAGGGTGAACATTTCGAGTTGTCCTTGATTACATTTACCCCTGAAATGATAAAATTCCATTAATAGTTCTTGATAATTAATTAACATACTGTTAATTCCCACTTGGTGGCTGGAATGACCCCGTTACATAAAAGTTCAGGGCCACCGTAACCTTGACGGACATGGGGAGAGGGTGTCCCCCGCCAGTGCCATGCGGTGACAGGCGTGTCAGCAGGTGGAAGATGTGTGCCACGGTTTCCCGCCTCATCCGGAGTCTCCTCCTGCATTCCCGGTCCGTGAGGTCCTGGTATGACTGCCGGGGCCGGTACACACGGGGCGCCCTCGGGTGCCTCCGTTGCCGTGGGGCCGCGACGTCCTCCTCCCCCTCCTCGTCCTGTCGGTCAGGTGTCCCTCCAGCCTGGGCGGCTGCCGCCTGTCCCTCTGCGGCAGCCTGTGTCCCTCTCTGGAACGCTCCTCCTCCTCATCCAGGGCAATATAGACATTAGCGGCTGCCGCCACGGCGGCCAACATCGCTGGATGATCGGAAAACATGACGGCCTGGTGGGGGGGGAGGGGAACGACGACATGTCATCATTGCCCATATCCCCTCCTCCCCCCAGCCAGGTGGCATGGACCGCATGGGTCCAACTGTAGGAGGCTGGCACCTGGCCAGGTGGACCAACTCACTTGCCCTCGCATCCCCCTCCCCGGCATGGACCCCCCATCCCCCTCCCCGGCACGGACCCCAACCTCCTCACCGGCACGGACCCCCCATCCCCCTCCCCGGCACGGACCCCCCCCAACCTCCTCCCCGGCACGGACCCCCCTCCCGGCACTCCCCCGGAGCCCAGACCACTCTAACCCCCCCCCCCCCCGCTGCACACACACACACACAACCCGAGACACACCTCTCCTCACACATTCAGACTGCGGCCACGCCATCGCCCGCCCAGAGCCAACCCCCCAGGCCGTCACTCACCTCCACGCTGGTCGGCGTGAACCTGGAGCACAGGGTCACGCCGATGAAAAGGAGGTTTGATTTACGTCGACGTGAACGGTCATCACGTCGACGGGACTTCGGCCCATCCGGAAGGGAGAATATCGGCAGGCCAAAAATCGGCTGCCTTGCGCAGACCCGTGCCATTCTCCGACGGCAGCGGCGCCATTAACGCCCCGCCGACTTTTCTCCCTTCGGAGACTTCGGCAATCGGCGGGGGCGGGATTCACGGCGGCCAATGGCCATTCTCCGACCCTCTGGGGGGGTCGGAAAATGACGCCCCTGGTCTTTTAGTCCCTCCTGTTGTCAGAAAAACCAGCAAAGGATTTTACAAATTTCTACAATTCATTTTTGTCAGGTTCCATCAGTTAGTTTGGTGAATAATTGAACCTAACCTTCACTATCCGTGGGGAAAAGTCACATTGCAAGATCTTTCACTTGGTCTTTCACCTCCTTTACCTGGTGGAGAGTAAATGTTTATGGGTTCTCTGGTTTTCCTATTTGCTGGATTAGTACCTTTCCATTCCTCTGAAATCTGTCTCTCAGGTTCACACAGCATCTGTCATTAAGTTATACACTGCTCATAGAATCTCTACAGTGCAGAAGGAGGCCATTTGGCCCATCCAGACTGCACCGACCTCCTGAAAGAGCACCCTACCTAGGCCGACTCCCCCACCCAATCCCCATAACCCCACCTACCCTGCACATCCCTGTTGATTGTGATCACACATTGATGAATGGAATTGCAGCTTCGCAGTAAAGCCGCCAAAAAGATTATCTAGATTGAATTCTTCCCACCAAGATTCAAATTTTGGTTAACAACTGCCGTGGGTCTGCTATATGTAGAGTTAGCCATGAAGTTGGAATTCCTCTTGAGTTCTGCTTCATCAGAGTGTGGCATGTTTATGTTGCAAATGCTGTGACAATTGGCTGCAGCCTCCAGTTATGATTAAGAACAGCTGATGCTAATTGGGGAAAGCGTTAGGGCAAATTTATAAGAACCAGTTTCCACCTGTGGTGAGGGGCGATAGTGTGGAAGTAAACAATAATCTGCACTTAGCGTCTTTGGTAATAAACCTCTGTTGAAGCCAGACTGGCTTGAGCTTCTTCCTTTGCCTGATGTCATGCTAGCTTGTTAAACATCCATGTGTCAGACAGGGTTATGAATTACCTAATACTAATCTAGATATGTGTGGACTCCTGTTTTCCTTACGTCCATTTTGCTTGGTCACTGGTGTATTCATATTAGGGAGGAAAACTTTATTGCAAATTTGCATGGCATAGCCTGCACCCAACTGTTGCACCTCGGGCTGACACAACCTTAATTTTATCTGACATGCATAATATAGTCTTCATTCACTACTTTATAAAGAAAATATCTATAAACTTGATAGGAGTTTGCCCTTCATCTAATTGGAGGATAAAATTCTGTTCCCCATGTTAACATAGAAAAATAGGAACAGCAATAGGCCATTTGGCTCTTCGAGCCTGCTTCAGTATGATCACGGCTGATTATCCAACTCAAAAGTCTGTTTCCACTTTCCCCATATCCTTTGATCCCTTTGGCCCCAATATTTATCTCCTCCTTGAAAACATGCCTCAGCTACCTTCCGTGGTAGTGGATTCCACAGGCTCACCACTCTCTGGTGAAGATATTTCTACTCATCTCAGTCTTAAATGATTTACCCCGTACCCCTACACTGTGACCCCTGCTTCTGGACTCCCCTGTCATCGATAACATCCTTCCTGTATCTCCCCTTTCTAGTTGTGTTAGAATTTTATAGGTTTCTATGAGATTCCCCCACCCTCATTCTTTTGAACTCCAACTAATATAATCCTAGCCAACTCAACCTTTCCTCATGTGTCAGTCCCACCATCCCAGGAATCAGTCTGGTAAACCTTTACTTAACTTTCTCTAAAACAAGAACATCCTTCCTCAGATAAAGAGATCAAAATTGCACACACTATTCCAGGTGTGGTCTCACCAAGGCCCTGTATAATTGGATCAAAAATACAAAACTCTCACTGAAAGATTTATCGCTTAAGCCACACAGACATAAATCTAACAAAGCAGTCCTTGTGTAACACAAATCTTTATATAGACTTCCTTCATAAAATCTTCAATTCTTTTTTAAAATTAATTTACAGGATGTGGGCGTCGCTGGTTTGACCAGCATTTATTGCCCATCCCTAGTTGCCCCTCAGAAGGTGGTGGTGAGTTGCCTTTTTGAACTGCTGCAGTCCTTGAGGTGCAGGTACACCCACAGTGCTGTTAGGGAGGGAGTTCCAGGATGTTGCCCCAGCGACAGTTACGGAACGGTGGTTCATTTCCAAGTCAGGGTGGTGAGTGACTTGGATGGGGTTCCTCCAGGTAGTGGGGTTCCGCCATATCTGCTGCTCTTGTCTTTCAAGACGGTAGTGGTCATGGGTTTGGAAGGTGCTGTCTAAGGAACCTTGGTGAGTTACTGCAGTGCATCTTATAGATGGTACATACGACTGCCACTGTTCGGTGGTTGGTGGAATGTTTGAATGTTAGTGGAAGGGGGAGCAATCAAGCGGGCTGCTTTTGTCCTGTATAGCATCGAGCTTCTTGAGCGTTCTTGGAACTGCACTCATCCAGGCACGTGGACAGTATTCCATTACACTCCTGACTTGTGCCTTGTAGATGGTGGACATGCTTTGGGGGGTCAGGAGGTGAGTTACCCCTTGTAGAATTCCTAGCCTTTGATCTGCCCTGGTAATGCCATTGAATGTCAAGGGCAGTGGTTAGATCCTCCATTGTAGGATCCTTTGCCTTGCACTTGTGTGGCATGAATGTAACTTGCCACCCCAAGCCTGGATATTGTACAGGTCTTGTTGTATTTGGGCATGGACTGTTTCATTATCTGAGGAGTCGCGAATGGTGCTGAACATTGTGCAGTAATCCACAACCATCCCCTTCTGACCTTATGATGGAAGGGAGGTCATTAATGAAGAAGCTGAAGATGCTTGGGCCTGGGAAATTATCCTGAGGAAATCCTGCAGTGATGTCCTGGAGCTGAGATGTTTGGCCTCCAACCACCACAACCAACTTCCTTTGTGCCAGGTATGACTTCAACCAATGAAGGGTTTTCCCCCTGATTCCCGTTGACTCCAGTTTAGCTAGAACTCCTTGATGCCATACCCGATCAAATGCTGCCTTGATGTCAAGGGCAGTCACTCTCACCTCACCTCTGGCATTCAGCGGTTTTGTCCATGTTTGAACCAAGGCTGTAATGAGGTCAGGAGCTGAGTGACCCTGGTGGAACGCAAACTGAGCATCTGTGAGCAGGTATAACTGAGTAAGTGTGCCGCTTGATAGCAGCATTGATGATCTCTTCCATCACTTTGCTGATGATGGAGAGTAGACTGATAGGGCGGTAATTGGCTGGGTTGGATTTGTCCTGTTTCTTGTGTACAGGACACACCAGGGCAATTTTCCACATTGCCGGGTAGATGCCAGTGTTGTAACTGTACTGGAACAGCTTGGCTAGGGGTGCAGTACATGTCTTCAGTACTATTCTGATAAGATCACTATATTCTTCCCACTTTTGAGTGAAGAGGTGGACTGGCCAGTCCTAAATTGCCAGTAAAAATCTGCTCTTTATCTGTCTCCATTAACTGAGGAACTTTTGTTTATGTTCCAATTGTAAGAGTGCCAATTGTAAAGACCCAGGTAAGTTTGGAAAATAATGTCTGGAAACATGGCTCTGAGTCTAGAACTGAGAATAAAGTGTATTAATAATAACCGGACGCAATGATACAAGTTAGCAACAGCAAAAGCAGCCTTATGCCTTTTCTCTCTCCTTCTCTTCCTTGCACACCCAACATTTCAAGAACAGCTCTGATCTTAAAAAAATGTCCAATGACTCAGCATGTTCATTCTGTTTAACTTGGCGAACATTTGGGTTGCTCAGATGGAGGGAGTAATCAAAGGTACAGAACAGATTCCTGTGTTGGGAGTCTGGTGTCACTTTTAAGCACTCTCAGTTCAGATTCAACACATTGCTTGCTTTGTTTACTGTGTCTCAATTTGTAACATACTCCATCAATCAGTATGATACACCAATCATTTTTGCAATTAGATTGCCAATTTAATGATACCATACACACAATGTAAATCAGCTCATGCCTATTGTAACCTATTCCTTGTATGACACTAGTAGTAAGAGAAAAGGCTAGTGTGCTAACTTGCTCAGGCGACCAGTTTTCACTAACATTGCTGCTGTACTCTATGGATCGTGCATTGACTACTCTTCTTGGAACTTTGTTGTGTCAATTGGTGGATCGGTTAACACTGCTGCCTCGCAACTCCCAGGGACCCAGGTTCGATTCCAACGTTGGGTGACCCATCTGTTTGGAGTTTGCACGTTCACCCCGTGTCTGCTTGGGTTTCCTCCCAAGAGCTGTGGTTGCCTCCCACAGTCCAAAGATGTGCAGATTAGGTGGGGTTATGGGGATGGAGCAGGGAAGTGAGCCTAGGTAGGGTGCTCTTTAGGAAAGTTGGTGCAGACTTGATGGGCCGAATGACCTCCTTCTGCAATGTAAGGATTCTATGGACACTAGATTTGGCATAATCGTAAGCCAAGTCACATGCAGACATTGATTATTCTAAAGCTTATTTACATCCACTGGAGCAGTATTTTTGTAGTCCTGAATATCGGGACAAAAAATGAGCTGCCATATTTTCTCCTTGAAAATTTATTTTTTAACTATCGTATAAAGCATCATAGGCTTTTTGGTTTGTTTTAGATGGTTACCATCAGTAAATTCATCAGGGAACTGCACTTTAAGGGAATATATTGTCATGAAATGATGCTACAAAGCTTTGGCCATGTAGGGTTAAAGGCAGGATTCTAAAAAATGTGGAGGAACAGAGAAAGATCCCACGTACATAGATCCCTCAAAGTTGCCACCCAGGTTGATAGGGTTGTTAAGAAGGCGTATGGTGTGTTGGCTTACATAGGGATTGAGGTAAAGAGCCGCAAGGTTTTTCTGCAGCTTTATAAAACTCTAGTTCGACCACACTTGGAATATTGTGTCCAGTTCTGGTTGTCTCATGACAGGAAGGATGTGGATGCTTTGGAGAGGGTACAGAGGAGATTTACCAGGATGCTGCCTAGACTGTGTCGTGTTAGGTACACTGGTCTAACACTGGCTGCAACTGGATGCAGCTTAGATCAGTAAGATACTCCAGACCTTGAAGTTAGTTCAATCAGGTTTATTGAACTAATAGCACAGTTAGCACAGTTCTCTGTGAGTTCGGCTCTTTGCTAACTTAAGTGTGGTTACTCTGAACCAGACTCGCTCTTAGTCACGTGGTGGAGGTGTGAGATTGTAGCAACACCTTTGACTCTAGATGTTCATCAGTGGAAAGAGGCGGAGTGTGAGTGCCGCGTGTCTTTTATAGTCAGATCCCACCCCTGAGTGTCCTGCCTGCTTATTGGTCATGTCCTGTTCTCTGTGTCCATTAGCTGCTTGTCTGTATATAATTGTGTGTGTCTACATATCATGACAGACTGGAGGGCATGTCTTATGAAGAAAGGTTGAGGGAGCTAGGGCTTTTCTCACTGGAGCGAAGAAGGCAGATAGGTGACTTGGTAGAGGTGTACAAGGTGATGAGAGGCATGGATAGAGTGGATAGCCAGAGACTTTTCTCCAGGATGGAAGTGGCTGTCACGAGGGGGACATAATTTTAAGGTGATTGGGGGAAGGTATAGGGGAGATGTCAGAGGTAGGTTCTTTACACAGAGAGTGGTGAGTGTGTGGAATGCACTGCCAGCAGAGGTGGTGGAGTCAGCGTCATTAGGGACATTTAAGCGACTCTTGGACAGGCACATGGACAGCAGTAAATTGAAGGGATGTAGGTTAGGTTAATCTTAGATTAGGATAAATAGTCGGCACAACATCGTGGGCTGAAGGGCCTGTGCTGTGCTGTACTGTTCTATGTTCTATGCTCTTTTTCAACTACTCTCTACTGGCAGTGTGCGATTGGTGAATTTACCGTCCAAGTTCTCAATAAGACAATCCTCCAGAATAGAAACGTGGGGCGAAATTCTCCCCAAACGGCGCGATGTCCGCCGACTGGCGGCCAAAACGGCGCCAATCAGACGGGCATCGCGCCGCCCCAAAGGTGCGAAATGCTCCGCATCTTTGGGGGCCGAGCCCCAACATTGAGGGGCTAGGCCGGCGCCGGAGGGATTTCCGCCCCGCCAGCTGGCGGAAACGGCGTTTGTTGCCCCGCCAGCTGGCGCGGAAATGACATGTCGGGGCAGCGCATGCGCAGGAGCGTCAGCGGCCGCTGACAGTTTCCCACGCATGCGCAGTGGGGAGAGTCTCTTCCGCCTCCGCCATGGTGGAGGCCGTGGCGGAGGCGGAAGGGAAAGAGTGCCCCCATGGTACAGGCCCGCCCGCGTACCGGTGGGCCCCGATCGCGGGCCAGGCCACCGTGGGGGCACACTCCGGGGCCAGATTGCCCCGCGCCCCCCCCAGGACCCTGGAGCCCGCCCACGCCGCCTTGTCCCGCCGGTAAATAGGTACTCTCATTTACGCCGGCGGGACAGGCAATTTCTCGGCGGGACTTCGGCCCATCCGGGCCGGAGACTCAAGCGGGGGGGCCCGCCAACCGGCGCGGCCCGATTCCTGCCCCCGCCGAATATCCGGTACCGGAGACTTTGACAACCGGCGGGGGCGGGATTCACGCCGGCCAACGGCAGCTGGAAGGGCTCCACGTCTTAGCCAAAGTGCTCTCAATTCCAGAAATCATGCCCCTGAACCCTTCACCCATTATTTTTCCCAGGTTGGCGGGCAGGTGGGGGGAGGGAGGAGGGAGGGAAAGAGGAGGAAATGTGTGACACGACCAAGACATATTTCACACATCTGTGGTTGATGAAGGCAGCAGCACATGAATAAATGCAGCTGTGACTCTCAGTTGAACAAAATCAATCCTTGCAATTTCTTTTTTCTTTAAGGGGAATTTAGTGTGTCCAATTCACCTATCCTACACATCTTTGAGTTGTGGGGTGAGACCCACACAGACATGGGGAGAATGTGCAAACTCCACACGGTTTAATTTAATGACCCGAGGCTGGGATCGATCCTGGGTCCTCGGTGCCGTGAAGCAGCAGTGCTAACCACTGTGCCACCATGCCGCCCTCAGTGCTTGTAATTTCATTAGATATTTGTTGACATGGATGATTGTCATCATAAGATTAATATTGCTTGATTGCTTCCATAACCTACCACTGTCACAGTGGAGGTTGGGGGTGGGGGGGGGGGGGGGGGTGGGGGGTGGTCTGGTGGCTATAAGTTTACTGATTGACAGCTCCATGTGGTGAAAAGGCAATTAGCTGTCTTTGGACTGGGGGTGTGAATACAAATGTTTGTTTTTATGAGGGATTAAACACCTGAAGGGATTTAAATGTATCAAATCGGCTTTTTAAAGTGAGACTGTTTCTATTTAGTATAGCATGACTCCTGAGATCTGCCCTCTGGGTGAGTTGGCATGGGGTGTAGAAGGTGCATGGGTGGGGTCATGAGGTAGCTCTAATTTGGCATAGGGGGATGTAAGGGCATGAGGTGGCTTGAGTTTGCATGGTTGGTGTACGGGATGTTGGGGCTAGTCAGCCTTATTATTCTTATTGTAACTTGGACAAAGCTTTTCAAACAGCTTACCTCAGTACTGTGCAGCCCCAGTAAATTCCTTTGCACTCCTTCCAGGGTTGAAGGGCCCGACACCAGTTTGCTCCCACCCTGCTGGTATGAAAATTGGATCCTTCAGGGAATTTTCCCGATTCTGCGAACCTGACTCCAGAACAAGTCCTCAATGTCTGTGAAATCTCAAGGAATAATTACTTACAGATTTTAAAGATGGGAAACTTGTTTTATTAAGAAGAAATGAAAACGAGTCCTACAGTTTTAGATTCATACAGTAGGCTTATTCATTGAAAGGCAAATATGTAAGTGGTCTGTGATTGTCTTCCAGAATGCCAACAGCCACTTCAGCAGTCAGAATTAAAAGGCAGGGCAGAGCAAGTGATTTTCTTGTCTTGCTACAAGGGTGTAGGAAGTCATTACGTTAACTTCCAGATGCTTAATGTCAACAAATTGCAACACTAATTGGTTTAAGATTACATTGTCAGTGGCTTGATTAAAGAAGGCTATTGTACAGTTTGTTTCATTTGATTTTTACATTTATTTTATTTTTGCTGGAGACAGCTGCATACAGTATGTTCATAATTTTAAAGACCTTTGATGGAAGTTTATTTCATTCAGACAGTTTATTTTCTTTTTTATATTATTCATTTTGTTGCGTATTGTGAGTAGCATGGACTTCCCGGCGTGGTGGGAACTCTTAAATTGAATTTATAACAAATAACGTTTAGACTGGTACCTTATTTCTTCTTTTGAAATCCTTTATCCTTTTTTGTTTCCAAATATGTTGTTCGGTGAAGGATTTGAGCCAAAGAGATTGCTTGGAACTTTCATCTGGCAGACTATTGTTCCTTTTTCAAGTATTATTGATAGATCCTGCCTCGTGCTACTTGCTACTGCCTTTGTTTGCTATAGTGGCGAGCGGATATAGATTTTTTTTTTTCTGGAGGTTGTTCTGGTCACTTGCTATGCATAATGTTCAAAGAAAAGGGACTGGGGGAAAAAAGTTTCCTTTGAATGCAGCAATCTTGGTTTTTTAGTATGGGTTAATCTGAGCCAAGTTTCCCAGGGCCTTTGACTTTAGCATAAGGATGGGTTGGTAGGGGGTTCAAAGAAAGCTGCATAAAAACTGAATGTCACAACACCAGGCCAGCAAAGTAGTTAAGCTGTGTTCCAGTGTGAATGCGTATCGTAGGGTTTTCTGAACAGAAACTATTCAATGACTCCTCCGATTTTATTTTCAATTTCCTTCTGTTTTTTTTTGTTTCATTTGGAAGCCTGCTTGAGGATACAGTTTTTGGGATTTTGCTCGTGTTCCTTGAATTTGAGCATCACATGATCACAAAATGTTACAGGCTGAAGAGTACTCTTGTTTTCTTTCGATGCAGTCATTAAGTCCTAATTTGAATTGATATCTTTGTTCAGAAAAACATTTTTTTTCTACTGAGATTGAAATAATGCAGATCCTCTGATGCCTCAGAGAGTGCTAAGCTGTTTGGTTGAGTCTTTTAAGACCGAGAATGTCTTCCCATTTGCCTCTGCTGAATTAGCAGATGTTCATCACTGTGACAGTGGATGCGCTGGTTCGATATAGAGGATAGTCACTCACTCGGGGTGGCATGATGGCACAATGTTAGCACTGCTGCCTCACAGCGCCAAGGTCCCAGGTTTGATTCTGACCTTGGGTGACTGTCAGTGTGGAGTTTGCAATTTCTCCCCGTGTCTGCGTGGGTTTCCTCCGGGTGCTCCAGTTTCCTCCCACAGTCCAAAGATGTGCAGGTTAGGTGAATTGGCCATGCTAAATTGCCCGAAACATTAGGTGGGGTTACGGGGCTAGGATTGGGGGATTGGGCCTAGGTAGGGTGCTGTATTGAAGCAAGGGCTGGCACAGACTCAATGGGCTGAATAGCCTCATTCTGCACTGTAGGGATTCTATGGATTCTATGGTACCTGTCTTTAATGACTATCCACAGACCACTGCTGACGCAAAGGTGAGCAAGCTTATCGACACACAATACGAAGACTCTTGGTTGACTCTTAAATGCCGCAGGGATGGGTAATAAATGCCGACCTAGCCTTGAACAAATTTTTTAAAAATTACAATTGTTGACCAGATGCCCAAGGTTTTGGTAAGATTTGGTTTGGGACAAATAACATTTTGTTTAAAGTAGTTAAACATGTGGAGATTTGAGACACTTGCTCATTGAACAGACACACATGATTTCACAGGTTTTGAACAAACAAAAATAAAGTTTGCTCTATTAGGTCAAAATGATAAAACAGTTACAATATCTGTCTTATACTCTGTAACATTCAGGGTAAGTATGAGGTACGTGTGACTTAACAAGCCAACTGTGGGCAAACACACCACACTGCACACTAAATGGCAGATGCATCCACAAAAGTCCATGATTTCTCAACAACCCACCCAGCTGTCAGCTGAGTCAACCAAGATCACGGAAACTCTCTCTCATGAGGGATTCTAGTCTTCACCTCTGGAAAAAATAATGTGCAAACTGTCAGAAAGTAAACAATTTTTTACAAGATTTTTTGAAAAAAAAAACATTTCAAAACCTCCATAAGACCATAAGACATAGGAGCAGAATTAGGCCACTCGGCCCATCGTGTCTGCTCCGCAATTCAATCATGGCTGATATTTTCTCATCCCCATTCTCCTATCTTCTCCCCATAACCCTTGATCTCCTGATCTGGATGTCCTAAAGTCCTTTGCAGTCAATTAAGTATTTTATAGTGTAGTCACTGTCATAGATGGAGGACGCATGGCAGCTAATGTAATAACACAGAAAGCTCCCACAAACTGCAAGGTGATATGACCAGATAATCTGGTTTTGTGAAGTTGAATGAGGTATAAATATTGGTCAAGACACCAGGATAGAACATACCAACTCTTCTTTGAAATAGTAGCCTGAGATATTTTACATCCACTTGAGAGGGAAGAACAGTGCTGGTTTAAAGTCTTGGTCAAAAGACAGCATCAAAGAGAGTGCAGCACTGCATGGAATTGTCACCTGAGGTTATCCATACAGGCCATACAGAATGCTTGATCCCACAAGCATTCTGACTCAGAAACAATTGTGCCACCACTTAACCAAGTGCCCCAGGTATCATTTCTCACCTCTCCACCCTGATTTCACCCAGGGGTCAAAGCCCACATGAATGCTACTAGAATCTGACCATATGACAACTCTAATTTATTGCCAGACTTTAACATCTCCCATCTACTAAAATTATTTCTAGGCACTACACTCCCCAAACTGCAACATTTTCCTTCCCCAATTCCAACCCTAAATGTTTATTTCTTCATGGTCACTTCTCCAATGTCCCACTCTGCCCCCTTTTTATTGACCTCTCTGCTAAGGGGAAAGTTTCTTCATCTTTATGTCCCTCATAATTTTGTACTCCTCAATCCGGTCTCCCCTCAGCCTTTTCTGTACTAAGGAAAACAGCCCCAACCTCTCTTTATAGCTGAAATGTTCCAGCCCGGGTAAAACCCTGCTGAATCTTCTTTACACCATTCCTAGTGTAATGACATCCTTCATATAGAGTGGCGACCAGAACTTGCAGACCGTACTCTAGCTGTGGCCGAGTGTGTGTTTTATACAGCTCCATCATAATTTTCCTGCTCTTATATTCTATGCCTCAGCTAATAATGGCAAGTAGCCCATATGCCTTCTTAATCACCCAATCTACCTGTCCTGTTGCCTTCAGGAATCTTTGGACATGCACTCTAAGGTCCCTCTATTCCTCTGTACTTCCTAGTATCCTACCATTCATTTTGTATCCCTTGCTTTGTTCATCCTCCCAAAGTGTATCACCTTGCCCTTTTCAGGATGAAATTCCATTTGTCACTGTTCTTCCCATTAGACCAGCCCGTCCATATCATCCTGTAATCTAAAGCTTTCCTCCTCGTTATTTACCACACCACCAATTTTCATTTCACTTGCGAACGTACTGATCATACTTTCTACTTTCACATCTAGATCATTAATGTACACTGCATACAGCAAGGGACCTGTCATGATATCCACATCAGCATATCATGGTGCAATCACACACACACTGATGGACAGGCAGTTGGACCAACCAGCACACACTTAACATCGCAGCCAATCACCAGTGAGAGCACACGCTCTATAAAACAGGGAACACCACAGTTCCTGCTCATTCTACCAGGAGATAGCTCAGAGCACAGAGCTCACAGCGTGCCATTCAGACATACACCATGTGCTGAGTGCCTCACAAAGATAGTGATAGGGCTGGGTCCACAGGTTAGCTGGTGAAGCATGTACCCAAGCCAGCAGTTAGTTGTTACCAATGTTTAGACAATAAAACAGAGTTGTACCATCTACAGCCGTGTTGGATCATTTGTGCATCAGAACACCCAACACGACATGATACCAGTAGTGGAAGCTAACCAGCGACTGTGAGAACTACCTGCACCCTTTCAGAAATTCGCCATCCTGCTCCATGGAAAACATCAGCCCATTCCTCAGCCGGTGGATCCTGACCCACCCTTGAGGCGGTCAACCCAAATTCCTCGCCCACCTGAGAGACTTGACTTATGAGCCTGTTAGCACATTGGACTCACTGAATTGTTTTACAGTACTGTTAACGAGTTTCTTTTCTTGTCGTTCATTGTTCCAGAGGTTTTCTCTCATCGTTTGCTGATTGCATTTGTTCTGTTATTGGTACAACTTCGTTGTTCTGTTACACATGACACCTTCCTCTGTATATAGTTTAGCCTCATGTACATGTTGTAAATATTGCACACACATACTCAGATTTCTATTTATTCACATGTAGGCACATATCCTTTGTGAAAGGGGGGTTGTCATGATATCCACATCAGCATATCATGGTGCAATCACACACACACTGATGGACAGGTAGTTGGATCAACCAGCACACACATCACATCGCAGCCAATCACCAGTGAGAGCACACGCACTATAAAACAGGGAACACCACAGTTCCCGCTCATTCTACTAGGAGATAGCTCAGAGCACAGAGCTCACAGCGCGCCACTCAGACATACACCATGTGCTGAGTGCCTCACTAAGATAGTGATAGGGCTGGGTCCACAGGTTAGCTGGTGAAGCATGTACCCAAGCCAGCAGTTAGTTCTTACCAATGTTTAGACAATAAACCAGCGTTGTACCATCTACAGCCGTGTTGGATCATTTGTGCATCAGAACACCCAACACAACGGACCCAGCGGGGACTCCTGTGGTACACCACTGGACACAGGCTTCCAGTCACAAAAACAACTTTTGACCATCATCCCCTCCTGCCACTAAGCCAATTTTGGATTCAATTTGCCAAATTGCCATAGGCTATTACCTTCCTGATCAATCTCCAATGTGGGACTTTGTCAAAAGCCTTACTGAAGTCCATGTAGACTACATCAACTGCACTGCCCTCATCGACATACCTGTCATCTCACAAAATGTAATCAAATTTGTTAGCCAAATTGATGCTGATGATCCTTGATTAATCCTTGCCTCGCAACTGGCGATTAATTCTGTCCCTCAGAAATGTTTCCATTAATGTCCCTACCATTAATGTTAGGTGGCAGCTAACTGATGTAATAATGTTAATAATCTGTTTATAGTAGATATCCAAATTAAATACGTGGCTGATGTTTTTTTTTTGGCAATTTAGCAACGTATTGGTCCTGAGATCACGATTTCAATCCCTACATTATAAACATCATTAGCTCCATGAGGCATACTCTGGTGATATTATTTTTACAAAAGAGCAATGACTGTAGTTCCATAATCTGTAGTGTTGACCAGAAACTCACTGGAATTAACGTGCATTGCAGAACCATAAGCAGTGAATCCCTTTCAATGAATCAAAAACTCAGTGCTTCACAATATACTGTACCACTTATCCAACACATTTTGGGAGCTGTCAGCAGTATTAGCACAAGCCTCGAGCAGCTGAAGACTATAATGATCTCCAGATGGGACGGGACGTTCAGATCAGGTGCAAACAACTGGGCATTGTCCACCTAAAAACGTAATGTAAAAAGGGCTTTGAGTCTCTCTGGTGCATAACATCATGCTGCTTATTCAGGGCATCATCTGGCTATTTTTAAGCCTACTTCACTCTCTGCTGAATTAATACTTGTTCTAATTTGTGTATGCTTTGTTACTCAGTTAAATGATAGTCCTTTAACTCATTCCCATATACGTATTAGTGTAAATTATGATTAACATATCTAAATAGAATCCGTATCTAAGCTCAAAAAATATTGTCGCGATCGAACAGCCTTGTTGCGCCCGATTCGGGTTAAGTTCACTTAAATATATTCGCGACAGAGTTACCCAAGGTACGGGACCCAACAGCCTCACCTTGGAGGTCCCAAGTGGGCGCTATTTCGCACTGGTTTCCACAAACGTGGACCAGGCGTACTGGCACTGAGTGGAGGGGGGGGGGGGGGTGCTTGTGGTGTTGAAAGTAAGGCCCTCAAAAAATTACCTGTGGAAAAGCCAACTCTAACTTTTTGCCTAAAAAAGGGACTCAGAAATTTGACTGTTACTCAAGAGTGTTCTGCAGCTGATCTCATAATGGGCGAAATTCTCCGTTATCGGCGGAAAGTCCGCCGATCGGCGCAAAAAACGGCGCAAATCCGACTTGCGTCACGTCGGAAAAATGGGTCGATAGTCTGCGGCCCGAAATGGGCTAGCAGCGACGTAACGGGATCCGCGCTTGCGCAGTGGTTCACGCCGTGCAGCGTCATACGCGCTGCACGGCGTGACGGCTCATAAGGCCGCGCTGCTCCCCCCCACCCGACCGGAACACCCGACCGCAACACCCGACTGGATGGCTGGCCGTCGCTCAGCACCGAGGTTCGAGTCACGCGATGTGGAGGCGCTCCTGGACGCGGTGGAGCAGAGGAGGGATGCCCTGTATCCCGGGCACGGCCGCAGAGTTGCCCCACGCCACAGCCGGCATCTGTGGAGGGAGGTGGCAGAGGCCGTCACCGCTGTGGCCCTAACACCGCGGACAGGCACCCAGTGCCACAAGAAGGTGAACAACCTCGTCAGAGCAGGCAGGGTGAGCCTCCCCATATCCCCCCCTCCCCATATCCCCCCTCCCCCATATCCCCCTCCCCATATCCCCCATATCCCCCCCTCCCCCATATCCCCCCTCCCCATATCTCCCCTCCCCATATCCCCCCTCCCCCATATCCCCCCTCCCCCATATCCCCCCTCCCCATATCCCCCCTCCCCCATATCCCCCCTCCCCATATCCCCCATATCCCCCCTCCCCCATATCCCCCCTCCCCCATATTCCCATATCCCCCATATCCCCCCTCCCCCATATCCCCCCTCCCCCATATCCCCCCTCCCCATATCCCCATATCCCCCCTCCCCCATATCCCCCCCCCATATCCCCCCTCCCCATATCCCCCCTCCCCCATATCCCCCTCCCCATATCCCCCCTCCCCCATATCCCCCATATCCCCAAGTGAATCCAGCCCTAACCTTAACCTCTGCAATGCACGCGCAACCGATAGCGTGCATTCATATACCTGCCTAACACTGTTGCCTTTTATCCCTCCCCCCCCCCCCCCCCCCCCCCCCCCGCACAGGAGAAGCGCGCACACAACAATAGGGAGCATGTGAGGACTGGAGGAGGGCCCGCTGATCAGAGGCCACTGACCGTACACGAAAAAAGGGCCCTGGAACTGGCTGGCGGACCTGAGGACCGGGAGGTTGCTGATGCAGAGGTCGGGGGCGTACTAGCGAGTGAGCCACCGACAGCCCGTCCCCATATCCCCCCTCCCCTATATCCCCCTCCCCCATATCACCTGATCACTGCCTGATGTCTAACCATGCATGCTTCATTGTGTATCGCAGGACCAAACGTCCAGGCACCCATCCCCGCAGATGCAGACCGCCCGCAGGATGCCCCTCGGAGACCACAGGAGACGGAGAGACCCGCACCCTCCAGCATGCGACGTCCGCAGGATGCCCCTCGGAGACCACGGGAGACGGAGAGACCCGGACCCTCCAGCATGCGACGCCCGCAGGATGCCCCTCGGAGACCACGGGAGACGGAGAGACCCGGACCCTCCAGCATGCGACGCCCGCAGGATGCCCCTCGGAGACCACGGGAGATGGAGAGACCTGGACCCTCCAGCATGCGACGCCCGCAGGATGCCCCTCGGAGACCACGGGAGACGGAGAGACCCGGACCCTCCAGCATGCGACGCCCGCAGGATGCCCCTCGCACACCACGGGAGACGGAGAGACCTGGAGCAACAGGGAGACGACACCCCCGTCACGTGCGGGAGCTACCACCCAGCGACGAGGGGGGCAGCCACAGGCCCCCGTCACATCCGAGCCAGGACACCACCACCCAGGACACCACTACCCCGGACACCACTACCCAGGACACCACTACCCAGGACACCACTACCCAGGACACCCCGACTCGGGACAGCACTACCCAGGAAGACGAAATACCGGACAGTGACTCAAAGTGGATGGGTGGAGACGAACCCCCACCCCAAAGTGCCATGGACTCAGAGTGGGACGGAGAGCACGACACAACGCCACTGCTGTCACCAACACCCTCCACCATCGCAGAAACACTCACCACGGTTGGGCACTTTAGTGATGAGGCGTCTGGTACACTCACTGGTGCGCACAACATAGCCGTCCCGGTACAGCAGGTAGAGGTAGGAGCAGCAGAGGGACCGGGCGGTCGGAGGGCAGCCCAGCCCAAGCAGGATGCCGCCCAGATGGATCCCGGGTTCCTGCAGTTACCACACCCACACATAGATCCGATGCAACCACCGACCCGGAGACGAGCGAAGAGGGTGACGGGCGGCTTGCGGCGGCTGCGGTCGCAGGTGGAGGAGTCCACCCGCGTCCAGGAGCTGGGAGTGGTGCCGGTCATGCGAGCCACCCAGGCTGACACCGCACGGATGGCATCCGCGGTGGAGGCAATGGGTGCGACGGTGTCAGACATGGGGAACGGTTTGCGAGGCCTGGGGCCTTCCGTGCAGGCGGCGTCTGTGGCCCAGGAAATGGCTGCCCTCTCACAGGAGGCCATGAGCCAGTGCCAGCGCCAGATGGCAGAGGCGCTCAACGCCATAGCCCAGTCTCTGCAGGCCATGGCCCAGTCTCAGCAGGCCATGGCCCAGTCTCTGCAGGCCATCGCTGAGGGCATCGGCGCCAGTGGCCATGTGCGAGCCGGCGTCACACTGTCACAGACAGGGTTTGCCAACACCCTGGGCTCCATGGCTGCAAACCTGCAGACCCCTGTCGATATCAGCACGGGCCTCCAGGACTGGCAGCGCCAGATGTCGGGGGGGCGTCGGATGGCCAGGATGTTCGCATCCCCCACCCATGGAGAGGCCTGGGGGCCATCGGGCACCCCGAGGGAGGAGGAGGTGGTGTGGTCCGTCCCGGCTCCCTCTGTAGGGGAGGTCCCGGTACACCGCGACACCTCGGACTCCCCCCCCTTCCGTCCCAGGTGCATCGGGTGGGCAACGGGCAGGACAGGCTGGCAGCTCGCCATCCCAGTCGCCCGGGCCGCAGCCTGGCCCATCTAGGCCAGGACGCCCCAAGAAACGGCCGCCAAAGGGATCCAGTGTCAGAGGGCAGGGATCACAGGAGTCCACCTCCAGTTCTGCTGTACCGTCTGGGGAACCACGTAGACGTAGTCAAAGGGCCCGTAAGGCCAAACAATTAGACACTGAGTAAGTTGGCACGGGTGCAGGGCACAGATGAGTTTTAGGGGCTAGGGCACGTGCATGAACTCCTTTGGTTATTAAAGTCAATGTTACACCTACCGAAGCTGCCTTTGTGCTCTGTCCAAAGTGTGCGGGGGTGTCATGTACGTTGAGCGCAAGTGTGTGTGTGAGGGGTGGTCTTACCTCAGCCCCAGGTGAGTCTGCCTCCTTCCCCCTGGGCCGCCATCAACATCCCCCGGGCAGAGGACGGGACCGTGCGCTGCAGTGTCACAGCTGCATGCAGGGATGGTCCGGGTGGATGGTGGTACTGTGGCCATGGGTCAGACATAGTCCAACGATGTAGAGCCAGGAGCTCATCGCAGGGCGGGTTGTCATCATCCTCCATGGCCTGCGATAGACACGCGTCCACCCGCAACTGTGTGAGCCCGGCCTGTTGTGCTGCAGGTGGATCGGCAATGGGGGGGTGAGGGTGGTGTGCATGCGGGTGGGGTGGGTGGGGTTGGGGAGGGGGTGAGGGTGCTGGGTGGGTGGATGGGTGGGGGGTGTGGGTGGTCGGCTGTTGCCATGGTGTGCGGTCTGTGGCCATACTACCCGATTCCCACGCCCATCTAGTCAGTGAAGCAGGCGTCTATCAGCCCGCTGGGCCAGCCGGTAACGGTGGACAGCCACCCGCCTGTGTCTACCCTGTCTGCCCTGACCATTGCCCCCATCCCCCTCATCTGGGGAGGACTGGGCCTCTTCCTGCTGCTCCTCCACTCCGCCCTCCTCTGCCTGCGGCACATCGCCCCTCTGTTGGGCTATGTTGTGCAGGACGCAGCACACCACAATGATGCGGCCGACCCTATCTGACCGATACTGGAGGGCGCCCCCAGAGAGGTCCAGGCACCTGAAACGCATCTTCAGCACACCAAAGCACCTCTCGATCACTCCCCTTGTCGCTACATGGGCATCATTGTAGCGGTTCTCCGCCTCATTGCGTGGCCTCCGTATAGGCGTCATCAGCCACGATCTCAATGGGTAGCCCCTGTCGCCCAGCAAACAGCCCCTCAGCCGGGGATGGCGTCCCTCGCACATGCCGGGGATGGATGACCGCGACAACACAAATGAGTCGTGTACACTGCCTGGGTGACGGGCGCAGACGTGCAGGATCATCATGCGGTGGTCGCAGACCACCTGTACGTTCATCGAATAGGTCCCCTTCCTATTAGTGAACACAGCCCTGTTATCTGCAGGTGGCCGCACGGCGACGTGCATCCCATCGATCGCGCCCTGGACCATGGGGAACCCGGCAACGGCGGAGAAGCCCACGGCCCGGGCATCTTGGCTGGCCCGGTCCACGGGGAAGCGGATGTAGCGGTGCGCCATGGCATATAGGGCATCTGTCACTGCCCGGATGCTCCGGTGCACCGATGTCTGCGATATGCCGGACAGGTCCCCACTCGGTGCCTGGAATGACCCCGTTGCATAAAAGTTCAGGGCCACCGTAACCTTGACGGACACGGGGAGAGGGTGTCCCCCGCCAGTGCCACGCGGTGACAGGTGTGCCAGCAGGTGGCAGATGTGTGCCACGGTTTCCCGCCTCATCCGGAGTCTCCTCCTGCATTCCCGGTCCGTGAGGTCCTGGTATGACTGCCGGGGCCGGTACACACGGGGCGCCCTCGGGTGCCTCCGTTGCCGTGGGGCCGCGATGTCCTCCTCCCCCTCCTCGTCCTGTCGTTCAGGTGTCCCTCCAGCCTGGGCGGCTGCCACCTGCCCCTCTGCGGCAGCCTGCGCCGCCTCTCTGGCACGCTCCTCCTCCTCCTCCTCATCCAGGGCAACATAGACATGAGCGGCTGCCACCACGGCGGCCAACATCGCTGGATGATCTGAAAACATGACGGCCTGGTGGGGGGGAGGGGAACGACGACATGTCATCATTGCCCATATCCCCTCCTCGCCCCAGCCAGGTGGCATGGACCGCATGGGTCCAACTGTTGGAGGCTGGCACCTGGCCAGGTGGACCAACTCACTTGCCCTCCCATCTCCCTCCTCGGCACGGACCCCCCCCCAACCTCCACCCCAGCACGGACCCCCCCCCAACCTCCATCCCAGCACGGACCCCCCCCAACGTCCACCCCGGCACGGCACGGATGCCCCCAACCTCCACCCCGGCACGGCATGGAACCCCCCCAACCTCCACCCCGGCACGGCACAGACCCCCCCCCCCCCCCACCTCCACCCCAGCATGGACCCCCCCCCCAACCTCCACCCCAGCACGGACCCCCCCCCAACCCGCAACCTCCACCCCGGCACGGCACGGACCCCCCCCAACCTCCACCCCGGCACGGCACGGACCCCCCCCAAACCTCCACCCCAGCACGGACCCCCCCCAACCTCCACCCCAGCACGGACCCCCCCCAACCCCCAACCTCCACCCCGGCACGGCACGGACCCCCCCCCCAACCTCCACCCCAGCACGGACCCCCCCCCAACCTCCACCCCAGCACGACCCCCCCCAAACCCCCAACCTCCACCCCAGCACGGACCCCCCCAACCCCCAACCTCCACCCCGGCACGGACCCCCCCCCCCCCAACCTCCACCCCGGCACGGACCCCCTCCCGGCACTCCCCCGGAGCCCAGCCTACTCTAACCACCCCCCCCCCCCCCCGCCGCACACACACACACACAACCCGAGACACACCTCTCCTCACGCAATCAGACTGCGGCCACACCATTGCCTGCCCAGAGCCAACCCCCCAGGCCGTCACTCACCTCCACGCTGGTCGGCGTGAGCCTGGAGCACCGGGTCACGCCGATGAAAAGGAGGTTTGATTCATGTCGACGTGAACAGTCATCACGTCGACGGGACTTTGGCCCATCCGGAAGGGAGAATATCGGCAGGCCGAAAATCGGCTGCCTTGTGCAGACCCGTGACATTCTCCGCGGCAGCGGCGCCATTAACGCCCCGCCGACTTTTCGGACCCCTTTTCTCCCTTCGGAGACTTCGGCAACCGGCGGGGGCGGGATTCACGGCGGCCAACGGCCATTCTCCGACCCTCTGGGGTGTCGGAGAATGACGCCCCCAGAACGCTTTTATGAAATTCTACACATACTGTGGGACATCATGACACATCTGTTGGGCACTCTTTAATACCACACAAAAGGGCTAATTCTTCAAATATCAATCTGGACAGTGAATGTCAGTAAGTTATTCAGTTTCAGGGCCCATCACAACTGATCCCTCCTGTCCCTGTCAAATGCACACATTCAACCGAGGACTGGCTAGTGATCTGTGGTGGGAACAACAATAGCTGATTTTTTAATTCCCTCCTTTGGTTGTTGATGCCTGAGGCCTCTAGTTTTATAGCTGGGATCAACAAATCCAGCCAGAACTTATCTAGTATCTTACTCATTGCATTAACAGCAGTCTGACAGGTTATTTGCAAACTAATCAAAGTTCAATCATCCTTTGCTAAAATAAATTTAAAACTGTGCATGTAGGTTTATGGATTTAACTTAACCCTCACTCTGCTAATTTAATACGATTTCCAATTTAAATATTTAAGTCAACTACTACATTAGCCTTTAGTTTAACAATTTAATAAATTGTTTATATGGCTTTAATGCCGTGCAAACCACAAGATTGCCATTTCTAATGATGGCATTACTGATGTGCGGTTACCAATTTCTGAGATTTATCTAGACTCATAGGGCTGAGTATTATGGTGGGAGAAGGTGGGTTGCTGGATGTGGAGCTGAGCTTCTCCATGCCAACCCACTCCACTCAGCCCACCCACCGCTATAACCCACTGCAGGTAACCTAAATAGGGTGTCAGGGTGTCTCTCACTGGAGGAAGTCCCACCCTCATGAGTTCCCGGCCAGTCGTATTTAAATTGGCAGATGGGCTACCAATTTCAGGGGCTACCCACCCTGCTGTATGATGGAGGTGACTTGGGGGTGGGTGGGAAGGGTTAGGATGGGCATCCACCCCTTCCCCCTCCCCAACCCCCACCCCAAATTCAAAGCCAGCTGGGACAAATAAAATGCAGCTCATAGGACTATTACAGCACAGAAAGAGGCCATTTAGCGCATTGAGTCTGTGTCAGCTCTCTGTAGAGCAATCAAGTTAAGATGTTGGTCTCTTTTAACATATGAAAGACCAAAGCTACCAAGGGACGTATAAAATAATCATTTGCCATTGTATGGTATGTGTGTAAGATAGAGCAAGTGTGTGCAAGTTTGTATCCATCAACAGGCACATATAGTATTTTAAAACCACAAGAGAAATACTCACACTTTTATGAGTAACTTATTGTTTTAAAAATCAATTTTAAAAATAAACACGTGGGAATTAAAACAGGATAAAGCAGGAAATCATAAAATCAGGGCTGTAATTTAATCAAAGTAATCATATGTCATCTTGTACAGTAAGAAAAAAGCTTTGGTGTTTTGTGACAGCCATTCCAATCCTAAGCACATGAGGAATCCATTTTTTTTTTGATCTCACATCTGCAAAAAGCAGATTTTATTATATGCTTTGGTTTGCTTTATTACACTGTAAATAAATTATTTCCAAGGCTAGTATAATTATCACCAGTTCTAACCAGCTGGGTATATTTTGTTTCCTGATTACACAGGACATTGTCTTTTAGTTAGCCACAAATCCATCCAATATAACGAATAGATGCTGAAATGAAATTAAAAGATAATGAAGTCTGGTTACAATATCATAAAATGCATAAACATATATTTTTTATTGAGATGATTACTGCTATTTTGATACACATTTTAAAAACTTGCTCCTAATGTTCAATTGGATAGTTTTGATCTCCATATCTACAAGATATTCAACAAGGAAACCCATAGCAGACAGTTTATGGTTGGAGGAAAGTATCAGAGGAGAGAGGACCCAATTCCTATTGATCCACTGATGCTTTAAAATTCAATGACATGACTCAATTATAAAAAACTTTAAAATACATCCATGATTGGGTGTAAAATTGATTGAAATGTGCGATTGCTGAATAATACAAATAATAAGTTTGGGCTTATTTTACAAAATCACAAACGGGTTGATTTCCTCCCACAAGTCCCGAAAGACGTGCTGTTACGTAATTTGGACCTTCTGAATTCTCCCTCCGTGTACCCAAACAGGTGCCGGAATGTGGCGACTAGGAGCTTTTCACAGTAACTTCATTGCAGTGTTAATGTAAGCCTACTTGAGACAATAAAGATTAGTATTATTATTAAAGTCACTAAGCTTAACTGTGGATTAAAACTCTGCAGCATTTGGAAGATAGAAGAAAAGGGCTGCTGGCAAGGTTGAGAGCGGGTCAGATATGCTCCATAATCTATTTCAGTTCAAGCATTTTCTTGCCATTTATAGGGACCCTGTCTGGTGAATGAACTGGGGGGGTTGTAAAAATGGGAAATCACAGCTTCCCTTTACTGTGCGTGCAATTTTTTTAAATTTAAAAATAAATAAATTTAGAGTACCCAATTCAGTTTTTCCAATTAAGGGGCAATTTAGTGTGGCCAATCCACCTACCCTGCACATCTTTGGGTTGTGGGGGCGCAACCCAAGCAAACACGGGGAGAATGTGCAAGCTCCACACGGACAGTGACCTTGAGCCAGGATCGAACCTGGGACCTCAGCGCCGTGAGGCAGCAGGTCTAACACACTGCGCCACCGTGCTGCCACTGTGTGTACAATTTAAACCTTTTTTCTCCAGGCACCTCAATCAGAATTCCCTGCTTAGTATTCATACAAGGCTACAAAGTACTCACATGCAATAAAAGGGTTAAAGCCCCAGCCTTGTCAGGAATTTCTTACTTGTAAGTAAGAAATTCCTGATTGCCAACATCAGCTTGTAACACCCTGGCTACCTTGGGAGTTTATTTTCTAGTATTTAAGAATGTGTGGAGTTCCCTGGACTGAAGTTAACCGTCATGAATGTTTTAATTTAAAAATAAAACCCTGGGCTTGAGCTTTGTCCTTCAAAATTCTATAGATTAAATTCCTTCCACCAGTAAGTTAACTTGACAACGTGGGTGGAGTATAAATTGACTATGCATTTCTGTATTCCCTGTGAGTTTATATTATAACTATTGACTGAATTTCCCTGCTACTAAATGGACTAATCTGTGAGCCATCAGGATCTTTGATCTTCAGTATTTGTCAACAGGAATTTCTTATTTGCAAGTGAGGAATTCCCGATGACACTGGACCTTTTAACAGATTTCCCTTTCAAAGCATCTGCAAACATATAAAATTGTTGCCATTTATTTTTCAAGTGAATAATTATAAAGAGTAGGGCATTGTAGGAATTATTGGAAACTTCTGTTGTGTTTCGGATTAAGTGACAAAGTTTTCATTTTAATCTTCTTCCTTCTCAATCACCTCCTCCCCATTGTTGATGTGCTGATTCTGTTGGAAGTCACGTTAGGCCGAGGCGGTGTCTTTTGAACAGGATGGGATTGGTAGGAGAGGTTATACACAGTCTAGACTCTTCGCAGACTTTGAAGAGGACACAGACATTACACACAGAATCAATTAGTAGTTTGCAAAGTTAATCTTTTGTACAAACTTGAACATTTCAGTAGGCTGGCATGTGATGATTTAAAGCATTACCTGATGACCAGAAAGAATGAAAACCATGATGAAAATGAATGCAAGGAAATCCAGTTTTAGTTTTGTCTTACTGAATCTTTACAAACTGTTTCCTTTAAAATAAATATTGCAAATGACTACCTGAAAGCTTTTCCTTGCATTAAAAAAGTTTCAATTATTCCTCAAGTGTAATATTTGACCTCGAGGCATGATTTTATTTTTTTGTTACAATTTTTTTTGACCAGTTACGGGTCTGGTAAAATAGTATGCACATTTTTACATTAATTATTATTCTCATTCTCTTTCTGACTCTTCTGGTTACCATGCCCTAAGAGGGCATTGGCAACCGTTGACTTCCATATCCATGGTTATATGCTTGGCATGATGTGCAGTGGTTTGCCATTGTCTTCTGCAGTCTCTGGCTGACCAGGAGACTCCTGTGACATAATAGCCACTCATGTATATAATGAGATGCAGACAGGCAATGATTGACACACAGGATAACCAATGAACACACACGACACAGAACAACCAATCACCAGACAGGGCACGACAACTATAAAGCCCACAGGGCATTAAGACTCTCTCTCTCTCTCACAGAACACAGCTACTGAGATAGTAAGAGTGCACAAGTCAGTGAGCACCATCTCCATGTGGTAGGGAGCTAGCCTGGGCAAGCCAGTAGGAGGTTATCAGTTAGATTAATAGAGTGTCAACCCACAGCAGATTATGTACAGCAATCAGCAATTAAATGAAAGTTCAATAAAATAGTGTTGGACCATCTCCTGTGTCGGAAGCCTGTTTCTAGTTTCACTGCATCCAATTGCAGTCAACGTTGAACCAACTCACATAACACATCATCCTGCACTTACCTCTTGCCATAGGAACTATTTGAAGGATTTCTAAGTTGTTAATCAACCCTTTGGACCAGGTTATGGACACACCTTCCGTGGCCATCAAGTCCTGGAGTGGAAGTTGGCTCAGTGTGAGATGCTACCCATTGTTCCACAAGACCCCCATTAGGCCTTAAAAAAATATACTTTGTGGTTTTTTTTGGATTTTGTCCATTTACTGCTCTGAACAGATGATTGAATTGACCATTAAAGCCACACAGGTCACGATGATTCAATTGAAGTATATGTGACATCAAAATTAAACACTTTGGGGACACTTATTGAAGCATATTTAAGTTGATTTGAGGTGAGGACTTCCCTCACTTCCCCGGACCCTCCCACCTATAGTTCTCTGATCACCTGATGCCCAGTCCCATCTTCTGTCAGTACTCAACCAAACTAGTGTCTTGCTAAACTAATTTTATCTCTAATGAAATAGCTCCATGATTTGCCCATCTGAGTGCATAGCATTGATTGTGCTCCAGAAGTAACATAACAATTTTATTCCCTTCTGAAGGAACTTTTCCCACCTGCCTCATTCTTCTGGGTCTAATCACCAAACCTTTTTGAACATCTGTCTATATTTCCATATCACTGCTCATCTCACCTTTACGATTCTATCAACATCTCTACTACCAATACCCCCCCCCCCACCCCCCCTCTAGATTTCAAGACTCTTATGCCATCCCTCCTCAAGGAGTCTGAAATAAAGGACTCATCTTCAAGCCACATATGAACTCACCCTCACTTACTTCCACTGACAACCTTGCCCTGTTTGCCCCCCCCCCCCCCGCCCCCCCCGTCCCTCTGACCTCAGGATGGAGGGGTTACAAATGGAGCAGCTTAGGTTGTGTGATTGAACAGGTCGCCTGGCATTGATGTGATTTAGAGTTTGTCGGTGTATAGGTTTTCATTCAAACTTTATTTTTTTGGAACTATTTGCATTCAAGACCTCCTGGTAACAAAATTTTACAACATTGATCTCTGGACGCAGATAGATCTGTGCCTTGCTCTCTTGAGCCTCTTGGTCATCTGACCCTGAAGTAATGCTTAAATCATCATTAACGTCATTGTCTAATTAACATAACCAGTACCCCTTTACTCTACCGTCAGCATGCTCAAAACGCACTTCAGATACTTTGGTATCTCAAGATACCCTTTGGTATGAACCAGCAAGGGTCTTTAGAATCTAAACCAGAAACAGAAGATGCTGGAAGTTCTCATCATGTCTGACAGCATCTGTGGAGAGAGAACAGAGCTAGCATTTCAAATCTGGATGACTCCACCAAAGCTTCAGAATGGTTGTACTGTTCTGCCATTGCGTGACACTGCACAGCAGCGAGGTTTGGCTTTGCAAGAGGAAAAAGATGAGAACATGTTGTCAGCAGAGGATTCCAAAGAGAGGTGGACGAAAGTGATGAGGATAATTCAGCACCGGCTGCAAAGACTGCTGCCCATGATGCCACTTATATCCTTGTTGATGCAAAGTTCACTTAGGTTGCACCGGCAGACAGATATCAAAACCAGCTTGAATGGTCACTCTAGGGGCTGGTTCAGCACAGGGCTAAATAGATGGCTTTTAAAGCAGACCAAGGAAGGCCAGCAGCACGGTTCAATTCCCGTACCAGCCTCCCTGAACAGGCGCCGGAATGTGGCGACTAGGGGCTTTTCACAGTAACTTCATTTGAAGCCTACTTGTGACAATAAGCGATTTTCATTTCATTGCATTTCATTTCTTTGTATAACTCCATCAATGCCACGGATACAAACCAGGCCTGCAGATAACCAACTACCCCTTGTATGCCCTCGCACTGGCCCCATCAGTCAAGTCTTCCAATGCATCATCAAACAAGTATAAAAAGCTACTTGCCACCAAGCAGGTACAAATGGGCAAGACAGAAAAAATGAGGCAAAATAATAAGTTATGTGATTCTATTAAATAATAGAAACTTTGGTACATAACATTTTCTTGCTTCAACGGAGACCGAGATCAGCTGCTCAATGCCATCCACTGACTGCTAAGCTGAGAACTTTGTGTTTTGGTGCCATAGAACAAAGAACATACAGTGCGGAAGGAGGCCATTCGGCCCATCGTGTCTGCACCGACCCACTTAAGTCCTCACTTCCATCCTATCTCCGTAACCCAATAACCCCCCCTAACCTTTTTGGACACGAAGGGCAATTTAGCATGTCCAATCCACCTAACCTGCACGTCCTTGGACTGTGGGAGGAAAGCGGAGCATCCGGAGGAAACTCACGCAGCCACGGGGAGAACGTACAGACTCCGCACAGACAGTGACCCAGCAGGGAATCGGACCTGGGACCCTGGCGCTGTGAAGCCACAGTGTGTAATTTTACAGCAGTATACAATAATACAGTGGAGAAGTTTGGCAATCAAGAAACAATGACCAAATGCAGAAAATACGTATACTTCTATTGCAAAAGGTTGGAATCAACTTTGAGAACTAAAAGCTAGATTTAAGCATTTGACTTTAACAGGCTAGGCTAGTGCCTTACTAGTTTGCTCACCTTACATGGATAAGCAGCAGGGGCCAGAATGATGTGAAATCTGGACATCGCAATGAGGCTGCTGTTGAGCATGCTCCAGGTCATCTGTGGAGCCATGCAATTTCAAGGGTAATTTTTATTTTTTAGATAGGATTTACATGAATATTTTGATTAATTTGTTGAACATGCACCACGTAACTTCCTTTACTCCTCATGCTAGATATTTTCTGAAGTCGTACATTATCAAGAACTTTTTTTGATTTAAGCAAGAAATTCCTGTTGCCAACTGGTCTAATATATGACCTTTCCTTGTTATAGGGGAATAATTAGTAACTGCAGTAGCTGACAGAAGTATAAGATTAATTCAACTACATATTCACAATAAACAGTTTTGAATACTTTCAAAAGTCAGCTTTATAAAAGTGTTTATATATAGAAAACCAATGTTGTCCCAAATGATGTAAAATTATTGTGGAGTTGAAACTGTACATCTGTCATCATCTATTACTGTACTAAACAAGCTGTCAGATTAATAGCAAGTTGTCAACACACAATATTTGCCCCTTGAACTTGGAAGTAAGGAAATGTATGTCCAGGGGGCTTTAACACCTATTGGAATGCCATTCTTTTATTTTGGTTCTATCTAGAATGTTACCCACAAAATCCCAAAGTGCATCTTGTCCATAATCTTTCTCACTTAGTGGATCACCCAATTTTTCTTTCTGACCATTGTACCAGCTAACATTGTCAATCATTCCCTCTCCTCAAGCACTGCATCCCTCTCACCCTTCCATGCTTTACAATAATTGCCCCCACTCTAACTCTTTGTTCATATTGTCATCTCTAAGGTCCAATATTCTTTTCTCATTACTTCAAATATTTACAGTCTGGCATCTGACCTCAAAGCATAATTTCAGCCCTAGTCAAAGTCACCAAATTAAATGTTTTGTGACTGGGACCATGGGCATTATCCATTCTTGATTCACTCAAACTTGCAGCATTGTTCAACACGTGACCATGGCATGCTCTATACCAATGCCTTTCCTTCATTTCCCAATCTTGGATACTAACTTTGCTTCTTATTTTCACATGGCCTGTGCATTGCCAGTGATAGCATCTCTCCTTCCTACACTATAAACCTTGTAATCCTCCAAAGAACTACCATTGGCCTTTTCCTTGTCCACCTCTACATGCTACGTCTTGGTGATAATTAAGATACCTAGGTCTACCTCAATATCAGCCCTTTGGCCATTTCCTTTCATCATTTCCATTGCTGTCCAATTGCTTAACTAATTTGTCTTGGATAAATACCAAATTTCTCGAGCTCATCGCAAAGACTGAGGTCATTGTCTTCAATCCCCACAACAAACTCCACTCCCACATTGTCTATTATATTCTCATGCTTGGTCACATCTGGAGTTCAATCAGCCTTGGATCCAGTTCCAATCTGAGCTCAGTTTCAGACCCATTACCATCACAAGGATTTCCACCTCTAATTTCTCCTCCACTTGCCTCCTCAAAGCTTTGGGCATGTAATTGTCATCTCCCATCTTGACTATTGTAATGCTTTCCTTGCTGATATCCTCTCCTCCATTCCACAAACACCAACTTGTACAAAATTGCATCACATATCTCCTGTGCACTGCTTAACCGTTCTTCCCTTTCATTCCTGTCTCCAGTGGCTCCCCATGTCCCAATTAACTAAATTTAAAATCTTTCTCCTTTTCAACCTTTCCCCCAAATTTCTCAAACTTCCACAGCCCTATGATTCCCCCAAGTACTATGCTCGTCTGATGCTGCAGTTTGTAATTGCTCTTATTTCCTCCACACAGTGCTACTCTCTTGAATTCCTTCCCTAATTATCTTTCCTGCTTTTAAAAATCTCATCAAAACACATTTCTTTGAGTAAGCGTTTGTTCACACGTCCTAACCGTGCTTGTTTTCCTTGTATCCTTCAAGCACTTTAGCACATTCTTTGTTATAAGCACCATAGAGAAATGCACATTGTGATTACTTTGGTTGTAATGTTGGCGGACAGAGCTGGGAGAGAATAAAGACTTTTTTCGCCCCAGTACTTTTGACAACATCTTTCTCACCAAGAATGATTGATTTATGAATCCTTGGAAGCCATAGCCTGAATTTTTCAGGAATACATTCTCACTGACTCGAGTAGGCCAGCCACCATTTTATACTTTAATGGGGGTTGGCCATCCGTAATGAGGAGGAAGTACCACCTTGGAGAGTTGTCGGCCAATCAGATTGGCAAGCATCTCTCCAGGCACAGTGCTGAAGTGGCCAGAGGAGGCACTGCAGCAATGTGCATAGGGCTAACTGTTGGGACATGGAGACCAGGTATGTGGTAGAGGCCCCGGTGAGTGAAGGGCAAGGGACACCTGGGGGATTGCGAGGGGGGCAATTGGGCCCCAGGGTATTGGCCAGGGAATGAGGGAGGCCGGGAGATCTGGAGGTCACTGGGGCCTTCACAGGAGGGGACCCACATCAGCCCTGCCCGCTCCAATGTAAAATTGCATTCAGGTCGGGGCAGCCAGGATCCTAGAGGGAATCCTGTCCATGAAGTTTCACACTTCTCCCTCCACCCCACTGCTTCAAAATCCACTAAAGGTCAGGGCCATGTCTTTAAACATACAACAGGGAATAAAATGAAATTACAACGATGTCTACAAAAATGCAAGTTTGACTTAAGAGAGCATTGTGAACATTAATCCTTTATTGAAAGTGTTCTTTCTGAGCCCAGTTCTTGAACTTCAGTCTTTCTCACAACAAAAGATGATGGATGCACCTCTGGATAAATACAGATCAACAATAGTTACCAAATTGACAGGCAAAGCCAACCATCCAAACTAATATGGCAATCAACAGGTACCATTCCCCTACTCTCATGGACCAAGAATAAATAGTTCCAGCTCCAATTCTAAGTGTTCTCATGACAGGCATAAAAATGTCAAGAAGAATCAATGCAGGAAGGTACTTGTCCCACAAGTAATGTGATCAAAATACCTATTATGGAAAAATCTGACTTGAATCAACAAATCACTTCAGATTGCAAGTTTAAAAATGGAAAAATATATTAATATTCACATGACTTATTTTACCTTTTGCACTTATCCCTGCATACTGGGATGCCATTTCTCAGCTGAAACTATTGGATTTGTGTGTTTTAATGAACCTGCTCTGGCATCGTTTGTAGTTTTACCAGAATAATTAAATGCCCATTTAGTATTGAAGCACATGAGGTAATATGTAAACATGAATAAGACTGGCAAATAACTGAACTGTGCGGAGGGTTGCTTCAGTCATGATTCAGTCATTTATTTCATGCGTACAAACACCCACAATTCAAGTAAGATCCATTTATCCTCTGAAATTGCTGGTTTATATGGCAGATATGCAAATAAAACTAAATAATGCAAATTGAAACAAGATGCGCAAATATTCTACAGTAGAGCAATTTTTTTTCCTCTTTTTCCTAGTTTCTGCCTACTTCAAATGAGCAAATAAATGATTAAATCCCCCTTTTCTTTAGTCTGTCAGTTGAACATAGAACATAGAACAGTACAGCACAATACAGGCCCTTTGGCCCATGATGTTGTGCTGACCATTTATCCTAATCTAACGTCAACTTAACCTACACCCCTTCAATTTACTGCTGTGCATGTGCCTGTCCAAGAGTTCTTAAATGTCCCGAATGCCTCAGACTCCACCACCTCCGCTGGCAATGCATTCCACGCACCCACCATTCTCTGTGTAAAGAACCTGGGCAGGATTCTCCACTCCCGCGCCGGTTGGGAGAATCGCCTGGGTTGCCGAATTTTCCCGCGACGCCGGTCCGACGCCCTCCCGCGATTCTCCCAAGCGGCGAGAACGGCCCCGCTGAGTTCCCCATGGCGCAGGCCGGAGAATCGCCCGAGACACCCGAAGTGGCGATTCTCCAGCACCCCTGCTATTCTCAGGCCCGGTTGGGCCGAGCGGCCAGGCCAAAACGGCGGGTTCCCCCCGGCGCCGTCCACACCTGGTCGCTGCCGGCGGGAACAGCGTGGGAACGCTGGGGGGGGGGGGGGCGGCCTGTGGGGGGAGGAGGGGGGATCTCGCACCGGGGGGGGCCTCAAATGGGGTCTGGCCCACGATCGGTGCCCACCAATCATCGGGCCATCCTCTCTGAAGGAGGACCTCCTTTCTTCCGCAGCCCCGCAAGATCCGTCTGATATCTTCTTGCAGGGCAGACTCGGAGAGGACGGCAACCATGCATGCGCGGGTGACGCCAGTTATGCGGCGCCGGCCGCGTCATGTATGCGGCGCCGCCTTTACGTGGCGACAAGGCCTGGCGCATGTAAATGACGCGGCCCCGCTCCTAGCCCATATCGGGCCCTGAATCGGTCGGGATAGGGGCCGTTTCGTGCCGTCGTGAACCTCGACGGCGTTCACGACAGCGTGGGCACTTCGGCGCGGGAGTGGAGAATTCCACCTCAATCTCTGACATCTCCCCTGTACCTTCCTCCAATCACTTTAACACTATGTCCCCTCGTGACAGCCATTTCTGCCCTGAGGCTCCATTGATGGCACTCGCCTTTGAATCTCATGGACCTGGTTACAACTCCTATTCTAGGACTTGAGGAAAAAAATCAAGGCTGCACTGTTGGAGTTGCTATCTTTTGTTAAAGGTGCCATGGCGCTATTTCGAAGAGCAGGGGAGTCATCCCCGGTATCCAGGCCAATATATTGCCCTCAATCAGCATCAGAAAACCAGATTATCTGGTCACTGTGGCGTTGCTCTTTGAGGGAGATTGCTGTGTGTAAAATTAGCTGTGACGTTCCTACACTATAACAGTGACTACATTTCCCAAGTACTTGATTGGCTATAAAGCACTTTGATGCATCCAGTGGTTGTGAAAACCTCTGCATAAATAATTCAAGTCTTTCTTCCCTTCATGTTTTATTTAGCATTCATTGGAAATTCCTCTTTAGCCCAATTTGCCACAAGGCAAGTGCAGCATTCTGACTCAACTTCTTTGCTAATTTAACATTGAAGAAAATTACTTTATTCTTGCCTAGATTTCTAGCAAGTCCAAATTTGGAATCTTGCATGAAGTTTCAAGTACAATAACCACAAACAAACAATAATGCACACAAATGGGTAAAGAAGGTTGCAGATATGACGGGCGTGATTCAACAGAACAAAAGTCTGGTTTTGGGCACTTTTGGTGGGCTGTTTTGCAGCGACTGCGTTGACCAGATCGCAGCCCATATTCAAAGGCAATTAGTGCCAAAAACGAGCACCCACGACATTTGTGACATTTAACGCTGTCTCACTATCTGAATCACCCAACTCATACCTCAGCAGCTCGCCGGTAACAAAGGGAAGCTGCTTTGAAATTCTCCCTCACCACTCACTCCCAGTCAACACACAAGCATAACAGCGTGCAGACCTGGTCCTCACTTTGGGTGTGCCGACCTGGCCAGGCTTCTCGATGCTGTGGATGAGAGGCAGGCCACCCTGTTCCCCTGAGGGTGTTGGAGGACCAGCAGCAGGGTCAGCAATGCCACCTGGGAGGCAGTGATAGCGGTTGCCAGAGTGGGCGGCATGACAAGGAGGACCCCTGTCCAATGTCGGAAGAAGATCAATGACCTTCAACTAGCTGCAAGGGTACCTTACCACCTCTCTCCTGGCATCAGCTCTGCCTGCCACCCATCAAATTCCCAACACCACTCTTTCCCCCCCCTCCCCCACACGCACAAATCACTGGACGACACCTCACATCCCCGCACATCCGATCCTTGTGTTTGTTCCTCAGAAGCCCCTGGCACCTACCAGCACAACCGCTTCATGTCCAGGTGTGGAGCTCACACATGCCACCTGCTAGAGACCCCCCCCCCGACCAATCAAGCGTGCGGCTCACAAAGCATTCTCTTTGTCCCCACCGGAGAAGACAGCCCATAATCGGAAAGGGCCAAGGCAGAGGGCAGAGTCCCAGAGACTGAATCCTCACCCTCTGCGAGGAACCGGCCTTGGCAATCGCAGGATTTCCCGAGGGGAGAGCAGTCACTGACAGCAAGGTTGGCCTGCGTCAGAGAGTTGAGGACCACTGCGCCTTCACCCAGATGACATGGCTCGAGTGAGTAGTCAGACAAAATGATCCTTCCCTCTCACTGACCACATGTCCATTGTCTCGCAGGATCTCCATCTGATGAGGCCGGGCCATCCGGAGTCACCCCCCCCCCCCCCCCCCCCCCCACCACCCCCATGCCACCCAAGAGACTACCTCGGATGAAAACTCCGAGGAGACCACCATTGAGGCACCACAGCTATCAACCGCACCTTCCATCAGCGCAGAAACACACACCCCGGTGGGTGACACTAGTGAACAAGCTTCTTGGGCACAATCTCGTGGGCACTACACCGTTGCTGATGCACATCAGGTGGAGGCAGGAATATCCAAGGGAGACAGCAGTCGGAGGTCTGTTGGATCCGAGGACACAGCTGGGTCCCAGCCAGATGCCCAGCCTCTGGACAAGTTCTCCCAGAGCTGATGCAGGTGATCGGACACAGCCATGACATTCAGGATGGGGCGTCAGCAAAACTCTAGCAACTGCAAGGCCTACTGGAGGAGTCCCAAAGCCTTCTGGTGCAGCAGATGGTGCTGAAAATTTATGTGGTACTTATATGTGGTAAAAACTGCTAGGGTGGTGACTGCAGTGGAAAACCTGGAGCACAACGTATCTGCCTTGAGTGATGGTGTCTGAGGCATGGCTTAGTCTGACACGACCATGGCTGAGAACCTTGGCATCATGTCTCAGTTGGTGAGGGACATGTCACAGATGCAGAAAGACATTGTCAAGGCACTCCAGAGCATGGCCCAGTCACTGAGGAGCATCGCTGAGGGCATTGACAACATGACGCAGACAATGGGGAGCCTTTAGAGCTGGTAGCGCTCGATGACTCGGAGGCCTCTGGAGCTCATTCCATGTGTCCTTCCATCCCATGGAGTCCTCCACGGCCGTACGGGCACTGCAAGGGGCAAGGGAGTGCTGGAGTCCAACCCGGGGCCTGCCACCAATGAGACGACGACGATCTCCATGTCTTCTGAATCCCCCCTCCTGATACTGGCGCATCTCAAGGGCAGCGGGCAGAACAGGGTGGCATGGTGATTCCAGTGGAATCAGTAAGTCGGTCGGGGGTCCCCAGCTCCAGGCCCTCCAGGGGAGGTCCTCCAAGGGCATCAAAGACCACAGGGCATGGAAAGTAGCAGGCTGCCTCCATCTCTGGTGCGCATCCGGGGACACACCTAGACATAGCAGTAGACCACGGAAGATCAAGAAGAGTGAGGAGCATTGAGTGGGCACTGCTCAGGTCACCATCTGTAGGGGCAATGGAAATCTGTCACAGTAAAATGTCACTATTAAAATATATCACACCTCATACATGTGAAGCCTCTGTCACATTGATCTTCACCGTCTGTCTGCACCCCAATGCCGCAGTGGTGCAAGATCTCAAGCCCCCTGACCACATTCAGAGGACGGATGTAAGTGCGATGGCAGCAGAAAGCTAGGAGTCTTTCTGGGGAAAAGGGGAGGGAAATGGTGGTGAGGGGATTGGGGGTGAGGGAGGAAAATGGTGGGGGAGGATTGTGGGAGAGGGTGGGAAATGTTGGAGGGTTTTGTGGGGAGGGAGGGAAATGGTCTGGGGGGAATTGGGAGGGACTAAAATGGGGGGAGCATGTTGAGCTGATGGGCACAGCCTCGCCCTCCGAGAATCTGGAAACGACGAGGGCTTCCCTGGTCATCCTCGCATGTTGGACTCTCGCCGCTGCCTGTCCTCCATCCTCCAACTCCTCCTCAGGCTCGTCCTCCAGCCCCTCCTGGACTGGCTTCTCCTCATCAGATGAGGCCACATGTCCTTCCTCCTCCTTCTCCTCCAGCATGTCGCCCCTCTGCTTTGCCAGATTGAGGAGAGCACTACAAAGCGGGAGACCCTTTGGAGCACCGCCAGAGCAGTCCAGCCATCGGACATTAATTTTCAGCAGGACGATGCGCTGCTCAATGACAGCACGGATGGCAACGTGGGACTCGCTGTACCGCGTCTCCTCCTCGGTCTCAGGCCTCTGCACCAGCTTCATCAGCCATGACCTCAGCGGTAAATCCTTGTCCCCCATGAGCCAAGCCATCATCCTGGGATTGTCTTTGAAGAAAGAGGGGATCTTCGAGTGCCCCAGGATGTAGCTGGCATGCACGCTCCCTGGGTAGCGGCACACACGTGCATGATTCGAATATTAATGATATTCTCACCATTTTGGCCTTTCCCGCTATTTACTCGGCGTGCCGGGCACAACGCGGTCACTGAATTGTGCCCGATATCAGGATTTGGGGTTCAGTGTTATGAAAATTAGTTCAGGACATCTTATTTGTGTGTAAGGAAAGGCGGAGCCATGAGCATTTTTTTTGTAAGGCTGAAGATTGATACTGAGAATGTAAGCAGCTTATCTGATTTGGACTCTAATCTCAGGCTAGAAAAAACAATTTAAAAATGAACAGATTTCAAATAAATCTGAAAATTACTACAATGTTTCCCCTGAATAGTTGGAGGACTAAAAAAGAAACTGGCAGGAAAAGCAATTATAGGCATACCAATTAACACTGAAAAGAGCAGTATAATTATCAAGTATTGAATGGGATTGAAGGTAATAGGCATAAGTAAAGACAGAGATGATCAAACATTTTACAGAAGTTGTAGAGCTCTTGGCAATAGGAAAATGGAATCTGCCAGTTAAGGTTGAAGAATGGAGACATGTACCCGAATATCTATCCTGAAGTTTTGCTTCATTACGTCTGGGAAAAGGAAGTATGTATAGAGAATTATTTCTCAGAAAATGAAATACAATTGGTGGAATCCAAGACAAGGTGGGTTTTACATGAAACGTAGTGGAGGCCAGCTTGAGCTGAAGAACCTTTTGTTGTTGTTGAGTTCACAGAAGCAACCGCACGTGAAGCAATGGGAACGAAAGGTTAATTTACAGAAGTATGAAAAGACTATGTATGCAGGTCCCAGCAGGGACTACCACGCCCGGCTCAACACACAGGCCGGGTTTAAATACTCTGATTTCCTCTCCACAAGACTCACGGAAAGCCTAATTGGCCCAGCCCCGTGGGTCCCACAACAATTGTTCTGGTGTTTGATATGGGTTTTTTTAAGCTAAAGGTGCAGAATGTACATTGGATACCATCTTTATTGGTTTGAAACAAGAGCCTACTGAATGCAGAGCTAATCTGTTTCCATTGCTGGATGTTTAAGGGTCTCCGAGCACAGATAATGTGACCAAGGGGCAAGCCTTGATAGGGCCCTACATTTTTCTTGCTACATACCTGTGCCTGATAATTATTTTTTCATTCATTTCTGAAACATGGAAGGCTGCAATAACCATCAGATCTTTGGCAGCGGTGTCGCTACCTATTTTGGAAAAATTGGAGTTCCATTGTGGGGAGTTGATAACATTCGTGCCTTTCTGGCCTCATTCAGAAGAGAAATGGATAATACAGACACTGGGAGGGTATTTAACTTAGCCTGAGAGTGGAGAAGGAAACTTAACAAGCCTTCAGCAAAATCCAAGGTTTTGAGAAACTTACCATCTCGATGTAAGGTAGATTCTCAGCCAAAGCAACTATGAACAGATGAGAAAGACGGGTCAGAGGCGATCAGAGGAGATCATGTTTTACGACTTCTCAAAGATCCTATTTACAAACAAGTTGCTGTTCCATTCCAGAATGGTGCAACTTACACACAGCACCTTGCCCTTTTCCTATCCTCTACCCCTGCAGTCATGAGTTCTTCTGTCAGAAAAGAAAATCCAGTTCATGATATCCCAAGTATCTTTTTTATTTAAAAAACTAACCAACTAGCTGAATGGATTTGGGGATGGAGGGTAGACAATTGCAATGAGCTAATTAAAGAGTATAGATTCACTTTACAGGAGAGCAGAGGGTATATAGGTTGGAAGAAGCGGGTTTACTGGTCTGTTCTAATTCCATGCCTTTTATGTTCTTGTTACTGCAACTTTAGCATGCAGGTAAAATTCAAGTTTGCAGCGGGCACTGCCTGATATGCTGTTGACATCTAGTTTTGGTTGTGTTGAGTTTGCCATCGTGGTTTTGAGTGAGGGCTGGTATTTTACTTTGTATCCCAAAACTGTCGCCAAGCTGAATGATCTCATCTTTTTTTCCCCAAATTTTCAGATGTCAATGAATGTGATGACAATAATGGTGGCTGTCAGCAAATCTGCGTTAATACCATGGGCAGCTATGAATGCCAATGTAAAGAGGGATTCTTTCTGAGTGATAACCAGCATACCTGCATCCATCGGTCCAATGGTGAGTCTGATTCTGCAAAAATTGGGGATTGCTATAACCCACAGAGGGAAGGGGGAGGGAGAGAGAAAAACAAACACACTCATGAGATTAATGACTCTCATATGTTGTATCATGTGTCAAAAGTCTATGTTAAATGCTGAGCAGAATCTGAGATTCATGAGGAAGCTACATTGTATTGCTGAACAAGAGGTGCATGTTTCTTTTATTTGTTTGTAAAAAAAAAATTGATGCAGGGTGATAATTTTGATTTATGTCTTGTTTTGTGAAGTAAAAAATGCAACTTGGGCAATTTCTAATCTTTGTGTTTCGAAATGCAAATATGTCAGTTATAATTCAAAATCAGAGTAAAACTAATCACCTCGGAAGCGTGATGTGAATATTAACAGATGAATTCCTTTGCTGTTTTAACATTGGTATTAACCGTTTACTTAAATATTTGCGCAGTGTAACTTCAAGACTTACAAGGTTCAGTATGACTCTAGTCGCTGTGGTGAAAGTTCCAGACCTTTGCTTGAATGGTACAGTTTTTTTTTAGTGAATGATAGAAAACTAGGGAGTATTATAGATTAACACATTGGTCTGTTTTCCCATATTTCTGTTGGTCAAACACATTTGTACAGCGATTCTACACCAAGTTAATTTGTTCTGAAGAGATCTGTTCTCTCTCCACTGTGCTCATTTGCATAGAACATTTCTTGTATAGGCTTTTAAAAAAAAAACACATACCTGCAACAGTACCTGACTGTGAAAGGTAAGTGAATTTTAATTTCTTGTGTCTGCTCATGTTTCTTTTTAAACTGCAGAATAGTTTTATTTTTTAATTATTTAATTATTTAAATTAACTATCAGTGTTGCGGTCCAATCATCCAGCAGATTTAACTTCTAGTTCCTCTTTTTAAGCATGTCTGTGTTTTTATTTGTTCCTTGAACTGATTGATACAGACAGGAAAGATTTCCACGACTTGTTTGCATAGCCCCTTTCAGCAACACATGTAAACATTCTGTTTTTAGCCACATGGTACAATTATTTCTGATGTACAGTTGGACAGGGTGAAGATCTATGCTACTGTGCAAACCAAAAATGGAGGCTGCGATTTAAATAATAATCTTTATTGTCGCAATTAGGCTTACATTAACACTGCAATGAAGTTACTGTGAAAAGCCCCTAGTCGCCACATTCCGGCGCCTGTCCGGGTACACGGAGGGAGAATTCAGAATGTCCAATCCACCTGACAGCTCGTCTTTCGGGACTTGTGGGAGGAAACCGGAGCACCCGGAGGAAACCCATGCAGACACAGGGAGAACGTGCAGACTCCGCACAGACAGTGACCCAAGCCGGGAATCGAACCTGAGACCCTGGTGCTTGTCATGATATTCAGATAAACATCATGGTGCAAACATACATACATACTGATGGTCAGATCAACGGACCAATCAATACACACACAACACCACAGCCAATCACAGGCAAGAGCATACACACTATAAAACGGGGAACACGACACTTCCCGCTCATTCCAGCAGGAGACAGCTCAGGGCACAGAGCTCATAACAAGCCACTCAGACACCCACCGTGTGCTGAGTGCAACTCCAAGATAGTATTAGGAATAGGTCTACAGATTCAAGGGTTATGATCAAACCACAGTAACCAGTTTACCATTGTAAATATATGTTAGTAATAAAACTGAGTTGTACCATCCGCAACCGTGTTGGTTCGTCTGTAGCAGAACACTCAACACAGAGGACCAGGATTGGAACCCAGTAACTGCCATACCTACCTCCGAATCCTCAGGAATCTGCCATCCTGCGCCATGTACACCGTCAGCACGCCGCAGCCGCTACAAATCGCTGGAAACCTTGGCGTCAATTGGAAGCTGTTCAAACAGCGCTTCCAGCTCTTCCTGGAAGCCAATGAAAAGGAGAGCGCTTCGGACACCAGGAAAATCACCCTCCTCCTCTCCACGGCAGGCCAACACGCCATCCATGTCTACAACTCCCTGATGTTCGCGGAAGGTGAGGACAAGACCAAGTACAAGACGGTCCTTCTCAAACTCGACCAACACTTCAGCGTCGAGGTAAACGAGAGTTTCGAGAGGTATCTCTTCCAGCAGCGCCTGCAGGGTAAGGATGAGCCCTTTCAATCTTTCCTTACACACCTCCATATCCTCGCGCAGTCCTGCGGTTACGACACCACCTCCGATTCAATGATTCGGGACCAGATTGTTTTTGGCGTCACCTCGGGCACCCTACACCAGCAGCTCCTCAAAATTAAAGGCCTCACCCTAGCCTCCGCAATCTAAGCCTGTGTCCTTCATGAAAACGTGCCCAGCCGCTACTCCCAATTTCAAGCGGCCGAATCGGTGCGGCAGGGGTCCTACGCGGCCGGATCGGCAAGGCAGGCGTCCTACGAGGCCGAACGGGTCCAGGCGATCGAGTTCCTCCCGGCCCGCGGCCCGGACGAGGGCGGCCATTTCGCGTGCTTTCCGCGGCCTCCCACATTTGTGCGCGCCAAAAAATATGTCGACACAGAGGGACGTGATGCGCAGGCGTGCTCGACGCAAGACCGAACTGCGCATGCGCGGTGGCGCAACGAACGCCATGACATCACGACATCCGGCAACTGCGGAGCCGCACATTTAAAGCGGCATTGTCCGGCAAAAAACCGACAATGCCTCTGCTGTGGCAAGATGGGCCACTACGCTGCCTGCTGTCGAGCAGCTCAACCTGCCAATGCTCTCAAATTCTGACAACCTCGCAGGGACCTGTGGACCATTCAGCCTCCTTACTACGAGTCATGCCCAGACGATATCCAGACCACTGACACAGACGACCGGGATGCCTTCCGTATTGCGGTCATTGATAGGAACCGGATGTCTCCAGGCAGATCCCACCAGCCGTTGCAAGTGAACAGTGTCAATCCGGGTGATGAATGGTGTGCCACCCTAACGGTCAACCCGAATTCGTTGCCCACCTACTAGACTGGACTTATGAGCCTGTTTGAACATTGAACTCATAATACCACTGTGTTAATATGTTTCTGTTCTTCCTTGTCGTTACAGGAGTTCGTTTTGACGTTCAACATTTCCCCGTCTTTTGTTTATGGTGCAACCTCATTGCTATGTCGCACCTGACATCGCCCCTTGTATATCGTTTAGCCTCATGTACATGCTGTAGATATTGCACACACACACATTCAGCTGCACTCAGTACACATCTCTATTTATAACCACATAGGCACATGTTCTTGTAAAAAAGGGAGGATGTCATGATATTCGGGTAAACATTATGGTGCAAACATACATACATACTGATGGACAGATCAACGGACCAATCAATACACACACAACACCACAGCCAATCACAGGCAAGAGCATACACACTATAAAACGGCAAGAGCATACACACTATAAAATGACACTTCCCGCTCATTCCAGCAGGAGACAGCTCAGGGCACAGAGCTCGCAGCAAGCCACTCAGACATCCACCATGTGCTGAGTGCCATTCCAAGATAGTGTTAGGAATAGGTCCACAGATTCAAGGGTTATGGTCGAACCACAGTAACCAATTTACCACCGTAAATAATATGTTAGTAATAAAACTGAGTTGTACCATCCACAACCGTGTTGGTTCGTCTGTGTAGCAGAGCACCCAACACATCAGTGCTGTGGAGCAACAATGCTAACCACTGTGCTACCGTGCTGCCCCAAAGCAGAGTCCCGTTCTGGCACCTGCAGCGCCGAGAATGACCCCGCTATCAAACAAGACTGTTTTTTTTTTTAGCCTCCGTAGGAAACACCCTTCCAAAGCCGCACTTATCTCATTTCCTGCATTGATGAGCTCAGCGCGTCAGCATAGGAAGAGACATTTTTAAATGCCACCCAGATCTCTCACCCCCTCAGCATTTCCACCGTGGCCTCCTGACTTCCCACTACCCCAACTTGCCCCTTAGGGGATTCTTGACCTCCCCCGACACCTCTCACTCCACCTCATAAGGGCAGGGCACCTCCAGGTCAATCCCTGGCACGGGCAACCAGGCATCTGGGCACCCTGGCAGTACTACCTGGACACCCCAGCAGTGCCACCCAGCCTGAATGGCATTGCCAAAGTGCCAGGCTGGCAGTGCCAAGGTGTCCGGGTGACAGCGGGAGTGCAGGGTACTACTCTGCCCAGAGCCCGACAACACAGGGACCTCCGATGGCCTGGAAGACCCCCCCCCCCCTCCCCAGGCCCACGTTTGTGTGGACCAGTGCTAAACGGCACCATGACGAGGACTCCCATGTGCGGGCCATTCGTTCCCGGGCCTCAGGAGAATCTGGCACTGACATATTTAAATGAGTCTAATGGCTCACTTAAATATGTTAATCTGGATGTCGCCCAGCATCTGGGCCTGCACCTGGGTCCATTTCCTGTCTGCCATTGAGAAACTATGGAATGTATTATATTCAACGTGGCTCACCATCATTTTATCTTCCCGCCTCCCTGTTCCCGCCACCAGGGCGGGGCAGAAAAACTCAGCCCACAAACTCGTTCTCTCTTCAGAGAGAGACTGCCCCACCTACTGAGTATTTCCAGAATTTCCTGTCTTTATTTCCGATCTCTGTCATTTGCAGTATGTTGCTTTAACTCTTTAACAGGGCAGTTTGGCAGATTTCGAAAGGGAAAATAGCTTCCAAATGACTGTGGTAAATTACCTGCAATTTGTTGAGCAAGGAAAAGTGAGGGAGTGGTGGCTTTCTAAAGCTTAATTGTATTTTCCATCAAGCCCCAACCTATGAGATGGTGAATGTTAGCTCTACTTGAATATATTAAATTCACCACTTAAAGCTTCACTAATTCATTTTAATTTCAGCTTCTGATTTTTAAAAAAAATGACGATATTGTGAAATTTCTAGAATAAAAGTTTATCTTGCCAGAGTAAAGGAGGTAATTGTTCAGCTTTTAAGGAGTGCTGCTGAATGGGGATTTGAATCAGTTGTGTGGTCGGTCATCTTCACCTAATTAGCGCATTTCACAGTAACTTCATTTGAAGCCTACTTGTGACAATAAGCAATTTTCATTTCATTTCATTATGCTGACTGCCAGCTTCTTGCCTGCAAAACAGGTGGCTGATGGTTGAGAATTGTGGTGGCGCGACAGTAATATTTTCCATCCAATATATCTTTTATGCAAGTCCAAATCAAATCTTGCCTCATGTCGTAGAGCCTCTGCTCTCACCCATCTTTTGAATATTCCATAATGTTCTTCCACGGTACAGCGCATTCTTTCCTCTTTGAAACATTAACAACTTACTCCAGACCCATCTACCAATGTGTCAGTGTAGTTGGGTCACGAACATACAAGAACAGCCTCTAGCTGCCTTGACACTGATTTTTCTTAGTTTCTTTCTAACCTATGGAGACTCACTTCTGTTCAATGATGCTGCCTAGTTGCTCAGCTGAGGCTGAAAGTTCGCTGTGCAGGGGATAAAGGATATAAGCCTGTGCCATGTCACAGGGTTGCCTTATGATAGATGTTTCAATATATTTTATGCACAGCATTGGTCTAGGGAACCAGTGGAATGCATGATACCCACTTGCTTTATAAATCTTAACATTAGGAAACCAGCCCTCAGGCACTTGCGAAGTAGTGTTTTGCAGGATTTGGTTTGAGTTGGCTTTATTTCAAGGAAAACATTTGAGTCAATACAGTTTAGCTTTGACTTAGTGGAGGTGGCATGCTGTCGGGCCTGATCCAAAGTACTTATTTCCAAAAGAATGTGTTTTTGGTGAGGGAAAAGAAGGCAGGAGCAGCAGGGCACCTTTAAATCATGGTGCATTCATATCAGATTAAAATAAGTCAGTAATGCTCAATATCCTGTGAAGCATCGCTATAAGACTTACTTTCAACTGTGATACAAAATGGAACGGAACTTTCTACATCTACAGTGGAACTTTGCCAACAGAAAGAAAACTTTCACTAATAAAAATAAACTTGCTTTTTATCAATAATATACAAAGCTCTCTACTAGACATTCATTTGCAAACCTTAACGGACTGTGGGTCATGTTTTGATTGCTGTGCAGACATCATTAATTTCTTGGCACTATGGTTGCTAACTTCACAGGCTGATTTCCTGACAGCAATAGTTTTGTAAACCAACTCCTTAAAATTTTAAACAAAAATTACCTGCACCAAATAAATTATGCTAGAATTACTGTTTGCTTTGTTGTACAAACATGCTGAGAAATTGAATCCAAAAATCATAGTTCAAGCACTGTGTGCTCTTGGACATTGTGATTTGAACATGTTAAGTGACTGCATGATAATTATGCCCAATGCAATTTGCAACCCTTACACAAGCAAAATTCCTGAAAGCATATCACTTGACATGATTTTAAATAAAATTAATGGGCTAGAAAATTCATACATTATACAAGTTGCGAAAGCCAATGTTAAATTGATATCAATGGTGTAATGTGGACCATCTCCATTTTACTGTAAATGTTGCTTTATTTTGATTGTTTATTCTGTGCTTCATCTAGTTGGACAAGACTCCTAGTAAAAACAGTAAAAGGAATGCGGGATGTTATTTTAATCCATGTTAGTTTTTGGCAAATGATCCCAGACACAATCAGCAGCTTTAGTTTTAAACAAGCAGTCCGGAGTATCTGATACTTTAGGTCAAATCATTTTGGAATGGGATCGAAACAAATTTAGCATCTAGCTAAATCTATTCTACCTTCACAGTTTTCAGGACCTCCCAAGTGCAAGTGGTGGGGAAACATTGACTCAGTAATGCAGGACAAAGTTAAATGTCATGTAGAAAAGTATTGACTAATAAATTAAAGTAATCTCTGATTTATTGAAGGCAAATCATGTTTACCCGCTTGCTCGAATCTTTTGCTGATGAGGGTAATATGCTTGCTGTCGCGTAGATAGATTTTCAAAAGACAATTGACGAAGTACCAAATAATAGACTTAACAGCAAAATTAAAGTCTAGGGGATTAAAAGGACAGTGGCAGTGTGGATACAAAATTGGTTAATGGCAGGAAAGCAGAGTATTAGTGAGCGGTTGTTTTTCCAGACTGGAGGATAACATATTATGGTGTCCCTCAGGAGCCACTGCTCTTTTGATTTATACGTATTGATGACTTGCACTTGGATATGCAGGACAGAAATGTCAAAGTTTGCAAATGTTACAAAACTTGGAAATGTAATAAACTGTAAGGAGGATAATAATGGGCTTCAGGAGGACAGAGATTGGTAAAATGAGCAGACATTTGGGGATGAAATTTAACCCAGAGAGATATATTTTGGTGAGACAAATGAAGAGAGGCAATATAAGGTAAATGCTATAATTTTAAAGAGAAACAAAGTCACCTTAGAAATAAGACATTAAAAAAATGGAACTCATGTTTGAATCACTCCAATCAGGTTTTTTGCCCCTGCCGCAGTACCAAAGTAACTCTTATCAAGGTCACATGTTATATAAGACCCTGAAAAAGATGAACTGATCTCAGCCTGTCTGCAACCTTTGACATTGTTGATCACACTATCCTCCTCCAGTACCTCTCTACTGTTCACCAGCTGAGTTTGTCCAAAGCTTTGTTGTTTTCACTTGGTTCCATTTATATCTATCTAATTGTATCCAGAGTATCTACTGCATCATATTTGACCTGGAGCTGACAGTCGGACCACATATCTGCACCATCACTAAGTCTGCCACCTTCCACCCTTTAATGTCATCCAACGCTCTGTCGCATGGGTCTTAATTCGCACCACGTTCTGTTCACCTACTACTCCTATGTTCACTGACATAAATTGGTTTCTAGTTGTTATGGAACAGGGTTTAGAGAACCCCAAAGTGTATAATGGAATTCACCTGACCCACAACTTTTACCAGATTGTGGTATGGGGAGCACACGGCCCACTCTACAGGTGTGGTACAGCAGAAATGGAAAACTATTTTTTTAAAGTATAACGATGTTTATTCTATGAACTCAATTTAACCTTTTTTAAACATATAGTGAACATCTTAGCAACCATTAATTCAACTATAACCCCCAAAGACTACAACACTAAGTAAACCTTTAAGCTTTCCTTTTTAACATCCATACGACTTAAAAATAAAACATTTATCAGAAGCACATTAGGTTAACATTCACTACTGAGAACATTTATAATTCTGAATTCACCAAATGATCAAGAGATAGTCTTTTGATGGCAGAGAGAACAGCAGTACACCTGCTTGGTCTGGCTTCAGCTTCAACACTGAAAACGAAATTAAAACATACCCTGCAGCCTGCTCAAAAGCTAAAGTAAAAAGCTGACACAACCCAGCTCCACCCACTCTCTGACATCACTGCAGTAGTAAACACCCATTTCTTAAAGATACTCTCACTACAGATATATATATACACACCCACATATAAACACCCATTTCTTAAAGGTACTCTCACATGACACCTCCTCCTTCCCCCAAGAAAAAAAACATCAACTTTAAGATGGTTTCATTTTTCACCTTTTCACTGTCCTTTAAGAAATTCACACAGTAAATATACTTTATTGTTTCAAAAAACAACACACGCCAACAGGTATAATAATATAGTCCATTTTTTTTCTCGTTTTTCTTCCTCCAACTGAAATCCTTCTTGATTGACAGTCTCCTTGAACATAAAGGTCTCTGCATGATCCATCCATTTCTCTACACCTCGGCATTTCTCTTTAAAGTCAGATACTTTAGTTCAATATGATCACAGAGTCCCTTGTAATTCTCCAACACAGGAGCATTGGTTATCACAGCTTTCAGGCAGTCAAATGCATTTTGAAACTCCGCTGTCCACTGAAATCTTCGACGTTTCTTCAGCAAGTCCATCAGTGGTTCAATCACGCTCCAAAACGTTTGCACAAATGTTCGATCAAATCTACTCATGCCAAGAAATCGCATTATTTCCCTTTGTCTTGAGGCTGTCGGAAACTCGTCAATAGCTGTTGGCTTCACATCCCGTGTGACCATTCAATCCTGTTCGATTGTATGGCCAAAGAAAATGACTTGGGCTTTTCTAAATTCACTTTTGGCTAGGTTTACCACCAAACCCGCCTCCTGAAGTTGATCGAATAACTCCATCAGATGTTTTAAATGTTCTTTCCATGTCTGGCTGAAAATTACCAGATCGTTGATGTATTCCGCACAATTGGGTAATTCCAAAACGACTTTGTTAGTTAACCGGTGAAACGTGGCTGGGCCGTTTTTCATGCCAAATGGCATAACTTTGAATTGGTATATACCATCTGGAGTCACAAAAGCTGAAATCTCCTTTGCCCTTTCGGATAAAGGTACCTGCCAGTAACCTTTAATTAAATCCAGTTCTGAAATAAAAGCTGATTGTCCCACTTTCTCAACGCAATCCTCCAAACGTGGGATAGGATAAGAGTCCGTCCTTGTAACTGCATTAACCTTTCTATAGTCCACACACAAAAATTGGGTACCGTCTGGTTTAGGTACCATCACTATGGGTGAGCTCCATTGGCTACAACCCACTTCAATTATGCCATTTTTAAGCATACTCTCAATCTCTTTGTTAACCTGTGCCAATCTTAAAGGTTACGTCTGTATGGATGTTGTTTGATTGGAACAACATTTCCCACATATACATCATGTGTAGCCATTTTAGTACTTCCCAATTTATCTCCACAAACTTGCCCATATGATATCAATAACTCTTTCAGGTCAGTTCGTTTTTCCTCTGGAAGATAACTCAACAATTTATCCCAATTTTTAAGAACATCCTCATTTTCCAATTTAATTTGAGGTATGTCAAATTCAGAGTCATCTGGATTTGGTTCGTCACTTTGAGTTAGAATCATTAAAACCTCCTCCTTTTTCTCTCCTTCCCTTTCAAGTACCTTTTAAGCATATTCACATGACATACTCGGTGAGTCCTCCTTCTATCTGGTGTTTTTACCACATAATTCACCTCACTTAATTTCCTTTCAATCTGATAAGGTCTACAAAACCTAGCTTTTAAAAGTTCAGCTACCACTGGTAACAATACTAAACCTTTATCTCCACTGGCAAAACTACGAAGTTTGGATTTCTTGTCCGCGACCCGTTTCATCACATTTTGTGCAACTTTCAAATGTTGTCCAGCCAATTCACCTGCTCTCTTTAACTGTTCCCTAAAATTTAACACATAATTCAATAATGTAATTTCCGATTTCTCACTGACCAATTTTTCCCTAATCAATTTAAGTGGTCCTCTTACCTCATGACCAAAAAATAGTTCAAAAGGACTGAATTTGGTTGATTCATTAGGTGCATCCCTAATTGCAAACAGTACGAATGGAATTCCTTTATCCCAATCCTCGGGATAATCTTGACAATACTCCCTCAACATTGTCTTTAATGTCTGATGCCACCTTTCTAACGCTCCCTGCGATTCTGGATGGTACGCAGTTGATTTAAATTGTTTTATTCCTAAGCTATCCATAACTTCTTTGAATAACCTTGAGGTAAAATTTGATCCTTGATCCGATTGTATTTCTGTGGGTAGTCCATATCTAGTAAAGAATTTAAGTAACTCCTCCACAATCTTTTTAGCTGTAATATTACGTACTGGAATGGCCTCTGGAAACCTAGTAGACACATCCATTATAGTCAAAATATATTGATTCGCACTTTTTGTTTTAGGAAGCGGTCCTACGCAATCAATTAGGACCCTTGTAAAAGGTTCCTGAAATGCTGGAATGGGTATTAAGGGCGCTGGTTTTATCACTGCTTGGGGTTTCCCGATCACTTGACATGTGTGACATGATTGACAAAATTTAACTACATCTTTTTGTAGTCCAGGCCAATAAAAATGTTTTTGGATTTTAGCTTGAGTTTTCCTTATTCCCAAATGACCTCCCACTGGTACCTCATGTGCAACGCGTAACACCTCCTTTCTGTACCCTACCAGCAATACGACTTGATGAACTGCCCACTTTTCATCCGCTTGCATATGTAAAGGTCTCCATTTTCTCATCAAGACACCACTTTTACGGTAATAACACTCTGGTATACACTCAGATTCCTCTTCCGTGTATGCTTTCTGATACATCCATTTTATTTCTACATCTTTTTGTTGTAACTCTGCCAATTCTCCTGAACTAGAAATATCCGCCTCATCCTTCACCTGTTCTTGTTCTTTTTCAACCATCTGATCAAAAATCGTTTCTGACAATTGCACTTCAACGTCATCTTCACTCTTTGATTTTTCCTCTTGTTTTAACCTGTGCCTTTGCGACCTTGTTCCCACACAATCCGGAAAAATCCCAGGATATTCATCCTTCAACACGTCAATTGTCTGGTTTTCCACTGGCTTATCAACCACAGTAGGCATCACTCCCACTTGCGATCCAGCTATATCATTACCCAAGATAAACTGTATTCCTGGACAAGATAGTTTCTCTATTACTCCTACTACCACTTCACCACTCTTCACAGGACTTTCCAACCTTACCTTATATAATTGAACACTACTCATCTCACCCTGAATTCCACCTATTACCAACAGGCTGTACAATCCTTTACACCTCCTTCACTTCACTTGGGCTTTCCTTTACCACTTTCACTAACCTCACTGTCTTATCCTGTTTTAGCACATCAGCCTTCCCAGTGCTTTTCTTCAATTACCAACACTGTGACTTTACATGGCCTAGTTTATTACAGTGAACACATTTGAAACTTTTCATTTCTTTTCCACCCTCCTGGATTTCTTTTTTAGTCTGAGGTACACTCTCCTTATATCTCCCATCAGATCACCTTTACCTCTTCCACTTGAGTATCCCTCACAGGCTGAAACTGATGTCGGAAACCAAACTTTGATTTATGAACTAATTCATAATTATCTGCCATTTCTGCTGCTAATCTCGCAGTTTTAACCCTCTGCTCTTCCACGTGAGTTCTCACTACATCAGGAATTGATTTTTTAAACTCCTCCAAAAGCATAATTTCTCTGAGAGCTTCATACGTTTGGTCTATTTTAAAAGCCCTTATCCACCTATCAAAATGACTCTGTTTATCCTTTCAAACTCCATGTATGTTTGACCAAATTCTTTCCTTAAATTTCTAAACCTTTGTCTGTAGGCATCAGGCATTAATTCATATGCACCTAAGATGGATTTTTCACCTCCTCGTACGTCCCAGATACCTCCTCCGGTAGTGATGCAAACACTTCACTAGCTCTACCTACCAGCTTTGTTTGAATCAGTAATACCCACATGTCCTGTGACCATTTCATTTGTTTAGTCACCTTCTCAAATTAAATGAAAAAAGCTTCTACCGCCTTCTCGTCAAACCTAGGCAATGCTTGGACATATTTAAATAGATTCACACGAAGCCTTCAAGTTTGACGCTCTTTCTCACTATCCTCATCACTATCCACCAACTGTATGTTTCCCTTTACGCCTGCCAATTTTAACTGTCTGTCATGTTTCATGGCCATTTTCTGAAGTTCAAACTCTCTCTCTTTATCTTTTACCCTGATCTGTATCTCCCTTTCTCTTTCTTTTTGTTCTGCTAGGGCTATTCTTTCTGTTTTCCCTTCTTCTCTCTTCTTTTTCCTCGCTCTCTTTCTTTCTTTTTCCTCTCTTTCTCTTTCGTATTCAAGCTGCTTTAATTCTTTCTTATGTTCCATTTGTTTAATTTGCAACTGAGTTTTTGCCATTTCCAATGAGTCAAACTGTATCTCAGGCAACTTTAAATGTTTCACCGCTGCCATAATTACCTCACCTTTTCGCATTTTGGCAGATAATATTAACTGCATTGTTTTTGCCAAATCTAACAGCCTGCTTTTAGTCTCTGTCTGTAAGGTACTGCGTGTGACCGTCTCCACCCCAAAAACTTCAGAGCCTCTGAAAGAGCCATTGTCCACAACATGCTCCCCACTTAAACTAAAATACCACACCTGAAAAGCAACCACAATATGCAACCCCTCACTGACTTTAAGTTCACTAAGCCAATCCAATAGATAGGCTTTAATCCCCCTCGAGCCCCCAATTTGTTATGGGCCAGAGTTTGGAGAACCCCAAAGTGTATCATGGAGTTCACCTGACCCACAGCTTTTAATGGATTGTGGTATGGGGAGCACATGGCCCACTCTACAGGTGTGGTACAGCAGAAATGGAAAAGTATTTTTTTAAAAACAAAACAATGTTTATTCTATGAACTCACATTAACCTTTTTAAAACATACAGTGAACATCTTAGCAACCATTATTTCAAATACAACCCCCAAAGACTACAACACTAAGTAAACCGTTAAGCTTTCCTTTTTAACATCCATACGACTTAGAAACAAAACCTTTATCAGAAGCACATTAGGTTAACATTCACTACTGAGAACATTTATAATTCTGAATTCACCAAATGATCAAGAGATAGTATTTTGATGGCAGAGAGAACAGCAGTACACCTGCTTGGTCTGGCTTCAGCTCCAACAATGAAAACGAAACTAAAACACACACTGCAGCCTGCTCAAAAACAAAAGTAAAAAGCTGACAGACAGCCCAGCTCCACCCACTCTCTGACATCACTGCAGTAATAAACACCCATTTCTTAAAGGTACTCTCACTACAGATATTTATATACAGACCCATTTATAAACACCCATTTCATCAAAGGTACTCTCAAATGACACTAGTCAAGCAATGTTTTGATTTAAAAATTCTCATTATTGTTTTCAAATCCTTCTTCGGGCTCACCCGCCTCCTTATCTCTTTAATTTCCCCCTGCTCCAGAACCTTCTGACATACGTATGCTCCTCCTAAGTTTTGAGCATCCCTGATTATAACTGTTCCACCATTGTGGCCATGCCTTCAGTTGCCTAGGCCCTAAGTTCTGCAATTCCTTACCTACGTACACCTCTCTGCCTCTTTCCCTTGGATTCTTCCCTTTAGACACTCCTTCAAACCTATTTCTTTGATTTGACCTTTCAGTCATTTGCCCTAAACTCCTCTTCTGAGACTTGGTGCTATGTTTGGTTTTGTAGCACTCCTGTGAAGCACTTTGAGATATTTTATTATGTTAAAAGTGCTATGTAAATGTATGTTGTTGTTAACAATAGAGGCATTGAGTACAATAGCAAGGAAATTATGCTGAATCTTTATAAAACAATGGTTAGGCCTCAAGCAGTGTATTGTGAGTAGTTAGAAGAGGCGGTGGCATAGTATTATTGACACTGGACTAGTAATCCAGAGGACCCAGAGCAACACTGGGGACCCGGATCCGAAACCACCAAGGCAGATGACGAAATTTGAATTAAATAAAAATCAAGAGTTTTAATGATGATCCATGAAAACCATTGTTAATTGTCATAAAACCCCATCTGGTTCACTAATGTCCTTTTAGGGAAAGAAACCTTCCATCCTTACCCAGTCTGGCCTATATGTGACTCCAGATGCACAGCAATGTGGTTGACGCTTCAATGCCCTCAGTTCAGGGAAATTAGGGGTGGGCAATAAATTCTGGCCCAGCCAGCGACACCCACATCCCATGAATTAATTAAAAATTGTATTCAATTCTGGGCACAACATTTGGGAAGATGTCTAGCACTTGGAAAGGGTATAGAAGAGATTTACCAGATTACTACCGGGATGAGGGACTTCAGTTATTTGGAGAGATTGGAGTAACTGGAGTAATACTCCTTAGAATGGAAAAGGTTAAGAGGAGTTTTGATAGAGGTGTTCAAAACCATGAACAGATTTGATAAAGTAGACAAGGAAGAATTGTTTCTAGGAACAGAGGACAAGGCGTTAAGTTGATTCACAAAGGTACTAGAGGTTGGATGAGGAAACTTTTTTTTAGTACAGTGATCTGGAATGCCCTGCCTAAACAAAGTTACTGAGCTAGGGAGAAAGAGCAGGAAACTGGGATGAATTGGATTACTCTATGAAAAGCTGACATAGGCATGATGGGCTGAATGGCCTCCTTCACTTCTGAATGTGCAAATGATATCCTGTGTGACCATGGCAAAGGTAAACTATCCCCCCTTATCCTTCTTGATCTGTCTGCAGATCTTCACCTGGTTGACCATACTATTCTCCTTCAACGCCACTCTATTTTCAACCAGCTCGCAGAGCCTGCACTTACCTGGTATCATTCTTATGCATCTCATTGTAGTCAGTGAATCCCTTGCATTAGCTTCTTTTCCTGTGCCTACACAGTTACCTTTGATGTTCCCCCAAGGATCTACCTTGGTCTCTTCTACTTCTTATCTACTTATGCCCCTTGGTGACATGATAAAAAAAAAACAGCATCAGTTCCCACGTGTACTCTGACAACACTCAACTCTTCCCCAGCATCATCTCTCTTGACCCCTCCACTGTATTTAAGTTGTCACATTGTTGACTGATATCAAGTAGTAGGTGAGCAGACATCTCTGACAATAATATATTGAGAAGACAGAAGTTATTGGCCACAGTAAACCCTGTTGTCTACTAATGTCCTCCCTCTGAACCAGACTGTTTGCAACCCTGGTGTCATATTTAACCTTAAGATGAGCTTCAGAACACGTTTCCATATCATCATTACGCCCACCTATTTCTACCTCCAGAACAACCCCACACCCATGCTTTTTTAATCAAACAAAATTTTGTCCAGCCTCCCAAATTTCACCCTATATAAACCTAAGGAACGGTTATCAGATGGAGGAAAAAGCCCTGTGGAGGATTGTTTGGGCCAATGTCCTCATTTGTGCCAAGCTGCATTCACCCAACTTCCTTCACTGACCTGATGTGTTGGGTGTTCTGGATCTGTGGAACACATACAGGCCACTAACACTTAAAATAGTGCAACACTATTTTATTAAGTTAGAAACTGTTGATCATACTTTCACTGTGGGTTAACATGATGTCAGATGAAACTAAAGACCTATGCCTGTCCGAACCAGTCTATGCACTCAGCACAAGGTGAGGATCTGTGCTGTAAGCTGTAAGCTCTGTCCTTGTAGGAGGCTGCATCCCGAATGAGCGGGAACTCTGATGCCCCTTGTCTTTATAGTGAATGTGCTCTAACTGGTGATTGGCTGTGGTGTTGTGTGTGTTGATTGGTCTTGCTGTGTGTCCATCAGTGTGTGTGTATCTGCACCATGATATACTGGTGTATATCATGACATCCCCCTTTTTATAAAAGAATGTATGTGTGTGGCAATAAATAATGTGTGGTGAGAATGTTCCTAACTACGTGTGGGGTGCGAAGACATATTTACAGGACTACGCACATGAGAACTAAGCTATTTACATGGGAAGGTGCCTGGTGCAGAGAAGCAGTATGCAACAAGAATAACGAGATCAACACTATATACAAACCAGGGAAACGATCAAACAAAGAAACAAAATAATTCAGAGAGTCTATAAGTCCGCAAAGTTCATTGATTAAGTCTCTGAGGTGGGCGACGAATTCTGGTTGACAGCCTCAAGGGTGGGTCGAGAGCCGCCAGTTCAGGAGCGGGCTGGACTGCGTCAGAGTCAGGGGAGGCAGAGTGACGGGGATCTCTGCATAGTCCGTGGCAGGGTCAGCAGGAGGGCGAGGCGACAGTGGAGGATCATGTGGCGAGCGTGGAACGAGACGAAGGGCGCGTCGATTGCGGCGCAGAATAGAGCCATCCTGTAGACGAACCAGGAACGAGCAGGGGGCCAACCTGCCGAAGGACAACAGCGGTCGCAGACCAGCCCCCAACCGGAAGATGGACGCGGACGTTGTCACCTGGAGCCAGAGCAGGGAGATAAGCTGCACGGTAATCATGAGCCATCTTGTGCTGTGCACGAGACAGCTGCATCCGGCGAAGGACCGGAACATGGTCAAGGACTGGGACATGGATGGACGGCACCATCGTCCTCAGGGTACGACCCATGAGTAACTGGGCTGGTGATAGACCAGTGGACAGCGTGGCGGAGCGATAGACCAGCAAGCAAGGTGGTAATCGGACCCAGCATCGGCAGCCTTGCATAGGAGCCGTTTGACTATATGTACTCCCTTCTCTGCTTTGCTGTTGGATTGGGGGTACAGGGGACTGGATGTCACATGGGCAAAATTGTACCGCCTGGCAAAGTTGGACCATTCCTGCAAAGCAGGGGCCATTGTCCAACATAACCGTGCGCGGGATGCCGTGTCGAGCAAATGTTTCTTTACATGCACGAATGACGGCAGACGAGGTGATGTCGTGCAACCATATCAACTCCGGGTAATTCGAAAAGTAGTCCATGATCAGGACATAGTCTCTACCCAGCGCGTGGAACAGGTCGATGCCCACCTTGGTCCACGGTGACGTGACCAACTCATGGGGCTGCAGGGTCTCACGTGGTTGGGCCGGCTGAAAGCGCTGACAAGTGGGGCAGTTGAGCACTGTGTTGGCTATGTCCTCATTAATGCCGGGCCAGTACACTGCCTCTCGGGTCTGTCGGCCGCACTTTTCCACGCCAAGGTGGCCCTCGTGTAGTTGTTCCAGGACAAGTTGGCGCATGCTATGCGGGATGACAATGCGGTCCAGTTTTAGAAGAACCCCGTCTACTACCGCCTGATCATCGCTGATATTATAGAACTGAGGGCATTGGCCCTTGAGCCACCCGTCCGTTAGGTGGCGCATGGCACGCTGTAGCAAGGGGTCAGCCGCCGTCTCGCGGCGAATTTGGACGATGCGTTCATCCGTGGCAGGTAGATTGGAGGCCGTGAAAGCCACATGGGCGTCAACCTGGCAGACAAATCCCGCTGAGTCACATGGAGTGTTGACTGCCCTGGAGAGAGCATCAGCAATGATGAGGTCTTTGCCTGGGGTGAATACCAGCTGGAAGTCATATCGCCGGAGCTTGAGAAGAATACGCTGGAGGTGAGGTGTCATATCGTTCAAGTCTTTCTGTATTATATTGACCAGCGGGCGATGGTCGGTCTCGACGGTGAATTGAGTGTGTCCGTAGACATAATCGTGAAACTTAACCACACCAGTCAGAAGGCCCAGGCACTCCTTCTCTATATGCGTGTAGCGCTGCTCCATGGAGGTCATCGCACGTGACGCATATGCAACGGGGGCCCATGATGAGGCCTCATCACATTGAAGGAGCACTGTCCCAATGCCGGATTGACTGGCATCGGTCGAAATTTTGGTCTCCTTTGCTGGATGAAAGAAAGCTAAGATCAGGGCTGCGGTCAGTTTTGCTTTGAGTTCTCTCCATTCGCGCTTGTGGGCAGAGAGCCATTGGAAATCTGTTGTCTTCCTGACCAGGTTCCTGAGAGTCGTGGTATGAGAGGCGAGGTTAGGAATAAATTTCCCTAAGAAATTGACCACGCCCAGAAATCGGAGGACCGCCTTCTTGTCCTCTGGTGTTTTCATAGCTGTGATGGCAGCTAATTTGTCCGCATCCGGCTGCACACCCAATTGGGAGATGTGGTCCCCGAGGAACTTGAGTTCCGTCTGACCAAACGAGCATTTGGCCCTGTTGAGGCGATGGCCATGCTCATGTATACGTCTGAATACGCGCTGGAGGCTACTAACATGCTCCTGCGGGGTGGTGGACCAAATGATTATGTCATCGACATAGACGCGAACACCTTCAATGCCTTCCATCATTTGTTCCATAATCCTATGGAACACTACTGATGCAGATATGGGGCGGGATTCTCCAACCCCCCGCCGGGTCGGAGAATCGCCGGGGGCTGGCGTGAATCCCGCCCCCACCGGTTGCCGAATTCTCTGGCACCGGATATTCGGCGGGGGTGGGAATCACGCCACGCCGGTTGGCGGGCCCCCCCCCGGCGATTCTCCGGCCCGCGATGGGCCGAAGTCCCGCTGCTGGAATGCCTGTCCCGCCGGCGAGAATCAAACCACCTTTTGAACGGCGGGACAAGGTGGCGCAGGCGGGGGGGTCGCCGTCCCCTTGTTCGACGTCACCGTCCCCTCGTTCGCACAAGCGGGGGAGTCCGTGAAAAGCACACAAATTGGCCCCCCTCATCCAGGCTGAGGCCCTGGAGTTGCTCGATTGCTTGGACCCGTTCTGCCTCGTGGGGACCTTGCCGCGCCATTTCAGCCGCTTGGATGTGGGAATACCGACTAGTGGCGTGTTCGTGTAGCACGCAGGTCTCGATGATGGTCGCTAGGGTGAGCTGCTGTACCTTGAGGAGCTGCTGGCGTAGGGGGTCCGACTGAACACTGAAAACGATCTGGTCGCGTATCATGGAGTCGGAGGTGGGCCCGTAATTACAGGACTGCGCAAGGATGCGGAGGTGGGTGCGAAAGGACTGGAAAGGTTCATCCTTACCCTGTAAACGCTGTTGGAATACATAGCGCTCAAAACTTTCATTCACCTCTATGTTGCAGTGAGTGTCAAATTTGAGGAGGACCGTCTTGAATTTTGATTTATCTTCATCATCAGCAAAGGTGAGAGAATTGAAAATGTGGATGGCATGTTCCACGGCCGTGGATAGGAAGAGACCGATCTTCTTGGTGTTCGAGGCATCTTCTCGGTCTGTGGCTTCCAGGTAGAGCTGGAAGCGTTGTTTGAATATCTTCCAGTTGGCCCCCACATTACCGGTGATGCGGAGCGGCGGCGGCGGGCGGACGCTGTCCATTTTGCAGGATGACTGTATACTGGTGGAAGGCAGATCACTTGCAGGTAGGTCTAAGATGTTCTAATATCCCTCAACTCCTGGTATCATGATGTGTTGGGGTTCTGGATCCGTGGAACACTTACAGGCCACCAACACTTAAAATAGTGCAACACTATTTTATTAAGTTAGAAACTGTTGAACATACTTTCACTGTGGGTTAACACGATGTTAGATGAAACTAAAGACCTATGCCTGTCCGAACCAGTCTATACACTCAGCACAAGGTGAGGATCTGTGCTGTAAGCTGTAAGCTCTTTCCTTGTAGGAGGCTGCATCCCGAATGAGCGGGAACTCTGATGTCCCCTGTCTTTATAGTGAGTGTGCTCTAACTGGTGATTGGCTGCGGTGTTGTGCGTGTTGATTGGTCTTGCTGTGTGTCCATCAGTGTGTGTGTATCTGCACCATGATATACTGGTGTATATCATGACATGACCCACATTGATTCCCATGAACTAATGCCTTTATGTTAAAATTTTCATCCTTGTTTACAAATGTCAATAATTCAAATGCCTGTCTCTGCAATCTCCTACAGCTGCCACAACCCTTCAAGATGTGTGTGCTCCTCTAATTCAGGCCTCTTGATCACTCCAAATTTTCATTGCTCTATCGATATTGCCCATGCCTTCAGCTGCCAAGTCCAATTAATTTCTTTCCTGAACATCTCCATCTCCGACCTCCTTTAACATGCTCCTTAAATTCTACCTCATTGACCAAGCTTTTGGTAACCTGTCCTAATATCTCCTTATATGGCCTGGTGCCAAGTTTTACATTAGAATGCTCCTCGACATTGAAGGTTCTATACAAATACAAGTTGGTGCTGATCATTCTTTGTTTACTTGACTCAATAAATTACACTTTTGGCAGGAACTGCATTCAACAACCTTGAAGATGCCAAACCTGTTCCTTTTGAAAATTCTTCATTGGCAATTCTAGCATTAGATCATGAAATATAGATTGGAACATGGGGTAACTTGAGGATTTCACAAACAATTGTCACATTTTTCAGAAGCCCGTACAATACTGTAGTTTATATACACCAAAGGCTGGACCTTCCTCATTGGTGGCTGCACCATTGAAAAAGCACACAAACCCTATGCAGAGAACCAGCCAATTGTATCTCTGCAACATATATTCCCGGCACTATGAGTAACCTTTATAAGCAGTCTGCTCTGGGGCAGGAAATCTCAGTGCAGCTGCAACAGTTGAAATGGTCAAGATGGATATTTTAGGTGGAATCTTACGGTATGTTTCTTTCCCAGGGGTTGTGGCCATTTCCATGTTTCATCCCCACAGGGTTCTGCAGTGTACACTCTGGCATGAACCTATTAGTGATTATTCATTATCTGCTATCCCTGTTATTGCCAGACAGGTAGCTGCTGCTAAGGATCACTGCCTTTGGCAAGGACATCAAGGCACTGACATAACATTGCTCCGGTTCCGGCCTTCAAACTCACCTCCATTGGACCCGCATGATTCAGCAGTTAAGTTCGTAATGATGTGGTTTCCTTCATTGTCTGAAGTTGATGCTTCTTTATGACACTGGGCCCATACATATAATGACTCTGAATGAGGTATTACTGTTGCAATCCATCAAGAACAAACCCCTCTTTATGTGCCAAGGGAAGGAGGTCTCATAGGATATGGTCCATAGAATGGAGGGCAGTATGGCAACAAGTGCCACCTGCAGCAATTCCCACATGGTTACTCTTATGTTAAAATAAGGTTCCAGGTAAAAGCCCGCCCACCCCCACCCTCCTCGGGAACAGGCTTGGGGGGGGAATGCTGGCATATAATTGGGCATCAGATGGGAGAGCGCAGAACCTGTTAATTTACCAATTCCCCCACCAAGGGAGTACACAATCTAAGGTGACATTTCATGCAGTATTGAGGGAATGCTGCACTGTCTTAAACTCTGTCGTTTGGGTAAGACTTTAAACGTGGGCTTGGGCAGCCCTCTCAAGTGGATTTCAAAGATCTCAAGTTTCACAGAATCCATACAGTGCAGAAGGAGGCCATGTGGCCCATCGGGTCTGCACCGACCCTCTGAAAGAACACTCCATACAAGCCACCTTCCCCACCCTATCCCAATAACCCCTTAACCTAACCTACACATCTCTGGACACAGAGGGGAAATTTATCATGGTCAATCCACCTAACCTGCACATCTTTGGACTGTGGGAAGAAACCGGAGCACCCGGAGGAAACCCACGCAGACACGGGGAGAAAGTGCAAACTCAACACAGACAGTCACCCAAGGCCGGAATTGAACCCGGGCCTCTGGAGCTGTGAGGCAGCAGTGTCACAGGGAAATCCCCCTGCTGTCCTAGCCAATATTATCCCTCAATTGACATCACAAAAACAGCGCATTTGGTCATTATCACATTGTTGTTTGTGGGCTCTTGATATGAACGAATTAGCTGCCACACTTAATACTTTATGGCAGTGACTACACTACAAAAATAATTGAATGTATTCAAGGCTGGGTTAGACAGATTTGTGACCTACAAGGCAATCTATTATGAGGAGATAGGCATGAAAGTGGAGTCGGGGCAACAGTCAGATCTTAGTGCATGATACAGCAGGCTTCTGCTCCTATTTCTTATGTTCTTATGTCCATGCATCCCGTGAGCATTACTTTCATTGGGAGCATTGGATGTAGAATAAGCTCTTCGGTTTAAATTTTTGGGCCGCTCCCACTGGTGGGGTCTTCCAGTCCAACCGACGTGAACCCCCCCCCCCCCCCCCCCCCCTCTCCCCCACACCCTGCGGCTTCCCCAGCGACAGATTTTTCTACCAATAGGAAAACTCATTGATAGCAGCAGAACCAGAAGAATAAAGCTGACTGGTGCGGGGGGGTGTAATCTTTTACCTTAACGTTTGAATTCTGCAATATTCAGGGGTAGTTTTGTAGAGCAGTGCAGACACAGAACCTCCCTCGTGGTGGATCTGGATTGGCTTTCTATTATTCCAGTCCTGTCTAATTCTTTATCTCTGGCAATGCTCCATTTGAACAGCAGACTCTTGCACAATTACCCTCTGGTTACTTTGCTCAAGAATTGACTTTAAAAAAAATTAATTTACGGGATGTGGGCGTCATTGGTTAGGCCAGCACTTATTGCCCATCCCTAGTTGCCCTTCAGAAAGTGGTGGTGAGTTGCCTTCTTCAGCCGCTGCAGTCCCTGGGTGTAGGTACACCCACTGTGCTGTTAGAGAGTGAGTTCCAGGATTTTGTCCCAACGACAGCGCAGGAACGGCGATATATTTCCAAGTCAGGATGGTGAATGACTTGGAGGGAAGCCTCAAGGTGGTGGGGTTCCCAGGTGACTGCTGCTCTTGTCCTTCTAGATGGTAGTGATCTGGGTTTGGAAGGTGCTAACTAGGGACCCTTGGTGAGTTACTGCAGTGCATCTTGTAGATGGTAACAAGGCTGCCACTGTTCGGCAGCGGTGGAGGGTTTGTGGAGGGGGAAGCAATCAAGTGTCCTGGATGGTGTTGAGCTTCTTGAGTGATGTTGGAGCTGCACTCATCCAGGCAAGTGGAGAGTATTCCATTACACTCCTGACTTGTGCCTTGTAGATGGTTGACAGGCTTGGAGGGGTCAGGAGGTGAGTTGTTTGCCGTAGGATTCCTAGCCTTTGACCTGCCTTGGTAGCCACAGTATTAATGTGGCTAGTCCAGTTCAGTTTCTGATTAATGGTAACCCCCAGGATGTTGATTGTGGGGGATTCAGCGATGGTAATGCCATTGAATGTCAAGGGGCGGTGGTTAGATCCGCTCTTGTAGGAGATGGTCTTTGCCTGACACTTGTGTGGCGTGAATGTAACTTGCCACTTGTCAGCCCAAGCCTACATATTGTGCAGGTCTTGCTGCATTTGAACACGGACTGCTTCATTACTTGAGGATTTGCGAATGGTTCTCAACATTGTGCAGTCATCCGCAAACATCCCCACTTCTGATCTTATGATGGAAGGGAGGTCATTGATGAAGCAGCTGAAGATGGTTGGGCTTAGGACACTACCCTGAGGAACTGCTGCAGTGATGTCCTGGAGCTGAGATGATTGACCTCCAACAACCATAACCATCTTCCTTTGTGCCAGGTATGACACCAACCAGCGGAGAGTTCCTACCCTGATTCCCATTGACCCCAGTGTAGCTAGGGTTCGTTGATGCCATACTCTGTCAAATGCTGCCTTGATGTCAAGGACAGTCGCTCTCAGCTCACTTTTGTCCATGTTTGAACCAAGGCTGTAATGAGGCCAGGAGCTGAGTGACCCTGGCGAAACCCAGACGGAGTGTCCGTGAGCTGAGTAAGTGCCGCTTGATAGCACTGTTGATGACTACTTCCATCACTTTGCTGATGATGGAGAGTAGACCGATAGGGCAGTGATTGGCTGGGTTGGATTTGTCCTGTTTCTTGTGTACAGGACACACCTGGGCAATTTTCCACATTGCCAGGTAGATGCCAGTGTTGTATCTGTACTGGAACAGCTTGGTTAGGGGTGCGGCACGTCCTGGAGCACAAGTCTTCTGTACTATTGCGAGAATATTATCAGGACCCATAGCCTTTGCAGTATCCAGCGCCTTCAACCATTTCTTGATATCACGTGGAGTGAATGGTTTTGGCTGAAAACTGATATCTGTGATGCTGGGGACTTCTGGAGGAGACCGAGATGGATCATCCTCTCGGCACCGCTGGCTGGAGATTGTTGAAAATGCCTCAGCCTTGTCTTTTGCACATATGTGCTGAGCTACTCCATCACTGAGGATGGGGATATCTGTGAAGCCTCCTCCTCCAGTGAGTTGTTTAATAGACCACCATCATTCATGGCTGGATATGGCAGGACTGCAGAGCTTAGATATGATGCGTTGGTTGTTGAATCGCTTAGCGCTGCCTATTACTTATAATAATAATCACTTATTGTCACAAGTAGGCTTCAATGAAGTTACTGTGAATAGCCCCTCGTAGCCACATTCCGGCGCCTGTTCGGGGAGGCCGGTACGGGAATTGAACCCGCGCTGCTGGTCTTGATCTGCATTACAAGCCAGCTGTTTAGCCCCTGCTGGCTGCTTATGCTGCTTGGCACACAAGTAGTCCTGTGTTGTAGCTTCGCTAGGTTGACACCTCATTTTTTGGTATGCCGGTGTTGCTCCTGCACTCTTCATTGAACCAGGGTTGATCCCCTGGCTTGGTGGTAATGGTAGATGGATATGCCGGGCTATGAGGTTGCAGATTGTGGTTGAATACAATTCTTCTGCTGCTGATGGCCCACAGCGCCTCATGGATGCCCAGTCTTGAGTTACTAGATGTGTTTGCATGGTGGTAGTGCCACACAACACAATGGTGGGTATCCTCAATGTGGAGATGGGATTTTGTCTCCACAAGGACTGTGCGGTGGTCACTTCTACCGATACTGTCATGGACAGATGCATCTGCAGCAGGCAGATTGTTGAGGATGAGGTTAAGTATGTTTTTCCCTCTTGTTGGTTCCCTCACCACCTGCTGCAGCCCCAGTCTAGTAGCTATGTCCTTTAGGACCCAGCCAGCTCAGTCTGTGGTGGTACTACTAAGCCACTCTTGGTGATGACATTGAAGTCCCCCACCCAGAGCATATTCATAAGGTGCTCTTGCCACCCTCAGTGCTTCCTCCAAGTGGTGTTCAAGGGGGAGTACTGATTCACCAGCTGATGGTGGCCGGTACGTGGGAATCAGCAGGAGGTTCCCTTGCCCATGTTTAGCCTGAAGCCATGGGACTTCATGAGATCCAGAGTTGATGTTGAGGACTCCCAGGGATACTCCCTCCCGACTGTATACCACTGTGTCGCCATCTCTACTGGGTCTGTCCTTCTGGTGAAACAGGTCATACCCAGGAATGGTAATCGTGCTGTCTGGGATGTTGTCTGAAAGGTATGATTCTGTGAGTATGACTATGTCAGGTTGTTGCTTAACTAGTCTTTGAGATAGCTCTCCCAACTTTGGCATAAGCCCCCAGATGTTAGTAAGGAGGACTTTGCAGGGTCGACGGGACTGGGTCTGCCCTTGTCGGTTCCGGTGCCTGGTTCGATGCCGGGTGGTCTGTCTGGTTTCATTTCTTTTTTGTGTTTTTGTAGCAGTTGAATACAACTGAATGTCTTGCTAGGGCATTTAAGAGTCAACCACATTGCTGTGGGTCTGGAGTCACATGTAGGCCAGACCAGGTAAGGACGGCAGATTTCCTTCAAGTTGAACCAGATGGGTTTTTACGACAATTGACAATGGTTTCACATTCATCATTAGACTTTTAATTCCAGATATTTTATTGAGTTTAAATTCTACCAACTGCTGTGGTGAGATTCGAACCGTCCCAAGATCATTATCCTGGGTCTCTGGATTACTAGTTCAGTGACTATACCACTATGCCACCACTTCCTTTGCTCTCCAAAGACACCTTTGTTTCGGGGATAAAAGTTGTCATGAGGTCACTCTTGATCATCTTCCAGTGCTGATGTCGAATGGCATTGGCAAAAAGCCTGTGAGTAAGTGACCCATGGACCTTCTTGATTACTATCAGTACATTGAGCAGGGCGCACGGGAGAAAACAAGATTTTATACATTCAAAGAATTCCCATGCTCTCCAAAAGCACAAGTTGCACTTCCAGGAAACCAAAATGAAACTGTTTCTCCACCTTGCATATTTACAGCACATGTGCACAGGAAAATCTGTTCATTTGATCTGGAGACAGCATGTCAAGGGTTGAAACGGCAAAGAGCAATGATCCTAGAGTTTTCTACTGGTTCATTTAATTTATAGATCTGCAGTAAAGTAGATTCATAGTTAAATTAATCTAATCACATTGTTCCACTTTTAATTACATACACACAAATCCATTCATCCCATTCAGTAGGTGTAAGAATTTCATATGAGTAGAATCTGCTTGTTTAGATCAGTCTGGCTTGAAGTTTCAAGCATTTTAATAACCAATTACTTTACAGAGACATTTAAATCTGCAAAATGTCAAAGAAGCCATTTATTACATAAGAGTTGAATTTTGTTTTGGTTACACTGCCAAATTGCATTCCATTTCATGAACAGAATATTTATGATTAAGAAAAGAAGGATTTATCTGGGTCAGCACCGCCAAATTGTCAATTCTGTAATGCTATTCTTTGAAACATGGAAGACATAAAAAAAAATTGTGGGGGCATAAATGACTTTTGTGTCCTTTTTAAACACAAAAGCAGAACCACAGTGTTACATACCACCACACACAGTGAGTAATATTTTGAAACTTCTCGATTGTCTGTCTGCTGACTTACTATGTGGTGGGCAGATTGGTATGAAACCAACACTTTAGGCTATTTTCAGAACCGTGACAAACTCACAGCATTCCTCTTTGCACTGCAATCATTATGCCTTTTTCAAATCATTGTCAAACGTCACAGTTTGGATTTTTATTGTGTAATGAGAATATTTTTAAAAGCCCATAACCAACTCACCTTTCACATATTATTTACTGGGTCGTAAATAATCAGAATGTTTCTAACTGGCAGAAAAGTTTTAATTTTCCCCTTAATGTGACAAAACGTTTCCTGCCCAAGAATAATGGGCGGGATTCTCCCAACGGGCAGCTAATTGCCGACACCGGAGTAAAAACAGGAGTGTTTTACTCCGGCGTCGGCGCCCGTTCCGGGACCCCATTCTGCAGCCCACAAGGGGCTAGGACGCCGCTGGAGCGGCCTACGCCAGTCCAGCTGCCGATCCCGGTGTCAACCTGGCATCGCAGGGTCCGCGCATGCGCAGTGGCCGTCTTCCCCGCACATGCTCCGACGCCAAATGGCGCAGGGGGGGCAGGAGCCGGCACGGAGGAAAGAAGGCCGGGGGACAGAGAGGCCGGCCCTCCGATCGATGGGCCCTGATCGCAGGCCAGGCCATTACAGAGGGCCCCCCCCCGGGTCGGACCCCCGCCCCAGGCCACAGGCCACCCCCCAGACCCTTCAACGCCGAGGTCTCGCCGGCTCAGAGGATGATAGAATGGCGCCGGCGGGACTCGGCTTTTTCTTGATGGCCGCTCTGCCCATCCAGGCCAGAGAATCGGCACGTCAGCCCGTGCAGGCCTGGGCCGGAGAGTCGGTGCATACCCCGACCGGCACCAACCACACCGGTGCCAATGGCGGCGATTCTCCGCACTGCGGCGAATTGCGTCCCGGCGTCGGGACGGTGTGGAAGATTTGCGCGGCACTGCGCAGATTCTCTGACCTGGCGGGGGGTGGAGGGGGGGGGGTCTGAGAATTCCGCCTAATGTCTACTGTTGTGAGTTTCCGGCCAGCAACTTATTCTGACTGCAATTTAAAAGCTGTTTTTCAAAAAATCTGGCCGTGGCAGAAACAGCAGACAGCGATCTTCACACCTGCTCAGGAACTTCTTTTTCAGCTTCATTTGTGCATTCAAAGTTAGCTCAACAAAGAAACTGCACCCAACATTAGGGAATTTACTGGTTCAGGAGAGGGGACGGATTTGACATTTCATTAATTATGTTTTAGTAGTTAATAGGAATGCCCTTTTCTGCAGGGACATGTTGTGGTGAAGTTGGTGTAGGTCTGTAGGAAGAACCGAATGCTGTCGAGCAGTCGATGACTCCAATAAGTGGGAAGAAGAAAGTACTATCTAGAACTCCATCACTTGCTGCTCACAATGGAGCTGTGGTACAACCCAACAGCGTAGCCTGCACCACATGGAGACCGGGGAGGTCTTGTGGCACAGTGGGCAACTTTCCTACCTCTAAGCCAGAAGCTCTGAGTTAGATTCCCATCCTAGGACTTGATGGCCATGAAAGGTGCAACCCTTTGAGTAAAGAAGTGTATCCTCATCTCAGCCCTAACTGGCAGAACCCTTATTCTGAGAATGTCACCCTGTCATCTAGTCAGGTTTAACATCCTGCCAGCATCTACACTGTCATGTCCATTAAGAATGTTATATTTAAGAAGGCAATTGCCTCTCATTCTTCTAAATTTAGTTTTCCAGAAGGCCTTTGACAAGGTGCCACATAGGAGACTGTGGTGAGAGCCCATGGTGTTAAGGGTAAGATCCTGGCATGGATAGAGGATTGGCTGACTGGCAGAAGGCAGAGAGTGGGGATAAAGGGATCTATTTTCAGGATGGCAGCCGGTGATAGTGGTGTGCCTCAGGGGTCTGTGCTGGGACCACAACTTTTCACACTATACATTAACGATCTGGAAGAAGGAACTGAAGGCACTGTTGCTAAGTTTGCAGATGATACAAAGATATGTAGGGGGACAGGTAGTATTAAGGAAGCAGGGGGGCTGTAGAAGGACTTGGACGTGCTAGGAGAGTGGGCAAAGACGTGGCAGATGGAATGCAATACAATGTGGAAAGGTGTGAGGTTGTACACTTTGGAAGGAGGAATGGAGGCATAGACTATTTTCTAAATGGGGAAATGCTAAGGAGATCAGAAGCACAAAGAGACTTGGGAGTCCTTGTTCACGATTCTCTTAAGGTTAACGTGCAGGTTCAGTCGGCAGTTAGGAAGGCAAACACAATGTTAGCATTCATGTTGAGAGTACTAGAATACAAGAGCAAGGATGTACTTCTGGGGTTGTATAAGGCTCTGGTCAGACCTCATTTGGAGTATTGTGAGAATTTTGGGGCCCTGTATCTAGGGAAGGATGTATTGGCCTTGAAAAGGGTCCAGAGGAGGTTCATCAGAATGATCCCTGGAATGAAGAGCTTGTCGTATGAGGAACGGTTGAGGACTCTGGCTTTGTACTCGTTGGAGTTTAGAAGGATGAAGGGGGATCTTTTTGAAACTTACAAGATGCTGCGAGGCCTAGATAGAGTGGACGTGGAGAGGATGTTTCCTCTTGAAGGAAAAACTAGAACCAGAGGACACAATCTCAGACTGAAGGGACGATCCTTTAAACAGGGATGAGGAGAAATATCTTCAACCAGAGGCTGGTGAATCTGTGAAACTCATTGCAGAAGGCTGTGGAGGCCAAATCGTTGACTGTCTTTAAGACCAAGATGGGTTCTTGATTAATAAGGGGATCAGGGGTTATGGGGAGAAGGCAGAAAAATGGGAATGAGAAAAATATCAGCCATGATTGAATGCAGAGCAGACTTGATGGGCCAAGTGGCCTAAACCTGCTCCTATGTCTTATGGTCTTGTGGTAAAAAAGGCTAATATATTATTTGCTTTTGTAATTGCTTGCTGCATGCACCTGCATGTTGAAATTCTGTGATTAATTTAAAAGGATGCCCAAATCCTTCTAAACACCAATATTTCTCAGTCTCTTACTTTTAAAAATATTCTCCTTTTCCTTCTAAAGTGGATGACTTCACACTTCCCCACAATATATACTATTGGCCATGTTCTTTCCCATGCATTTAACCTGTTTGTCCCTTTGCGGTATCTTTCTTCCTCCCAGCTTACTTTCTCAACTGTTGTTGCAGCATCAGCAAATCTGGTAACATCCTCTAAGTCAATGATACAGGTTCCTGAGACCCAAGTAAATTATGTATGGCGAGGATTGTGAGGGATTCCCTACGGAATCCTGCTATCGGGCCGCCATTTTGAGCAGGTGGCCCGATAGCGCGGTCGTGCGGCTGGCCACCCCGCGCCTCCTCAGCACAATTCATCCCCCAACCCTGTATCTTCTGAGTCCGCAATGTTTATAAATATCAAGCTTTGATTGAGAGCTTCTGGACCACTCTAAACAGAGTTAAGTGCTATAAATTGCTAGCTGACCATCTCAAAATCACTCAACTGTGAAGGGGGGTGATTAGAAAGCATTCAATTCTGTTTGAAGTGGTCCAGGAGCTGTCAATCAATGCTTGACGTTTATATGCATTAGAGAACTTCAGGAGTTACTCAACTGTGACTGGAGCAATGCTGACAACTGTGAGTGTATGGAAACTGTCATTCACAGTCTCCTAATATCAATATCAAAAAGAAATGAATTCATTTCTTGTAGATCAAAGATCTGAGGGGTTTAAACATAGCTGACTGGTTTAGTGTTTCCAGAATTTGACAGGTTCTGCTTTCTGTGTCTCAGCCTGCAAGGGTATTGCCCAGGTGAAAGTTAAAAGAATTCTTTTCACTGCCTCTGTCTGGACTGCTCACTAGTTTCCAGATGAGGGGCGGGATTCTCCCAGCCCGGGGCAGGGCCGGAGAATCCCCGCAACTGGGCCACGCCGCCTCGATGCCGGCACGCGATTCTCCGCGGAGCAGAGAATCGGCGCCATTGGCGGCGTAGAGTTTGGCGCGGCGCCGGTCATGGGCCGCTGTACGCGGCCAGGCCGCCAATTCTCTGGCCCGAATAGGGCCGAGCGGCCACTCTAAAACGGCAGAGTCCCACCGGCGCCGTCCACACCTGGTCGCAGCCGGCGGGAACTCTGCGCGCAGTGTCGGGGGGTGGCCTGTGGAGGGAGGAGGGGGGCTCCGATCCCTGGGGGGGGCGGGGGCCTCCGATGGGGCCTGGCCCGCGATCAGGGCCCACCGATCCGCGGGCCGGCCTCTCGCTCCCCGGGTCTATTTTCCTCCACGCCGGCCCCTGAACCCGCGTGCCATGTTGCGTTGGGGCCGGTGCATTGAGCGAGGCCACCGTGCATGTGCGGGGGCTGGCGCCGGCGCCACTGCGCATGCGCGAATCCCGCAGTGCACAGTTCATGCTGGGATGGGAGGCTGGTGCGGCATGAACCGCTCCAGCGCCTGCTGGCCCCCTGTAGGGGCCAGAATCGGTACTCCCGCCATCACAACGCTCTGCCGCCGAATGGGAGAATCCATCACGAGGTCTCTCCTCTGGAGGGCTTCCTGACGGGGTCTCTTTTCTGGGGGCTTCCTGACAGGGGTCACTTTTCTGTGGGGGGGTCTATGTGAGGGAGTCTCTTTATTTAGTGGGTCGCTCTGGGGAGGTTTCTCTTTATTTAAGGGGACTCTTTATTTAGGCGGTCGCTGGTAGCATCTTTATTTTGGGCTCTTTGGGGAGATCCCTTTATTTAGGGGATCTCTGTGTGGCTCTGGTAGAGGTGGGCCTCTGGTGAGGCACAAAATCCTAAGTCCTTCACATCTCCCCATTTGAAGGTCGGTTGTTAGCACCCTGTGGATAAAGTGTCCAAGGATGGATGGTACTGAATTTCAAAGCCACGGTATATTACTTGTAGCTCATTCCCACCCACATTATAAGCTAATGTTTTGCAAAGTGCATAATTAATTCAATCAAATGCAACAGTTACAATTTTAATCTGTGAAGCAGATGGAAGATGTGAGTGAGCCAGAGCTTTCAATTGCATATTGCAACTTCACTAAGTCCTGCTGAGCTGTAGGTCTGCATGCGCCATTGAAGGTGGATAGCGAGATGTTTGCATGATATAATTACCTGCGCCATTGAAGGTGGACAGTGAGAATATTTTCACCCTTGTTAGTCTGTTTGTCTGTAAACTATATGGGTGGGATTCTCCAGCCATTCGCTGGCAGCTGGGTTTCCTGGCGGTATGGGGTGGCTTCAATGGGAAATCTCATTTGACAAGCGGAAGGAGTACAGTATCAGGCCGCCAGTGAATGGTGCGCCTAAATTGTTCATCCTCGCTCGCAGCTATAGCAGGGCAGACTCGCAACGGAGAATCCGGCCTACATCTCAAAACAAATGGGTGGATTCAATGAAACTTGGCACACAGATAAAATGAGATCCTTGGAAGAACTGATTAGTTTTTCGTGAAAATGCATGTTGGATCCTGGAATTAAAAAACAAGGATCAATTGTGGAGTTTGCACATTCTCCTCGTGTTTGCGTGGGTTTCGCCCCCACAACTCAAAGGTTGTGAAGGCTAGGTGGATTGACCACACTAACTTGCCCCATAATTGGAAAAAAATGAATTGGGTACTCTAAATTTATTTTTAAACAAGGATCAATTAACATTGGTAGACAAGCCAAATTGACTCTTGTTTTGAATTTTGTGAAATGTCTCAGCTGTTGTGGTGGAATCTGTCACAGCTGTCAAAATGTGAGCAGAGATTTCAGAGCAGATTGTTGGATGGGGATTAGCCTGAACCAAATCAGAAAGATGGAAGTTCTTAAAAAGTTTCTTTCATCAACTTTGTAATTATGTAGCATCAACCAGACAGGGAAAAACCTCAGTGAAGGCTGCATAATTGTAAGAATGTTGAGTTAACACCATGTGGTGGAGGATTGCACTCGTGCCCACATTTTGCTTGTAATAGCTGTATTGCCATATGAAGGTTTGTTAAGAGTGAAGTTAACGGGCAACAACTTGGGGCTTGGAATCAGGGGTAACCTGCCAGGTACATGGTAATATTCCAAAGTCTTCTTGTCAAACTCCTTAAAGTGTGTTGTCTTCTTCTGCATTTGTTCCCATGCCCTGGAGGTACGATAGAGAGTACACAGCCTGGTTAGCTCTTCCTGCTAGGCATGTTACATTGTCCTTCTCTGCAGACTGTATATCCTGGAGTTCTAAATTGAGCACACCTTCTTACACTGCATAGTGTGGCCATCAAATAATAGTTGGGAATTCTTGTTCAGAGATTCCAGTTTGTTGCTTGCAGATTTATACTTCCTTCTCTGTGAAGCCTTAGCCTGGGATGTATGAAATAATGTTGAGGTAGAAAACTAAACTGGAGAGCAAAGTTACTGCGTGGTAATTTAATTGAACTCTTTGTAACCGTTCTCGAGCAACAGTAGTGGGAGACCGACCTTTTATTTAAAAAAATTTTAAATTATTTTCTTTCCTACTGCCCCCCCCGTCAGGGAATGGCACTTGCCGTAAGTGAATCTAATGATGAATCTGGGGGCCAATGACTTTTGGCATGAGAGGGAACAAGTGTAGGGTTACTTGTTTATTCCCTGTAGTATATGAAAGCCAAAGTTGTAAAGAGGTTACACAGAATCATGAAAGAAGCCAAATGGAAAAGTTGCAAGAACACTACTTCAGGTTTTCCAGGTGCAAAGATAACATACTAAAAATGAAAAGTAAATGTTCACATTGATGTAATGGTGCAAGATCTTCACCATGAAACACAAATACGTTGATACTTCATCCTAGCTTTACAAGAGCCTGGAGAAAGAAAATAATTTTACAGTTCTATTTTGTTCAATGCTTCCTTAAACAAGTTCAGTTATCATAAAATTGCTTTCGATATGTAGCTATCATTCGCAGCAAAAACTTTCAAGGAAAATATTCACCTATTATGCGAATGGTTTTTAAAGTAAGTCAGTAAAACATTCTGTTAATCTACTTTGCTTCTGTCCTAGCTTCTCTTAGTCTGAGACTTTATTTTACCTAGATTTGCAAAAACTTTATAGTGAACCAGGCATGCTACTGGGAAACACAAGGGAAGGTGGGTGGAAACAAGGTGTAAAGAGACAGGGAGGTGGCAGATAAACAGCTTTATGCCCCCGCCTATGCCATATCCACTGAAACATCAGCAGACGGGAGCCAATATAAAATAGAAATCACTATAGCGATGAATTTAGATTGCTGCGATTTCATTGCAGGTACACCAAACCTGTTAAGTTTGCGGTGCAATCTATTCTAAAGGGACTAAACTCTGGGGATGAACTTGGCATCATAAACATTCCACTTAAGGGCTTCTGAGTGGTCTGGTACCAGGACGATGCCTGCTTGTTTCCAGGCAATAGAGGGTATTAATTTGATGACAGTTCCCTTTGTTGGTATCCTTGCTCTGTATTTGTGCCAGGAGATTTCAAAACACTGAAGTCTCAGTAATGTAAACATAGGAGACCTCAGGCTGAAATCTAGAGGCTCCTTACTTGGAGACATTCCAACTGCTGGTAGCAACATACTAAACAGAAATGACATGACTTTGCTCATGCTGACAAGCCTTTTGACAATACATCTTGGTAGCTGAAAGACATTTGGTAGATTATCATGGGTTGTTTAGGGACTGCTTAACAAGTCTAAAAAAAATCCCTTTCTTTAAAACCGACTACCATTAAAAAAAAATTAAAAATCTTTTGTATTAAAATGTACTAGATAATGTACTGTTATCATTGCTGTTGTCACTGAGGAGGACCCCTTGATACCCATTTCAAGTTTTTGTGACAAGTCCCAAAGTCTCTTTTACTCTGTTTTCCTTGAACACTGAAATTTTTCTCCTTATTTTTATCAAGTTGCCTTGTTTTCCTTCGCTGAAACCTCTGGCTTAGGCAAAGCATTCCACCGAGTCTAATTTATGACCTTTGCTCTGTGTGGGGGAAGGGGGGAGCAATGCAAAGACATGTTTGTTTTGCTTTATATACACGCTATCCCTTCTCCCTTTAGGTATCTCTCCTTTCTTTTTAGTCACATATTTTCCCCCTTTTCGTTTTTATATTTCTTATACTTTTCTATTTGTTTCTAACATTTGTAACAAAAAGTAAACATTTCTTGTTTGATCAGAATTAAAAAGACAAATGAAGAGATGGCAGGACGGAGGAGTTGAATGGATCGTCATGATCAATCACGAGTCAAAAGCAAGATCGCAAAAATATGCACCTTCTGTATTCAGAATCTTTTCTTAAAATAAATTTAGACTACCCAATTTATTTTTTCCAATTAAGTGGCAATTTAGCATGGCCAATCCATCTACCCTGCACATCTTTGGGTTGTGGTGGCGAAACCCACGCAAACACTGGGAGAATGTGCAAACTCCCCACGGACAGTGACCCAGAGCCAGGATTGAACCTGGGACCTCGGCGCCGTGAGACAGCAGTGACATTGTATTCAGAATCTTGATAAAGATTTGAATTACTGTTTAAATGAATATGAATACATAAATATACAAATAAAAAAACCTAATCAGTACTTTTAGTTCACATACAATAGAATATTTGCTATTTTCAGAATATTTTGACATAGTTCTGCTTCCTTTGGGATGTTCTGATGAGAGTTTTGTCATTTATTGTAGGGAAGACAACAGGCTAATATCAGGTTATGCGTTATGCTGTTTTCACTTCACTCCCCCGCTTTTGTTCCTGCATTAGTTCTATGTCTGTTCTCCATTACCCCGCCCACATGTTTGTCCTTCATGTGCAAGATTAAACTGTTAATAATGGTGTAATACTGTGCCGTTCGCGTTGGTACAGAGAAGTCTCAATTTTAACATAATATCCACAGATTCCTAGCACTAGTCACTAGTGATCAGGGGCAGGAAGTCTGACTAAATTATTCCCCCTCCTTCCCAATCCAAAGATGTAGAATTGAATTGTAACCTACCACTCGCTATTATGGTTAATGCCCTATAGCTCAGTGGCACATTAGAGAATGCCTTTATTAAATAACTTGTTTCAGTGCTTACAGAAAAATAGATACAACAGAAAATCAAAAAGTTATTGCTGAAAAGTTAATTCAAGATGATACAATTAGTTGATCTGTGAAAACAACTTTCCTGAAAAGATATGAATTATTATGATAATTATGGAGAATCATTGGCAGAAGAAAGTGGAATTCACTCTTGTGTAACGTGATCAATTAGCAGTTTGAGGGATTTTCCCCCCCACTATTTAACCATAAAGATGCAAGATTGGTGCCTTGTAGATACTTGCGAGCCCAAATTAGATCAGGATTGAGCCAGTCTCTTTTTAGCCAAATTACAGCCTTGTTGACTTGATTCAAGCATTTTATCTATCAGTTGTCAGCATAACTGGATGGTGATAACCTTTTAAAATCCTGTCATTCCTTTATGCACTGCAAGAAATACAGCTCTAATAAATGAAAAATAATGGCCCAGATGTTCTGGTCTCTGAACTTCGGAGTCAGAATGTACGGCCCAAGATGCAGATTAGGGCCTCACAGAAGTTCCATTGCACTGACGCTGTGGGAACAATCCAGGAAATTTGAATTACCGATGGACAATTCCCCAGCACTCTGTGAATCTCCTAAAATGTCTCTGACTCTGATCTTGAATCAGAGAGTTCAAACAGTTCCTATGTACCTAACTAGATAATTACCCAGGAAATGTTAATCAGAAAATTCCAAGTCTACTCATGGGCAACTGTAAAACTGACCCCCCAAATCACTCAGGCTGATCACCAGCTCCCCTCCGCCCCGACAAGTTCTGACTACCTGACCTGACTAGCTCCCACCACCCACTTACACCTGCCCCCTCCTCCAGCCATATCTATCTAGCTGCTACCACCCAGTTACTGCCGACACCCCCTCCTCCCCACCCCAAGACCCAGCAAATACCCACTGTCATCTGACCCTTAGCCCACTCACCCGATCCACCCTGCTCATTCACTCATTCATCCACTCATCCATTCACTAACACTCAAACTGGATATTTGAATATATCCTATGGCAACTGGTGCCGTAAAAGGTGGATGTAGCTTCTGCACTGCTCCTCTCTGCTGTTCTCTGCTTGGATTCCTGTGCTGAAGGAGTTCCTCTGCGTTGTGGATTGGAAGTCAGACCTTTTAAAATTAATCAGGTAACTGGGTAGCTTTCATTCTGACCTGTGTCAGATCCAGTGTTTCCGACAGAGATTGGAGATTTGGGCCAATATCTTTGGACAGAACACTAAGGGTCATTCAATTTAACCTGCACTTGGTCAGTATAATCTCATGGATTGAATCGACCTAAGGTTTTTCATGCTTTGTTTTTTGTCTGCCCCATGCAGTTGTGGGAGGCAAGGTAATGGTAAGGGAGGATGGTGCTCAGATATTGGGATGTGTTTGCTCATAGTGTTTCAGGAATCATGGGCGAAATTCTCCCGCAACGGCGGGATGTCCGCCGACTGGCGCCAAAGCCGGCGCCAATCAGACGGGCATCGCGCCGGCCCAAAGGTGCGGAAGGCTCCGCATCTTTGGCGGCCTAGCCCCAACATTGAGGGGCTAGGCCGACGCCGGAGGGATTTCCGCCCCGCCAGCTGGCGGAAATGGCATTTGTTTCCCCGCCAGCTGGCGCGGAAATGCGGCACATGCGCGGGAGCGTCAGCGGCCGCTGTCAGTTTCCCAGCGCATGCGCGGGATCGTCAGTGGCCGCTGTCAGTTTCCCGCGCATGCGCAGTGGGGAGAGTCTCTTCCGCCTCCGCCATGGTGGAGGCAGTAGCGGAGGCGGAAGGGAAAGAGTGCCCCCACGGCACAGGCCCGCCTGCGGATCGGTGGGCCCCGATCGCGGGCCAGGCCACTGTGTGGGCACCCCCCGGGGTCAGATCGCCCCGCGCCCCCCCCCAGGACCCCGGAGCCCGCCCACGCCGCCTGGTCCCGCTGGTAAATACCAGGTTTGATTTACGTCGGCGGGACAGGCAATTCCTGGGCGGGACTTCGGCCCATCCGGGCCGGAGAATCCAGCGGGGGGTCCCGCCAACCGGCGCGGCCGGATTCCCGCCCCCGCCCAATCTCCGGGAGCGGAGACTTCGGCAGGGGCGGGGGCGGGATTCACGGCGGCCAACGGCTCGGAGAATGATGCCCCATGTACGTGGGACTGTTTTGTTGGATGAGAAAGTGTTCTGTTGCCCATTATTATTGTGTATTTGCCTAATATGTGAAAACTAGGCTTATTTATTTGTGCAGAGGCATTCACTCAAAACAAACTCAGTGAATGTAAAATCACACTCAGTCGAACATGGTGAAAGGAAACATACTCAAACAAATAAGTAAAATTTTACAGGTTTTAGTCAAATTTAAGGCTTTGTACCAGTGCAATGAGCATTTCTTTTTGGGAGAGGGCTAGTGTTGGCGGGGAGGGGGTGGGGTGGGGTGGGGAAACCGGGAAAGAAAGGGAGAGACACAAGCATAGATTCCAATTAAAATGGCATTTGGATGTGTGCAAAGCCTGCCACAGCATGTTGAACAAATTTGAGGATTAAGTTCACAGGCCAGCATTTTGTATCTATTGTATTTAAACTGGTCTTTGTTTGAGATGGTATTACTTTATTTTAAACCAGTTTTGTCAGATCCTTCTGAATCAGTTTGCCTCTTTTAAATGTGTCAGAAAGCTCAATGAACTCTCATTGAAGCAAAATAACTTTGAAGATGAGAGTTCTTCAGTTATAACTACCCTTCACTTTTTGTAGTCAGCCTCTATAAGATTGCTGTCTGCAATTCCAAGGAGGGTGTTGCATTCATGGTTACTATCTCTTTCAGTAACAAATCGTCAAATATAGGTGCATGTAGATAAAGCAATAAAAACACCAATAGGATTTTAGAAAAATGACCGTATAGAATAGGGGCGGCGCAGTGGTACAGTGGTTAGCACTGCTGCCTCACAGCGCCAGAGACCCGGGTTCAATTCCAGCCTTGGGAGACTGTAGAATTTGCATGTTTTCCCTGTGTCTGCGTGGGTTTCCTCCGCGTGCTCGGATTCCTCCAACAGCCAAAGATTAGGTGGGGTCAGGTTAGAAGGATGGGGAGTGGGTCTAGGTAGGGTGCTCTTTCAGAGGGTCAATGTGGACTCAATGGCCGAATGGCCTCCTACACTGCGGGGATTCTATGATTCTATAAAGTAGAGATGAAATTTAGTAGAAATGTTTAAAACCATGGCGAATATTTACAGTAGAGAGAGAGAGAATTTAATTTAGATGGCAAGTCATTGGCATGTGTCATCAATTTAAAATCATAACCGAAGAAAATGAGGAAATATTAGGAGAAATGTCTTTACTCAAAGGATTGTTGGAACAGGGAATGCATTGCCGCTTGGAGCTGTCGAAGCATGACCATTGCATCTTTTAAGGGAGAGAGCATGGTACTGAATTACTTTTGAATGCTGTAGCAAAGAGCCAGTGCAGTCACGTCAACTGAAACACCTTTTTTGATACAGGTGTCTGCTGTTCTAAGATCTATAAAAGTTTTGATTTTCCTCTCAGCTCTGCTCTGCCTGGTGAATTTTCATTGTGCAAACCCAAAGCCCATGAGGTATAATGTCACGTACCTTGGTAATGGTTGCTTTAAGATCGCTCTGAAATTATTGCATCCTCTGAGTGTTGAATGGGTAACGCGACCACATTGATTAAATAAATGATCAGAGAGAAGCCGAGTTATAAATGCAAAGACACATGGTGAAAGGACCAGTGTCCACAACTTACAACTTCTTTATCGTTTACATTTCTTGAAATGAGGCACATTACACAAGGAACAAAATTCAGGTTGGTCAAGATAATTTCGCTTAATAAACATTAGAGCTGCAAATAGTGATTTTCATTCCACCACACTTGTGTGGATTCAAATGCAAGCCCATTAGTAAAATAATGAGACATTAAGCCAATGAACCACCCACACATTCTCAAATTCTTTCTTACAGTTACATTACTAAATTTCACTCCTGTGATATTTTTCTTTCTTGTTCTTGAATATACTGAATACTGCAAGGTTACACCCTAGTTCTTTCTTGTGAGAAAGGTGTTTCTGAAGGCTAATTCTAGGAACATTTGTTTTCTGACTCCTTCCAGCTTGCACTGTTGGGCAATATTAGTTATTATGGCAGGCAGACAAGTGTGGAAATTGTTTACAAAAGAAAATAACTTAAACACTGGGAATTACTGTTGATTCACTCTTTAAAATGTACTTTAGATGTAATTTATTCTTAATGCAGTTATAAAAACAAGCAATACATATCATAAAGTGGTTACAGTGGTTAGCACTGCTGTCTTACAGAGCCAGGGACCCAGGTTCAATTCCGCCCTTGATCACTGGCTGTGTGGAGTTTGCACTTTGTCTCCACGTCTGCGTGGGTTTCGTCTGGGTGCTCCGGTTTCCTCCCACAGTCCAAAGATGTGCAGGTTAGGTGGATTGGCCATGTTAAATTCCCTCTTAAGTGTCCAAAAGGTTACTGGGTTACAGGGATAGGGTGGGGGCCTGACCCGAGGTAGGTGTTGGTGCAGACTCGATGGACCAAATGACGTCCTTCTGCACTGCAGGGATTCTATAATGTGCAGCTCCTGAAAAATCCCACAAATACAATCAAAACAGACAGTGACCCATTTCAGTGGATCTCTGTTTGGACTAGTCTCTAGCTTCCAGTTAAGGGTCTCTGAAACGGGGGGAGGCTTCGGGTGGGTGGCTCTAGTTGATGCCTCTATTTGGGAGGGGCACCCAATAATGGGGGGCACCCTATAATGGGGGTCTCCCTGTAATGGGGGTTCCCAGTAATGGGGTTCCCTGTAATGGGGGGCTCCCTGTAATGGGGGCCCTCTGTAATTGGGGGCTCTCTGTGATGGGGGACTGTATAATTGTGCAGGCTGTCTCATGGGGGAGGAGCTGTCTCGTGGGTGAGGATCTGTCTCGTGGGCGAGGAGCTGTCTCGTGTGCGAGGAGCTGTCTCGTGGGCGAGGATCTGTCTCGTGGGCGAGGAGCTGTCTCGTGGGCGAGGAGCTGTCTCGTGGGCGAGGAGCTGCCTCGTGGGCGAGGAGCTGCCTCGTGTGTGAGGAGCCGCCTCGTGGGGAGGAGCCGTCTCGTGGTGGAGGAGCCGTGTCGTGGTGGAGGAGCCGTCTCGTGGTGGAGTCGTCTCGTGGGGGGGAGCCGTCTCATGGGGGAGGAGCCGCCTCGTGGGCGAAGAGCTGTCTCGTGGGGGAGGAGCTGTCTCGTGGGGGATGAGCCATCTCGTGGGGGAGGAGCCGTCTCATGGGTAGACCCTTACTGGGGGTGAGTCCTTTCTATGGTGTCTCTGGTGGGGTGTTGGTTGGGGAGGGTTGGGTCACCCTCATAATGTCTTGGGGGGGGTGACCCAGTAAATCCTGTGATTGGTGTTGGTGGGGGCAGAATTGCGTGCGGAGGGGGGGTAGGGAGGCTAACCTCCAGACCTCACTATCGGGCTGCCCTCTCAAAATGGTGGCCCAATAGCGGGATTCGTGAGGGAATCTCTCTCAATCCCCACCATGAATAAATATGCAGGACAGCAGATAGTGAATCTCCTCAGGATTCCCACTCGAAGCGTGAGCAGGAATCAGAGGCGATTCATCTCCGGTGGGAGAAAATAGTCTCCCAAATGGAGAATTTTAATATTTATATACCAGTGACAAAACACATATGGGTACATATATAAAGGATTATATTTACACTCACCAGAATAGTATTAGCCTAAAAATATCTTTTTTCGATTTTGAAGATTTATTTACAATTTCCGAAAGCATGTGAAACTGTATAAAATAAATAGATGCCCTGTATTTACATCATGTTGCCGTTTCATATTGGCACCCATTTAGCATGGTTGGAAGCAGTATTGGTTTGTCAGGAAAAAATAAGCCCATTTGCCAAGAACACAGCTTGAGAATTGATGGGAACTACTCAATAGTATATCTATTTTAAGTGCAACATGGCCTCCCTGTTCACTCTTTCTTCCCAATTTGTCTCAATATAAGCAACGCTGCATGATAATTTTACACAAGGAATGAATGAGATCAGGATTGGTGGAGTTGAACACGTGAGATGAAAAGTAAATATTGAAAGCACAGTCCAGGCAACAACCTCGAGGTTCTTGGCTGTAAATTATTGCCGTTTTAAGAATATTAAGCCCCATGAATGAGAAAACATATCTGAAAAGTAAAAAATATTATTCAGCAAGCAGGGTACTTGGAAAATGAAAACACATTTGTTGTACTGAATCTCCGATCTGAAGCAGTTTTCTGTCTCGCCAGCTATTTTTCTGTCTCTTGTTGGCAATCCTGTTGGAACCTTGGTGAGATATTTTCAGCAGATGAATTTTTTTTGTCCCAAGCTGGAGCTCTCAGTTGAAATCTGAATCGAAGTTTACAGATACACTATTGTAAACTATATGCTCTATTGACTGCCAAAGTGAAAATCTAAAAATACCATTTCAGAGACTGACTGTATACAGTGTTTTGTGGTGTGTAATTAAACAAATAAAGGGCCCGTGAAACCCGGAGTAGAGTGTTGCTTTAGATCTGCCTCTCGGCTCCAGGTCCACAGACAGCTTTATCCTCATCCGAGAAATGAAGTGAATTGTAAGCAAGTCGATTATGTTCCTAAATATCTCAATATATCGGGTGGAATTTTCCACCAAACTGGCAAAATGTCAGGCTCTGACTGAAAACTGATGTGATTGCACCCCCCAAAAAACACTGCCATATTTTAGGTGGGGGGGGGGGGGGGGCGGCATGTTTGGCGCCGTCATTGTGAGGGACCTGGCCTAAAGATGCTGGCAAGACTGGTTCCACAGAGAAAAGGATGCACCGATCTCAAATTGAATTTTAAAGGCCCCCTCCCCCCCCGCAATCAATGATTACCAGTATCAGCACCCTGCCCGCACCTCCCATCATTGATCGCTGGCATCGGGGACCTCTCAATGGGTCTCCCTTCAGGCCCCGTCCCCTTGGCAGTGCAAGCCTGGCACTGCCTTGCCAGGTCCCCGACTACCCAGGAGCTACAATGGCCTCCGAACCCCTGGCGTGGTTTTTGGAGACCAGTAGAGATTCCTACCAGCGGCTGGGAACGTATGTTGGGCTGAATTCTCCATTGGGGAGAAAGCGTTGCCACCGGGGCTGAATAGCGTGTGATTTGCATTTCCGTTAGGCGCACTATTCATTCTGTGATTCAGGACATGCAAATGGGCCATCACTCTGTCGGCGTGAATTGAAAGCAATTCAAGGCCAGTGGGCAGTGTAACCGCTGGGGCTGGAATTAGCGCTAACCAGCCTGACAGCAGGAGCTGTTTTTTTGCGCTCTACTTACCACACACTCACCTGCAGTCATGAAGATGGCACAGAGTTCGGAAGTCCGAGGTGGACACACTGCTCGATGCCAGGGTGGGCCGCAGACTCAGGCCCGACCTGCTGAACAGCGCCTGGGAGATGGTGGCAGAGACAGTCAGTGCTGCCAGCCTCACCAGGAGGAGACAGCCCGTGATTCTCAGGGGTGGTGGTCACTGTTGAGGCCTCTGCTCTGAAAGGGGCAGTGTACCAGGGAGGGCTCCAAAGGCCACAGTGCAGAGGTCCTTTGGCTGGGGTGAGCTCTGCTAATCATCTGCTTCCTCTACAGTGGGGCTGTGCTTTTGAGGAACCACTGAGGAGTGCAAACATCTGTGGGCCTCTGATTGAACTTGGCCACGCACCATCGTTGATAATACAGCTGGGGTCTGAGGGTTTCCAGAGGGTCGACCTGGGAGGGCGCCAGATGACCGGTGGCTCTCTGAACATTTATAGGGCACAGTGAGCAGTCAGCAGGGCTGTGATGAACGGTTACTGCCTTATCATCATGTAAGGTGATGTCCCCTTTAAGACCGGGCTTGGAACCCTGGGGACTCCACCTCTGGCTCCGCCCATCTGGGAGTCATACATAAAGGGTTGCCTCATGGTCTGTGTAACAGTCAGCTCTCGTCTCTAGCTGTAGTATAGTTATTAGTCTAATAAAGCCTTCTTTACAGCTTAATCTCTAAGTGTCATTATTGAGGGTACCTCAAGGGCGAACAGCCAGTGGCCTCTAAGTAGCATTGAAAGGGTGCATTTAAATTCACATACTGCAGCAATGGCAGTCTGAGCCTGGCCACCCCAATCCCGAAGGGGACACTCCAAGTCCACGGACTCGGTACCAAGTCATTCCCCACTACTGCACCCGGCGTCGCAAAGCGGAGAATTCAGCCCGACATATGTGACACATTCGCGAGAGTTTCCAGCTATTACGGGATTTGCACTGGGGCCTAACGGGGCTGGGAAATTGCCCTCATCTCTTGATTACATTTGGCGATTCTATCCTGTGCAATTATGAGATTGCTTGAACAGAATTCTGCTGGACATGCTCTGTGATTTTGTTGGTTCCTTCTCTAATCCACTGCTGGTGATATGAAGCCCATACTGTGTGCATGTTTTTTTTCTCCAGTGTCCATTCATGCAAATTCCTAACATTTTGGCATTTGCTTTAGTATCAATGAGCGTGATTCTCCCAAAAGGGAACAAAGTTCCCGAGCAAGTTCACGACTCGCGTTGAATAAGGGGCCTGAACGGGGAATGCGAAGCCAAGGACGCACATAGTCTCGTTTTGTACAATGGGGAGCTCTGCTCACCAGAACTTCCCAGAGTAGTGAGAGAAAATGGCGTCCCAATCTCCGAGACCCCTGGATCAATACCCGGCACCTCCCACCCCCAGGATTATGGGAGGGTCTCTGGCCCTCCGCACTCCCCAACACCCACACCAAGCAACCCGGCCCGATCTCAGGCATGCAACAAGTTCCAGGTTGGCAGTGCCCATGTCAGTTGGCAGTGCGACCTGGGCACCTTGGTAGTGACAGGCTGGAACCCAGGTGGCACAGCCAGGGTACCTCAGTGGCACCAGCAGTGGCAGGACACCACCCTGCTCTAAGGGCATGCAGCTGGGGGCCTCTGATCCCCTGGGAGACCCCCACGAGTGCCATTCCATCTGGTCCCTGTTTGTGGGGACCAGTGCTGAACAGCACTCGCTTGAGGTCTTTGAGGCAAATGGTATGAACCCCAAAGCCTCAGGTAACTCAGAATCGACACAATAGAGTGAGGCTTACTGTCTTGCTCTAATAGCAGATTTGTCAAAAAGTGATCCCGCGCATTGTGGGCGGGATTCACCTTGCAACATCTCGTGAGATCGTATTGGATCTTGCGAGGTGTGGTGAGCCGGGTAGATCCCAGGTGCGGGGTCTCCTGGCTTTCAATGACCAGCGTGGCTGTTGGATTATGCCAATATTTTTAATGTGTTGTATAAAAGCAATGAGCAAGTTGCAATGTCGGGTGCAATTTTCCCAAAAGATTTCTATGTGGCCTTCTGTGGGAAACGCGGTGCGATTCCCGCCGGATGGGTCAGCATAAACAAGATTGCAATCCACCCATAGTTGGAAATTTCTTTTTGTGGGGGGGGGGGGCGGGTGTGTTTTGCACCCGCATTGAGAGGGGCTGGGCCTAAACACACCGGCAACCCCGGCTTCACAGGCGCCTGATCTCAAGTGACAGCCCCCCCCAACCACGGATATTGTGAGCCCCAGCAGACAAGGGGAAAACCCCCAATCATTGATCATAGAGGGGCAACCACTCACGCCCCTCCGCCCATAACCACACAGTCATCAGGTTGACCTGAACTCTTCTCCCTCCCCCCCTCAAAAGGATCACTGGCATCGGGCCCACTTAATGGGTCTCCCTATAGGCCCTGCCCCTTTCAGGTCCCACCCCTTCAGGGCCTGCCCCTTGGCAGTGGCAACCTCACACCCTGGCAATGCCAGGGTGACGCTGCCAGATCAGGACAGCCCTGCCATGTCCCCGACAACTCCGAGCCCCCCGGCCTGGTCATCATGTCTGCTCACTGTTTGTGGACTTACAAGACTGTACTTACAAGAATTTGACAAAATCAAAGGATAGAAAGTCAAGAATCAAGTGAATACAAAAAGGATTCAAAAACTATTTTGAATTGGCTCTGCTGGCACCCTACTGAGATATTTCCCAAACAAAGCTAAAGGAGAGTGCTACGTATTTACTAATTATGAACTAGGTTCTAAACTCATAGGTTTAAAACAAGTGGAGAAACAAAATAAATTATTTTCTAGGGTCATTTGCTGAGGCCAACACAGGGGATGGTTTGAATCCAGCCTGTTTGGTCTTGTTGTCTTTACAAGACTCCTTACAACTCATCTCTCCTCTCCATATGGGAAAAGCCTCAAGGAAGCTGAACATTGAACGATTTCAGTTAAAAAGATGTGACAGGGTATCGCAATACATTAAAACTCAAACACCAAAAAATAAGCAAGTTCATTTTAAATATAGTGACCCTCCCTTTACTTATCCAAACAGATGCATTGACTTCCAGGCCTATGGGCAAGTAGCCATTCTCTTATTGTCTTAAAATAAATGTCACACGTAACATCCATGAGGGAGTTGCACAAGGTCTACTGCCAGTTAATCAATAAGACAGCTTTTATGGAAATTGATTTACGGCAATGCTCTGTTCCCCTGATGACCCAGAGTGCTGCTGAGTCACACAGACCAGGATGGCGCCATCTTTAAGCCCCAGCTTTAAAGCTTTGACTGACATCAGGAAAATCAGTCAGTATTCTTGCTCCTGATCCATGTCCAGGGACCACAGTGAGAAAATCAAACACCTTTTTAGCTTTCAAGCGAGAGTGTCAATTATTATTCCATCATATTCCCTTCAAGCAACTTGCAATGTTTTTATCTGTTAAAGGTCATGTTAAATACCAGTTTACTAGGTTGGTGGATGATGGGAAAAGAGATGAAGTGATATGGGAATAATTTGGATCATGTAGTGGGTATGTTACTGGGCTAATAATCTAAAGGTCTGGGTGAAAAATCTGGAGAAAGAAAATCGTCTGGAATCAGAAGCTTACTGGGTTGTTAGAAATCACTAATTGGTTTGCTCTCTCTCCAATCCCATGTCTATGTGGCTGACTCTTAATTGCACCCTGAAGTGGCTTGGCAGGCCATTGAATTGTATCAAATGACTGCTTTTGCAGGGATGGGCTAATAAATATCCACCTTGCCGGAGGTGCCCACATCCCAATAATGGAAAATGGGGCAGCAACTTGGGATGAGGACAGCTGCTTATGGATTAGTTGGGCCAAGAGTCTGCTTCTTTTTAATATTATGTTAGGCTATGAGGTAGTTTTCTGCCTATGTTGGGTCTTCGCAACCCGTGCTGCTTCTGGAGTGTTTGGCCCTGCCCATGTTCTATCACATTTTATGTTTTATGTCAGCCATAACTTAGTGCTGGCCCTCTTGTCTGAGTCACAGTTTCAAATCCAACCCCAGAAACTTGAACAAATAATCAATCACTGACACTTCAATGCAATACTGCCAGAATGCTGTACAAAGGTGCTGTCTTTTAAATAAGCCTAAGTGGAAAATCAGATGTCTGGTCATCTATTTATGTTGATACAGTTCCCAGAGGATTTCATTATGAATGCTTGGCTGAGCTCCAGGACACTAAAGTACATTAGCTCAGCAGGGGTCTCTTTGGACAAACTGAAGTGGGGGGTTTACTTTGCTTGATTGACATCTTTGATATTTTTTGTGATCACTTTTGTCATTATTGGTAAAATTATTTGCATAAGATTAAGAAATGTGAAGTGGTAAAATCTTCTCTTACTGAAACTATAATGTCCTTGGCTGATTGAAACTTTTATGGAGCTGTAGGAACAGCAAATTTTGTTTCAATGCAGATTTCTGAATGGGTGTTTTTTCCTCTCAATATTTCAAAATTTGCCATTGTTATTACATGGCTCATGGGCTCTGAACATAGTGTATACTGGATAAAAGGGGCATTGAGATGTCATGGGGGGGGTTAAGGGGGTGGTATGGGGGGCATAGGTAAGTACACCGTTGCAACTTGCCTTTAATAAAGTTCCTGAATCTAGAATCATGGGTTTGTGACTCCTCCGAGAGACTGTGAACCACAAATCATCCAGAAGATGACCCGACTTTGTAAAAATTACAGGGCTATGAGATGCCTACCCATGCAATTGAGCCACCCAGTTTGGGGATGCAGGCTTGCTAGCTCACCCATTGCCTCTGCTGGTGAAACCTTCTGGCACTGGGAATGGGTGGCAGTTCTGAATCTGTTCCTGTCTGTCATTTTTAAATGGCTCCAGAGTTGGCCCAACTCTGGGTCAATATGTGAAATGTCTGCCTGATAAGTGGGATTAGAGGGGGCAGGACAGGGCCTTTCATGCATCGGTGCAGACTTGAAGGGCCCCTTCTACACAATAGTATACAGTGATTCTGAATAAGAATGTTGTCATTGAAATCTGCCCAACATTGCAACCCCTTCTGCAACCTCAGAGCAGGGTAAGGAAGTCAGTGCCAATGCCAGTGAAAATGACCAAGGTCCTGAACTTTTATGCAGAGTTCCTTTCAGTGTGACACTGGAGATATTTGCAACATCTCACAGTTCACTGTCCACTGTTGAGTAAGAGAGGTAACTGAGGGTCTGTTGAAAGAGTATTGAACATGTTTCATTATCTCTTGTCAGAGATAAAGACAGATCGAGCACATGAAGGATTGCAGGATTCCTTATATTGAAGTATGCCATTGATGGCACACATATCATTTTGTGGCTCCCACATATCAATACTGAGGTGTCCTTCACTGCAAGAGATTCCACGCACTCCACATCCAGCTGATGTGTAACCATATACAGAGAATCACAAAGGTCACTGCCCGGTATCCTAGCAACAGTCATGCAGCCTTAATTCTGCTGCAGGTTGCTGAGCCACGTGCAACTACAGCAACCCGAATGGTGGTTACTGGGCAAAATTGGTTATCAATTCATGACATGGCTCATGACTCCTGCAGACAGTAATCATACAATAGAAACCAAAATAGAAAATTTTAGAGCAGGCTGATGGTGTTCCATTGGCATGGTAGGGGTGGCAGGTTACACAGTGATTAGCACTGTTGCTTCACAGCACCAGGGACCCGGGTTCGATTCCCGGCTTGGGTTACTGTCTATGCAGAGTCTGCACGTTCTCCCCATGTGTACGTGGGTTTCCTCTGGGTGCTCCAGTTTCCTCCCACAAATCCCGAAAGACGTGCTTGTTAGGTGAATTGGACATTCTGAATTTTTCCTCAGTGTACCCAATCAGGTGCCATAGTGTGGCGACTAGGGAATTTTCACAGTAACTTAATTAAGTGTCAATGTAAGCCTACTTGTGACAATAATAAAGATTATTATTATTATTCCAAAATCCCGTGGTGGGATTTGAACCTGTGTGCCCAGAGCACGAGCCTGGCCTCTAGATTACTAGTTCATTGAAATGATCTCTATGCTGTTATCTCCTGCTTTGTCTGCAATCTTGCTTTCTGGTTAGTTGGTACCTATGTTCCCCTTGTCCCTTGCCTTTGCTGCAGGTCACTGCCTGATGTGTTACCATATGTAGACCCACCTATGTGTGGTATGCTTTAAATTATGTGCCGTGTCAATATCTGAGTTGGTTACCTCAAATGTTAAATGAAGTGATGGTTATTCTTCAGCAACAGTTTCTTGCTGCTCTTCCACTTGTTTCTCTTCCACTGCTGCCTGACCAGGTGGCAGTTCTTGGGTATTTGAAGGGTGAATGGCATAACCATAAGGAGAGGCGGGGAAAGCATGCTTGTACTATTTGCGACTCGTAAATCAGAAGAGATTGTGTACGATGGAAAATTTGGCCGTGTGACGAAGAATTGGACGTGTGGATTCCATCATCTTTCGTGATTTCAGCCCCACCATGAGGCCATGGCCACTCTATGGGGATCAGGAAAGCAGGCATTTCAATGCCGAGCTGGTTCGGCCCTGCTGTCTCCAGTTGCGCATCACCTCGATTTGAAAGAGGGAAGGGTGTGTGTCAGTGAGTGTGGTGCTATCTGCATGGATGATGCGACAGTTATGGTGAATAGTTGGCAGTGTGTGCAAACCGTGAGATGTAGCTATGAGACTAGCCGCATTGCTGGGTACGTGAGAGTGAGGTGCAGCTATGAGTGTTTGGTAACAGCCCTGATTGTTGATAGGTGAGTGATGGGAGTGTGGCAAATGCTACATTTGTTGGGGTATATAATTTAAAGATAAATTCACTGACACTCACCACTTGTCAGAATCATTGAGGTCTACAGCACAGAAAAGGTCTGCCCCGGTCAAAAACAACCACCTAATTATTCTAATCCCATTTTCCAGCACTTGGCCCATGGCCTTTTGTGCCTTGGCATCGCAGGTGCACATCTTATTCCTTGTTAAATGTTATGAAGGTCTCTGCCTCCACCAGCCTTTCAGGCAGTGAGTTCCAGACTCACTTGTGAATGTTTTGCCACACTGGATCCAGGTTCTTGGGGCCTGACTCCTGGCATTGACAAACATGGCTATCTGATTCCACTGCCTTCTGATGGGAACCTGAATTGTAGCTCCAGTGTACAGGAGGTTGAGAGTAGTGAGGTCCTGAGTAAGGTTTCAAGGTCGCAGGAGTGTACCGGCAGGCAGGAAGGTGGTTTGAAGTGTGTCTACTTCAACGCCAGGAGCATCCGGAATAAGGTGGGTGAACTTGCGGCATGGGTTGGTACCTGGGACTTCGATGTTGTGGCCATTTCGGAGACATGGATAGAGCAGGGACAAGAATGGTAGTTGCAGGTTCCGGGGTTTAGATGTTTCAGTAAACACAGGGAAGGTGGCTAAAAAGGGGGAGGTGTGGCATTGTTAGTCAAGGACAGTATTACGGTGGCAGAAAGGACGTTTAATGAGGACTCGTCTACTGAGGTAGTATGGGCTGAGGTTAGAAACAGGAAAGGAGAGGTCACCCTGTTGGGAGTTTTCTATAGGCCTCTGAAAAGTTCCAGAGATGTAGAGGAAAGGATTGCAAAGATGATTCTGGATAGGAGCGAAAGTAAGAGGGTAGTTGTTATGGGGGACTTTAACTTTCCAAATATTGACTGGAAACGCTATAGTTTGATTACTTTAGATGGGTCAGTTTTTGTCCAATGTGTGCAGGAGGGTTTCCTGAGTCAGTATGTAGATAGGCCAACAAGAGGCGAGGCCACATTGGATTTGGTACTGGGTAATAAACCAGGCCAGGTGTTAGATTTGGAGGTAGGTGAGCACTTTGGTGATAGTGACCACAATTCGGTTACGTTTACTTTAGCGATGGAAAGCGATAGGTATATATCGCAGGGCAAGAGTTATAGCTGGGGGAAAGGCAATTATGATATGATTAGGCAAGACTTAGGATGCATAGGATGGGGAAGGAAACTGCAGGGGATGGGCACAATTGAAATGTGGAGCTTGTTCAAGGAACAGCTACAGCATGTCCTTGATAAGTATGTACCTGTCAGGCAGGGAGGAAGTGGTCGAGAGAGGGAACCGTGGTTTACTAAAGTAGTTGAATCACTTGTCAAGAGGAAGAAGGAGGCTTATGTAAAGATGAGACGTGAAGGTTCAGTTAGGGCGCTTGAGAGTTACAAGTTAGCTAGGAAGGACCTAAAGAGAGAGCTAAGAAGTGCCAGGAGGGGACATGAGAAGTCCTTGGCAGGTAGGAACAAGGAAAACCCTAAAGCTTTCTATAGGTATGTCAGGAATAAAAGAATGACTAGGGTAAGAGTAGGGCCAGTCAAGGGCAGTATTGGGAAATTGTGCGTGGAGTCCGAGGAGATAGGAGAGGCGCTAAATGAATATTTTTCGTCAGCAGTCACACGGGAAAAAGACAATGTTGTCGAGGAGAATACTGAGATACAGGCTACTAGACTAGACTGGATTGAGATTCATAAGAAGGAGGTGTTAGCTATTCTGGAAAGTATGAAAATACATGAGTCCCCTGGGCTGGATGGGATTTATCCTAGAATTCTCTAGGAAGCTAGGGAGGAGATTGCAGAGCCTTTGGCTTTGATCTTTATGTCGTCATTGTCTACAGGAATAGTGCCAGAAGACATAAGGACAGCAAATGTTGTCCCCTTGTTCAAGAAGGGAAGTAGAGACAACCCCGGTAACTATAGACCAGAGAGCCTTACTTCTGTTGTGGGCAAAGTCTTGGAAAGATTATAAGAGATAGGATTTATAATCATCTAGAAAGGAATAGTTTGATTAGGGATAGTCAACACGGTTTTGTGAAGGGAAAGTCGTGCCTCACAAACCTTATTGAGTTCTTTAGAAGGTGACCAAACAGGTGGACGAGGGTAAAGCAGTTGATGTGGTGTATATGGATTTTAGTAAAGCGTTTGATAAGGTTCCCCACAGGCTATTGCAGAAAATACGGAGGCATGGGATTAAAGTGATTTAGCGGTTTAGATCAGAAATTGGCTAGCTGTAAGAAGACAGAGGGTGGTGGTTGATGGGAAATGTTCAGCCTGGAGTTCAGTTACTTCTGTTTTGGGGACATTGCTGTTTGTTATTTTTATCAATGACCTGGAGGAGGGCGGAGAAGGATAGGTGAGTAAATTTGCGGGTGACACTAAAGTCGGTGGAGTTGTGGACAGTGCGGAAGAATGTTGCAGGTTACAGAGGGACATAGATAAGCTGCAGAGCTGGGCTGAAAAGTGGCAAATGCAGTTTAATGCAGAAAAGTGTGAGGTGATTCATTTTGGAAAGAGTAACAGGAATACAGAGTACTGGGCTAATGGTAAGATTCTTGGCAGTGTGGATGAGCAGAGAGGTCTCGGTGTCCATGTCCATAGATCCCTGAAAGTTGCCACCTAAGTTGATAGGATTGTTAAGAAGGCGTACGGTGTGTTAGCTTTTATTGGTAGAGGGATTGAGTTTCGGAGCCATGAGGTCATGTTGCAGCTGTACAAAACTCTGGTGCGGCCGCATTTGGAGTATTGCGTGCAGTTCTGGTCGCTGCATTATAGGAAAGATGTGGAATCATTGGAAAGGGTGCAGAGGAGATTAACCAGGATGTTGCCTGGTATGGAGGGAAGATCTTATGAGGAAAGGCTAAGGGACTTGAGGCTGTTTTCGTTAGAGAGAAGGTTAAGAGGTGACTTAATAGAGGCATACAAGATGATCAAAGGATTAAATAGTGAGAGGCTTTTTCCTCGGATGGTGATGGCTAGCACGATGGGACATAGCTTAAAATGAGGGGAGATAGGTATAGGACAGATGTCAGAGGTAGGTTCTTTACTCAGAGAGTAGTAAGGGCGTGGAATGCCCTGCCTGCAACAGTCGTGGATTCGCCAACATTAAGGGCATTTAAATGGTCATTGGATAAACATATGGATGATAATGGAGTAGTATAGATGGGCTTTAGATTGGTTTCACAGGTCGGCGCAGCTTCGAGGGACCGAAGGGCCTGTACTGCGCTGTAATGTTCTATTGTTCTACCTGGTGGGCCTCCTGGTCCTCTGCGGATACAGCACTTCAGTTTTCATGTGCCCCAGTTACACCAAACCCTCTATCTGGGAATCTTGAAGTGTGCTCTTTCCCATATTGAACCACCATTCAGTCTTTTTCCACATTGGCGTAACTTATACAAGAACGTCACTACCTGCTCCAGCCAGATTACACCTCCCCTTTAAGATATGCAGGCTGACTTTAAATTACTGCAGGTTAACTTTGGCTCCCAGAGCATGCAGCTATTTAAGTGCATGGTTAGCATTTGTCTCCTGCTACAACCATAATAATATGCATGGAGCACACTGTTTAAATCACGTTGAACAGGTGTGGGGTAATAAGCCCCACATCTGCTTTTCTGGACTTCCCAGTTTAGTCTCCAAATCGTTACAATAAAATGATTTAATGTGCTTATACAAATAGCATTTCTGTCCGAGACCTAATTGCTTTCAGAAGCACATTGGGATGTTATATTCACTTGTTAAATGTGCAGTATAAATAAAGTTGTTGTTTGACATGTGCCGAGAACATTTTTCATCCAAGTCCTGTATTTCCATGAGAAAGCTGGAGATTGAGTTCTTGATAATTTTTCAACTAGTATTCTGTTAGCTCAGGAGAAAATTGCTGCCATCACTACTCACCAACATCTACAATTCGCAGGCATGTCACTGCCAAATGGAAATGCTGGCAAAACCCCAGGCATACATTTGTACAAGGGCTCTGTAGATAATCAGTAATGGTGCAGTTGAGGAAAGATCGGTTACATCAATAACCAGTATTTATTTTCAAACACAAAGCAAAGCATAAGCATCTTCAAGGAGATGATTTGACAGAGAGAGGAAGTAGTGATTGAGACCAGGGGCGGATCTACTATGAAAGTAATGAAGCTTAAGCTTCAGGGCCCCTAATCCCAGAGGGGCCCCAGAAGCGACTTTAGTCCACATTGCTTAAAGATTTTGGGTCTACTGTATGAGAAGGGGTTTTTAAAAAATAATAATATTAATAATATGGTGTAATTCAATACAAAATAATAGTTAAAATAAAAATTAAAAGATTTTTAAAGTATCATGTAGGCTAGCCATAAACAAAAAAACGTTCAAATTAAGGATGTTTCATTCTAAATATATTTATTATAAAATAATTATAAATAATTTAAAACTCTATTAACATTTATGACAGAAATACAAACAGTTGATGACATGTCGTAACAAAAAATGGGAGCCGTTGAAAAGGCAATCATTGTTTTGGTCATGCCCGCCACTGCAGGGGTTCTGGGTGGGGGTGGCGAAGGTGCTTTCAAACGTGGTGGGGGTCCGGGTCGAGCCAGGCTGGGGGCTGGCTATATTCGGGGTTGCAGAAGAGCCGGGAGTGCAGGAGGCGAGAGAGGCTGATGTTTTGGCCTTTGCGTCCCTAGTATCCGGCGAAGGATACTGCTTATGTGGAAGGAAGCCAAGCCTCCGGGCGTGGAGACCTGGATAAACGACATGGCAGGGTTTATAAAACTGGAACGGATAAAGTTTGCACTAAGGGGTTCGGCTCAGGGGTTCACCAGGCGGTGGCAACCGTTCATTAACTACCTCGCAGAACGATAAAGGAAATGGGAAGGTAACAGCAGCAACCCAGGGGGGGAGGGGGGGGAGGGCTCAGGTGGGTCCTCAGGGGTGTTTTTGTAAAGATATTGATACTTGGTTATGTATATTGAATTGCTGATTTTATTATTTGGGAGAGCTATTATTTTTGTTATGGCAGTTGCCATTTAGTTTAGATATTATTTATTTATTTGTTAAAATACGGTCACAGTTATTTATATTGTTTTGCTGTTTTAAAAGGGGGAAAAACCTTTGTACTGTTTTGTATGGCTGAAAAAGTTGAATAAAATATATTTTTTTTTAATAAAAAAGAAAAGGCAATCACAATGCTAACGTGAATTTTCAATGTGATAGCACTCGTGATAGCGATCTAGACAATAATTTTTTTCAATAAAGTGTTCATAAGGATACAATATTTTAATTACCCCTACTCAAAAATAAATGTTATATTTAGAAAAGTAAGGTAAGTAATAAAGGTGAAATAGCGTTAGATTAGCCTAAGCCTATTGTTTTTATGAAGAGGTGAACGGAAGGTAGGCTACGACCGCATAGCCTAGGCTAATACTATATTACAAGTATTTATGAAAAAGTAATAAAAGGGTGAATTTGTGTTAAATTACAGGTATTTATTATGAAAAGTGTTCAAATAATGGTAAAATTGTGTTACATTACCTTAGCCTATGTGTTTTGGTGGCCTAGTCTTGCCTAACTTAGTCTAGGCTAGCTTGAACATAGCCGAGTTTAGCCTATTTAGCTTATGTATTATAAATCTTAAAAAATGGCGCTTTACTTTCTGAAAAGGTTTTTTTTTAAAAAACCTTTCTCAGAAAGTAGACCTAAAATTTTTTCCTTTCAAAGCATGCGACAATAGTCGCACAACTTAAATTGATTAATTGTTTGTTGTATATATTTCAACAATCCCAAAGTTTGAGAGTCAGTAGCACAGATGTAAAGGTGGAGTGTCGCGGTAAGGTTCAAGTTCCTCTCAGAATTGGTGAACAATTCTGAAATTGACGCGGACAGTATTAAACTTATAATATCGTATTACAAAGATGATATTGACCACAAATTAGTAAACGAGTGTTATCAGTTCAAAGAATATTTGCACCTTAGGAAATCCCAGAACACAGAAAAAAACACTCCATCTAAAATGCAATGTGCAGAAGTTCTTCAGCTTATTTGTCTGCAACACCTAATTGAAGTGTTCCCCAATATTACTACTGTGCTTAAGCTGTACTTGACAATGCCTATCACGAGCTGTGAAGCAGAAAGGAATGTTTCAAAGCTATCCTTTATAAAGAACAAATTTTGGTCTACCATGACTGAAGAGCGCTTAAACTCTTTATTCATATTGTCTCTAGAAAATGACATTGCAATGAAGCTCTCATATGACAAAACTGTACGTGAATATGTTGCTAGAAAAAACAGAAAAAAAGAGTATTTTGTAAAATGTGCTTCATGTAGTATGTATTCTCATAGGTGTCTAAAATAAAAGATTATATTGACTGTGGTCTTTTCTATGATTTATTTCATCATTCTATGATGCATCATGCATGTGTATAACATTTCCCTAATTTTCACCCCCAATAACTCAAAAACTATAAGGCATAGGAAATGTTTATTCACACCAGTGACTTTGACATGTGAGATAATCCAGTACAGCAATTTTAATCAAAAAATGAGATGTAGTGGTTAAAATTTTAACAAATTTGGTGTGATCTGTCGTGGAACAACCCCATTGAAGAAGATAACAGTGGTTACCCAGACCTCGTTGCTGGTTGTGAAGAGGCCCCCATAACAGTTCAAGCTTCAGGGCCCCAAAAATGTAGGTCCACCACTGACTGAGGCAATGAAAGACTGGCTGACAATAATGGGAGATAAAAGAAAGACAGACCTAGTGTGTTGAGTGTTGATAGTTCGCTAATTCAATTCAGATGAGGCCTGTCCATAAAAGAACTTGAGCCTCTCACCAGTGGCATTGCGCGATCTTTGCAATTTCTCTACCAGCTTCCCGCTCAGCATCCTCGATTGTTGAAATAGTCACCAATATGTGCATAAGGGAGAAAGATGTAGGAGTCGAAATCTTCGAGATGTGGCCGAAGAAAATTGGAAAAGACACTGGGCTGAGTAGCCAGAGTCAAGGAATTGTCTGAAATGTCCTATCCACCCTGGTTAATAACTGCCCCAGTACACACAATATTTTCTCCAGGGGAGGCACAGAGACAGGCCTGCCAATCCCAGTGGAGGCAGCCACAGGGCAGCTGAGTGCTAGCGTGGGTTGGTTAGAAGGCCCACGTTGGTTCTCTGGGACTTTGTCCATGTTGTTTTACAAACTGCTAAGCTCCCAAGTACTCATCTTTCATACTCCCTCACCCTCACCCATCAGCTCATAGCCTCCATGCCAACTCACTGTCAACAGCTGTTGCGTTAAAAAAAAGTGTTTCTCCTCCTATCATCTTGGAATCGTTTGCCAATGACTTTCAACCCTTTAGTCTTTGACCCTTCCACCAAGGGAAATAGTTTCTCTCTTATCAATTCTGTGTAGAACTATCATGATTTTGAACACGTCTATCAAATCTTCTCTCAACCTTCTCTTCTCTAATAGGATCAACCCTAGCTTCTCCAATTCATTCAAATAACTGAAGCCCAATACCAGCACCTGTTGGCCATGAAAGGAGCATTCCTGATAATCAACTCTGGAATACTTCCACTACTTCCCCCACTATTCCTAAAGTGGAGAAAGTAGGCAGCACGGTAGCACAAGTGGATAGCACTGTGGCTTCACAGTGCCAGGGTCCCAGGTTCGATTCCTCGCTGGGTCACTGTCTGTGCGGAGTCTGCACGTTCTCCTGTGTCTGCGTTGGTTTCCTCCGGGTGCTCCGGTTTCCTCCCACAGTCCAAAGATGTGCAGGTTAGGTGGATTGGCCAAGATAAATTGCCCTTAGTGTCCAAAAAGATTAGGAGGGGTTATTGGGTACGGGGATAGGGTGGAAGTGAGGGCTTAAGTGGGTCGGTGCAGACTCGATGGGCCGAGTCCATCTGCTCTGTATGTTCTATGTCCTAAAGTGTTTGTGAAAATACGGTTTGAAAAAAAAACCACTGAAGTGTCTCATCTTCAGAACCATTCTTGTAAGTTTTTTCTGCAACCAGCCTTTTAAAACTCTCACTTCTTTCCTAAAGTACAGAGGCCAAAATGAAACATGATCTAACGAAAATGAAAGAGAGTCCCATGTCGGGTGCGTTTAGCCGGGTGTTTCCCAGAGCTGGCCTCCAGTCTCTGTTCGTCAAGAAAGACCCTCGATTAAACAGAACTCTGCTTCATTTCTGGGCCTCGGCAAGGAATGCCCCGCAAGGCCACACATGGTCCCATTTGCTGAACTAACGAGCTCCGCTTGCCAGTGCAGAAAGAGATCAACGCTACAATCCCTGTATCCCCAAAATGCCCACAGGACCCCGCCAATGCCTCAACTCCCCAAAAAGGGGGTAATTGAACCACCCCTCTTCATAAGGGCAGTGCACAGGCAAGATGCCACCTGGTCACCTCGGCACGGTCAGCCTGGAATCCAGGCATTGCCCTGCCAAACTTGCAGTGCCACCCAAGCACCCTGGCACTGGTGTGGCATTGCCAAGGTACTGGTGTGGCACTGCCAGGGCATCGAGGTGGCAATGTCACTGTGCCCAGGTGGCATCGGGGTTGCCAGGGATCCTGCCCAGAGTCCGATCACCCAGGGCCTCCCCAGTGCCGATATGCCCGGTCCATGTTTGTGGAACCAGTGCTAAACAAAGCCAGCTGGGGTCTCCAAAGAGAGGCCGTTCGATCCCAGGCACTGGGTAGATCTGGCGCAGACATGTTCAAGTGAGAATAACTGCTCACTTGAATATGCAAATCTGGATCCCGTCCATTGAGAGCAGGATTCAGATCGCGATGCCTCGCGAGATCTGTGTGACGAGGCTGGTAAATCTCGCGAGAGACCTCCCACAAAACTTATCAGCCTCCTTGCGCCTGACTTGGGCATGACAAGGCCGATAGATCGCAATATTTCAAGTCCAGTATGACTCTTCTTCAGAACTGTGTTTCTAATGGTTCACCATAACCTTTTGTACACTATGCGTCTATTTCTAAACGCCCGATGCCATATGCCTTTAAAATCGCTTACTGAACCTACGCTGCCACCTTCCGAGGTCTGGGCACATTTACTCCAGATCTCTCTGTTCCTGCACCCATTTTAGACTTGTACCCTTTATTTCATATTGTCTTTCCTTATTGATCTAAAATCTGTCACTTTACACTTCCCAAATCAGCCCGCCGGCAGCCGGTGGAGTTTACATTCAAGTAATAAATCGGGAATACAAAGCTGGTCTCAGTAATGGCCAACATGAAATCCTTGTTGTTTGTTCCAACAACCCACCTGACTCACTAATGCCCTTCAGGGACGGAATATTCAAACGTAGGGTGGGAAAGATTCTTTTGGCTGTATTTTTAAGAATCCTAATTTTTGAAGTGCTGGATTGGTTCTACTTGAAAGGGAGATGGGGCCAATAATTAGTTGACTTAATCACGTTCGCATGCTTAAGATCAGCCATGGGAAATTCCAGTATAGGTGTTGGTGGGGATTCTGCATTTAGAAAATTTTAAATGATGTACATTTCCACAATATCTATGATGGGTAAACAAATCTCACAGAGTCTCTTGGTGGTCTTGAACTAGCTCAGTTCCTGTGTTGCTGCCATCTACTGATTGCCAATCTTTGCCGGTGAGTTTGGGATGAATACTTTTCTGCTTGTTAAACTGAATGCTGTTGTCATTAATCTGTTCATCATAATTTCAGGGAATGGTTACCGACAGGAGGAGTCTATTTAGCGCACCGTGCCCAGGCCAGCTCTCTGCAAGAGCAATTCAGCTAGTCGCACTCTCTGACTCTTTCCCCGCAGCCCTGCAATTTCTTTCTCTTCAACTACTTACCAATTCCTGTTTGAAAGCCACGATCAAATCTGCCTGTGTCAGTCACAGGCAATGCAGTCTAGATGCCACCCACTCTCTGTGTAAAGAAATGTTTTCCTCCTGTTGCTCTTGGTCCCTTTGCCGATCACCTTAAATCTATCTGCCAATGAGAACAGTTTCTCTCCAAACCTTCCTGATTTCACACACTTGAGTCAAATCTCTTCACGACCTTTTATTCTCAAAGGAGAACATCCCCAGCTTCTACAATCTACCGGCGTGGCTCCTTCCTGGAAACATTTGCATCAAATTTTTCTGTGCCCTCTCTGAAGCTTTCACATCTTCGTTAAAGTACTGTGCCCAGAATTGGGATTCCTGATTGGAGCGGAGATTAATGGAGAATCCCAGACATTGGCAACATGTTCCTCCTTCGCAAAAGAAGTTGCTCACTTAAGACCTCAACCATTTTCTCTGCTTCCATGCTTAGATCCTCTTTACAGTCTCCAATTGGGTTCAGCCTTACTCTTACTACCCATTTACGATTTATATCCCTTCAAAGGCATATGAGGGAGGGGGAGGGGGTAAAGGAACTCATTCCCCTCTCTGTCTTTTACACTATCCCAGCCTACATTAGGATAATTTAAGTCCCTCATTATAACTACTTGGTATTTTTTACATCTCGCTAAAATTTCCCTGAAACCTTGCTCCTCTATCTTTCCTACAAGTTGGTGACTTATAGAATATACCCAGACGTGTATGGCGTCTCTATGTTTCTCAACTCTAACCAAAAAGAGTCTGTCCTGGAACCGTTCAGGATAGCTTTTCTCTCCAATACTGTAATATTGTCCTTAATATTGCCACCGCTCTGTTTTTGTTCCTGAACACCAAGCAAATTTGCCTGGAGCAATAAAATTGTCAGTCACTGGCTAGTGAAATGTATTGCTGCACTCATTTTTCAATGTATTGCCTGGACTGCTCTTCAGCTTTCATGATATGGAGATGCCAGCGTTGGATACCTCTTCATTCACCTGAGGAAGGAGCAGCGCTCCGAAAGCTAGTGTATGAAACAAACCTGTTGGACTTTAACCTGCTGTTGTAATACTTCTTACTTCAGCTTTCAGGCAGAGTAGAGGATGGGGGGGGGGGGGTGGTTTGAGAGGGAGGACTGATGCGGATAGGAGTCTGATGCGGGGGATGGGATCTGATGGGGCTCGCGCAACCTCCAGGACCCTTGGGGGACCCCACAGACTGGCAGGAGTAAAGGGGCACCCTCCGCGCCATGTTTTCCAGTCGTCAAGGTGGATCGACTTTGGCTGCCAGTGGGATTTTCCGGCTCCACCAATGTCTGTGGCGATTTGCATTGCGTGCCTGTCCCTCTGCCAGGGAACCCGCCACTGGTGGCGGGAGAGGGGGGGGGGGGGGGGTGGAGGGGGGGATGACATCATCGCCTGATGTGGCTATTTGTGTCCGCAGTTCATCAACCTACTTACCACACATGTTTGAATTGTAAACCTGACTTAGACTCTACTGCATTCCTTCTTTGTCTGGCCCTCCTAAAGCTGACTATTTCTTACTGCCGTGCTATCTGGCTGATTAACGGAATTTTGGAGAAAATTTGAGGTTACCATCGCAGTACAATTTGGAATTGTGTTGGATGTGTTTATTAAAAATTCAATCTGCAGAATCTTGAATATTACTTCCACTGCACCAATAAAAATAGAATTCAATCAGAGTTGGACTTTAAATATGGTCTGCTTTTTTATTTTTGTTGCAAATGTTAACATTTATTTGGAGTTGTGGAAGTAATGGCAACTGTCTTGTAGTTGGACATGGAAAGTGCTGATTTGCACGAATTATCTAACGATCCAGAAGCACGATTTCACACCCACCTCTCTGCCGATCCCAAGTGTTGCTACAACCGCCACAGTGGGAAATCCACCAGGTGGACTTTGGCCAAACACAGTCTTGGCAGGGTGGACCCTGAGGTGGGGTTGAGGGGATCATCCCATTGCTAATGTGCCTCCAATGTGCATCTGCAAGGCTGCAGATGTGGAAGCGCTCCCCAAGGTTCCTGGGGGTTGGGCGGGCTCAGGATGTGGATGAGAGTTTGAGGGGGTCCTTCCCTGGGATGGGGGCCCCTGTCTGGACTGCCTCTTCCAACCCTGGGCAACCTGAACATCACCCTTGACATGGTGATCTCAGGCAGCCCTCCGCTCAACAGCATCATTCTGGTTAGACGTTCTAAATCCTGAAGTGGACTCCTCACCTTGAACTGCTCTGCCTGACAGCTGATGAACAGTCCAGGCAGTTCAGTGGAGAATCAATCCAGGAACACTTTCCCTTTCCTAACATCTATTCCCGCAGACAAAAGACTTTAAAACTGCAGCTTTTTGATATGTCAGAGCCTTCCAAGAAAGCCCTTATCACTTGAAAAGGCCTCAAAACCCCTGAAATTCATTGAAATGCTAATCATCCATTTAATTTTACAGAACAATACCTTTCATTGGCCTGTGGTTGAACGTTTTATGATTCAGACACAGCTGCTAGGGTATTTGTTTATTTATCTTTCCCTTCACACTTGAATGCATCTCAAGTACCCTCCATTGATCCTCACCACAATGTTCACAAACACTCTTGATATGATTGACAGCTCCGGACTGCTTCAACAATGCTGAATGCTTTCTGCGGTTACAAAAGAGGAATTGAAACCAATTAGTTGCTTTGAGTCCGGTCACCTTCATACGTGTTTGATTTGGGGGAGTCACCCGTTATTACCGTGGTGAGGGGTGGGGGGGAGGATGCTTCTCCTTAATAAGGGGTTGGTGGTGCTCATCTTGTCAGCTGGGAGGGGGGGGGGGTTGACATTTACGCTGCAGGTGGAAGGGGTCCTGCTGCTGGCCTTTGGGATTGGGGCTCCCATTCCAAAAGGTGGCCTGAGCCGGAGCGTGATGGGAATCCGCCGCACTTGCCACTCTGCATATATTTGCATGCCAAAGAACTGTGACGTCACTCCTAGGGCCAGCGGAGACCAGTGCCGAGTTTCTGCTGGAGGGAGCACTTCAACTCCGAAACAGAGAATCTCAGCGAAAGCCATTCCAAAAAAGTATAAATTGTACCAAAATATAAATTTGCCACCATCATGTTATTTGATATATTTCTGCTTTGTGATACTTTGTGGTGTATTGCTGAAGATTTTTTGGCATCAGAGTAGTTACTACAACAACATTGAGAATTAAGACACAAGTTATCAAACACCATTGGGCATGTGCCCAGGAACTCCAGGAAATGGTAATTGAAGTGTGAACATAGGAGCAGGCGTAGGCTATTCGGCCCATAAAGCCTACAAGTGTAAGCCTTAAAGGTCAATGTCTACTTAAAAAGATAGCGTTGATTTAGTGGTTTGCATTTACATTTCTCCACATGGTTGGACTATGAAATCAGCCAAGCCATTAGATAGAGAAGTGACTGGACAATGTGGATGTTCCACTCCACACCCGCTTCACACGTGATTACTAGATTCCAGAGACCAACTATGAATGGCATGAAAATTGGACCAGCCAGCCGCCTTCATTCTCAGCTGTGGGATTTTTATTTTGGCTGCATATTTTGTGATGCTGGAAGAACAAAACTCGCGGAAAACTGTACCTCCACAAAGCACGGGCGAGGAACAGTGGGCGGGGTTTACAGTACCCCAGGAGGCATGTTTCATGGAGGCGGTCCTCCATTGGCTAGCGCTGTCAACGGGGTTTTCCGTTCTATGTACTCAGCGGTGGAGCGTTCACCGTCGGCAGGACCGGAAGATCACCCTGGCGATAAAATTTGGAAAATTCCGGCCAATTAATGGGATTGTTCAATGACTGAAAAATGAGTTATTTTTAGTCAAATGTTATTTTTACCCACCTGCTCCGCCGGGTAGGGGAGAATCCCACCCACTAATTCTGCATCATGGATAGATGCAGAGCAAAGATGTCAGCAGTATAATAGTTCTAGCAGCAGGTGAATGAAGACACATTAAATAAACCAGGCATAGACAAAGTACTGGAAACATTTCCACAGGAGCAGGGATGATGGAAAACAATTGCCTCATTAAAGATAGGAGAATTCTGTAATATAAATCAGGCTCTATGTGATGCCCGGACTAGCTTCAGTCACTTCTCGCACCAAAATTAGTAAAGGAATATTTCAAAGTTTGCTACCCCGATCCCGCAGATGTCCCAGGCTTTTCCCCTCCCAGGAGATTAAGCGACTCTGAGTTGGTATGGAGTAAACATGAGCATATGAACAAGGAGTAGGGTTAAGCAACTCAACCCCTCGAGCATGCTCCGCCATTTAATAAGATCATGGATGACCTGACTCCACATTCCACCTACCCCTGATAGCCTTGACTCCCTGTAAATGTAAGGCAATACATAAGGCATTACAATTATATGGAACAGGCTAGATGGATATTTTCCTGTCCACCATTTTCATGTGTTTGTATGATGTTTAATAGATTTTTTTTAAATTTTAAAAGGGCAGCACAGCACGATAGCACAGTGGTAGGGCAGCAATGTAGCACAGTGGTTAGCACTGCTGCTTCACTTCGCCAGGGATCCGGGTTCGATTCCCATCTTGGGTGTCTGTCTGTGCGGAGTCTGAACGTCCTCCCCGTGTCTGCGTGGGTTCCTCATCGTTCTCAGGTTTCCTCCCACAGTCCAGAGATGTGCTGTTAGGTGGATTGGTCACACTAAATTGCCCTTAGTGTCCAAATGTTAGGTGGGGTTGCTGGGTTACAGGGATAGGATGGAGGTGTGGGCTTAGGTAGTGTGCTCTTTCAGGATCCGGTGTAGACTCGATGGGCTGAATGGCTTCCTTCTGCACTGTAAATTTTATGATTATATGAACGCATGATTAAGGAAAGCTATTTCCTTAGTTTGTAGAAATTGTAATGAGGGTGGACAGTTATCAATTTAAAATTATTACTAAAGGATAGGAGGGAGGTTAGGAGTAATTTTGTTGTCCCAAGTTATATCATTGAATTTTTTTATCGCAAGGTGTGGTTGAGGCACAGGCTACTCTATGTTTAAAAAGAAGCATGGATAAAACTGGGAGAAAGCTGTAAGACAATGGTGAGAAAACGAAACATCAGGCAGGATTTTCCGCACCTCCCGCCATGTGCTCGGCAGCAGAGGCCACCCACCATTGGCAGGTGGGGGTATTTTCCGGTCCCGCCGCTGTCACTGTGGTTTACCTTTTTAAGCAGCCCTCGCCGCCGGGAAATCTGCAGCAGAGGTTCACGATCGGCAGGAGCGGCCAGAAAATTCCGGCCGGAGTTTCATTCGTATTAATCCAGCAAAAAACACCCAGGACAGACAATGTGCTGAATTGCTTCCTCCTGTGATATGAAATATCATGCTTCTACCATGTAGTGAAATCAGAAGAAAATTATCTTCAAACAGCAAACAAGCCCGATAATGTTTGGAATTGAAGATGACCTTCCCTTGTAAATGCTCCTTTTAAATGGACGGCATGGTAGCACAGTGGTTAGCACTGTTGCTTCACAGCGCCAGGGTCCAGGTTCAATTCGTGGCTTGGATCACTGTCTGTGTGGAGTCTGCACATTCTCCCTGTCTCTGAGTGGGTTTCCTCCGGGTACCCCGGTTTCCTCCCACAAGTCCTGAAAGACGGTGCTTGTTAGGTGGATTGGACATTCTGAATTCTCCCTCCATGTACCCGAACAGGCGCCGGAGTGTGGCAACTAGGGGATTTTCACAGTAACTTCATTGCAGTGTTAATGTAAGCCTCCTTGTGACACTAATAAAGATTATTATTATTGTTATTATGCACATTTATATAATGTGAATAAATAAAGTTTGTATGTCATGTGCATTATCAAAGGTTCTGGCCTCCTTTACTGAATTTTTAAAGATGCATCTATTTGAGGGATGTCTTCAGGAGTTGCCTGGTTAATTAGCTGACCTATTCAGAATGGCAGAGGAATCTTGAAATAGAAGATACCCTTCTGAGCAGCCTTTTGATGCAGCTTTAACAGCTAACAGAAGAGAAACCGGTTTAAAACTAAAAAGTGGAACAAGCTACATTCAAAACTTCCTTCAAAAGAGTGTCTATGTTTTGTTAAGGCTAAAACAGTTGTGTAAGATTTGCTGAAAGGATTTTAGCCCGGCTAATCTTGAACTATAGCCTCTGTAGGCCAAGGGTTGGGGGGGGGGGGGGGGGGGGGAGAGCAGGAGGGTTACTCTCCAAACAGTGGACTGAGTGTCTCCTGTCGAGTTTTGCATGATTTCTAATCTTTGCTCCCTATGCTGACAGAATGAAGTTGTACCTTTTGACACTCATCTATTTAATGTCCCAGAGACAAAACCTCTCTTTAGCATTGGATGACAGACGCAGTCTTGCTGGCTGTCATTCAGACCAGCAGCGTCCTGTCAAACGTTATACCAGAATCCTGCCTGTCTGCGTACCATTAAAGTTAAGGATTTATTGAACCTTTAAACGCTCTTTCTGGCAAGGTAATTTTTCACAGTGCTGAATATTTTGAATTGAGTTTTTGTAAAGATACTTCATTAGGATAAAGAACCAGCGTTTGTGGTGTAAAGCAGTAAAAAAAAAACTGTAGTTTATAAAAAAAGAGGTATTACTGTATGCCTGAGTTTTTTTTCAGTTTTGTCTTCAATTAATGCATTAATGGATAAGGCAACTTCGGACTAGCAGATTATTTAATGGACAAAACAGTGACACAACTGTTTAGTCAAATTTTAACTCTTAGGAGCTAGCTCGCAGAATAGGGAGAAAGCTGCAGGAAACGTTAATTGGGTTACTAAGTATTATAAAGCAATGATCCAGAGCTCCAGGCAATTCTCTGGAACTTTCCCCTTTTCATCTTATTTTTTAACACTTTGGTATTAGTTCATTCATTTATGTCCATAAATACTAGTCAGCACAGTATGTGAGCTGAATCCTTGGTTCACTCACACATTAAGCTGATTTGGCAGATTTACTTTCTGCCTGTCACACATAATGCAGTCTGTTCTGCTCTGTTAGATGCTATTTGCTTGCAGTTTCAAATTGCTTTGATGGGGAAATATCTGTCTTCAGAAACTGATGAATGGCTAACAGGCTCTTAGCTTTTCGTTCCAGGCTACTTAACCATTTTCATTCCAGGCTACTTAACCAGTTAAATTAAAGCAAATGAAACAAAGTTAAAACAGTATTGGGGAAGGGGGGAGGGAACGGGAAAGGGAAAGAGGGCGTGGAGACAATAAGAAGTATATAAATGTAGATACGTGTGAGAGAATGAGACAGGGAGGATGAGTGAAGGAGTGATGTGTGACCCAGACACCAAGAAAGAGGGCAAGGGTTAGACAATGGACAAAGTAAACACAAAATATTGATGGTGAGTGGAGAAAAGGAAGTGAAGGGTCTTTGTGTAAATGTGAGGGAGAGAAAAATAAGAGAAAACGAAGAAAAGAATTGAAAGTTTAAAACAAAATACAATTATAGGGATACATGCAAGAGGTACCTTAAAGTTTTCACTATCCTTTTAAATGGTTAGTTTTGTCAATGTGAAGCATATATGCGAACGAACACGAAGTTGTCACTAATTAATTAGTGTGGCGAAGGGACGCTGGAACAACGACGATGGCTGGAAAACTGATGGCAAATTGGAAATGCTCAAAATACCTTAGTCTCAGCTGTCGTATTGAGGAAATTTATATTATACTGAACTTTCATCCTCGCAGTGATTGAATTATTACAAATCAGATATTTTACTCAAGCGCAGCGCAAACTCTGCTTCAGACATGTTCATGCCTCCTACATGTCAAAACGTGACCTTTGAGCAAAACATCTCGACCAACAATGCCCCCTTCTACCACTAATAAGCACTATGGATAGTATACCTTAATCACCGTGTGCTCCGGACCCCTTTAAACCAATGGGAAATGCCATGGCAGCAGATTGTTTGGTTCACAGAATATAAAACAAATTTATTATGCAAAAGCATGAATGAGTTACCAGATTTTTAAAATGATGAATGTTGTATGTTGTATTTAAAATATTTGAAAATAACACTGAAAATTGTCAAACTAAGATAACAAAAATCTTAAAATGCTTTTAATGTAAACACAAAGAGTTGTGTGCATGTCATCCTGCCTTACTACAACAACGTATGATCAAAAAAAACCACTGCAGATACTGGAAAACTGAAATAAAAGCAGAAAATTATGGAAATGTTCAGATTAGGCTGCCTCTGCTGAGAGGAACAGAGTTAACATTTCAGGCTGATGACCATTATCAACCACTATACTCCTTGCACCCACTTCACCCTCTCATTCCCCTCATCCTATCACCCTCCCCCATTATCCCATTATCCACTTTATAAGCAAAATTCACAAGCTCTATCGGGAACTGTTGAATAGCTCATAAAACTCCTGACACTAAACAAATGGACACTCAAATAACCGAGTAAACAGAGTCAAACATTGATAAATTAATCGGCTGTTGGAACGCTGTCAAGAGCCCATAAAACTCGCCAAGTAAATAAACAGACATCAGGGGCGGAGAATGGCCGTTGGCCGCCGTGAATCCCGCCCCCGCCCCCGCCGAAGTCTCCGAAGGGAGAAAAGTCGGCGGGGCGTTAATGGCGCCGCTGCCGCGGAGAATGTCACGGGTCTGCGCAGGGCAGCCGATTTTCGGCCTGCCGATATTCTCCCTTCCGGATGGGCCGAAGTCCCGTCGACGTGATGACCGTTCACGTCGACGTGAATCAAACCTCCTTTTCATCGGCGTGACCCGGTGCTCCAGGCTCACGCCGACCAGCGAGGAGGTGAGTGACGGCCTGGGGGGTTGGCTCTGGGCAGGAAATGGCGTGGCCGCAGACTGATTGCCTGAGGAGAGGTGTGTCTCGGCTTGTGTGTGTGTGCGGCGGGGGGGGGGGGGGTGGTTAGAGTAGGCTGGGCTCCGGGGAAGTGCCGGGAGGGGGTCCGTGCCGGGGTGGAGGTTGGGGGTTGTGGAGGGGGTCCGTGCCGGGTGGAGGTTGGGGGGGGGTCCGTGCTGGGGTGGAGTTTGGGGGTTGGGGAGGGGGTCCATGCCGGGGTGGAGGTTGGGGGGGGGTCCGTGCTGGGGTGGAGGTTGGGGGGGGGGTCCGTGCTGGGATGGGTGTTGGGGAGGGGGTCCGTGCCGGGGTGGAGGTTGGGGGGGGTCCGTGCTGGGATGGGTGTTGGGGAGGGGGTCCGTGCCGGGGTGGAGGTTGGGGGGGGTCCGTGCTGGGGTGGAGGTTGGGGGTTGGGGAGGGGGTCCGTGCCGGGTGGAGGTTGGGGGGGGGGTCCGTGCCGGGGTGGAGGTTGGGGAGGGGGTCCGTGCCGGGGTGGAGGTTGGGGGGGGGTCCGTGCTGGGATGGGTGTTGGGGAGGGGGTCCGTGCCGGGGTGGAGGTTGGGGGGGGGTCCGTGCTGGGATGGGTGTTGGGGAGGGGGTCCGTGCTGGGGTGGAGGTTGGGGTGGGGTCCGTGCTGGGGTGGAGGTTGGGGGTTGGGGAGGGGGTCCGTGCCGGGGTGGAGGTTGGGGGGGGGGGGGGTCCGTGCCGGGGTGGAGGTCGGGGGGGTGTCCGTGCTGGGGTGGAGGTTGGGGGGGGTCCGTGCTGGGGTGGAGGTTGGGGGTTGGGGAGGGGGTCCGTGCCGGGGTGGAGGTTGGGGGGGGTGGGGGTCCGTGCCGGGGTGGGTGATGGGAGGGCAAATGAGTTGGTCCACCTGGCCAGGTGCCAGCCTCCAACAGTTGGACCCATGCGGTCCATGCCACCTGGCTGGGGGGAGGAGGGGATATGGGCAATGATGACATGTCGTCGTTCCCCTCCCCCCCACCAGGCCGTCATGTTTTCAGACCATCCAGCGATGTTGGCCGCCGTGGTGGCAGCCGCTCATGTCTATGTTGCCCTGGATGAGGAGGAGGAGGAGGAGGAGGAGCGTGCCAGAGAGGCGGCGCAGGCTGCCGCAGAGGGGCAGGCGGCAGCCGCCCAGGCTGGAGGGACACCTGACCGACAGGACGAGGAGGGGGAGGAGGACGTCGCGGCCCCACGGCAACGGAGGCACCCGAGGGCGCCCCGTGTGTACCGGCCCCGGCAGTCATACCAGGACCTCACGGACCGGGAATGCAGGAGGAGACTCCGGATGAGCCGGGAAACCGTGGCACACATCTGCCACCTGCTGGCACACCTGTCACCGCGTGGCACTGGCGGGGGACACCCTCTCCCCGTGTCCGTCAAGGTTACGGTGGCCCTGAACTTTTATGCAACGGGGTCATTCCAGGCACCGAGTGGGGACCTGTCCGGCATATCGCAGACATCGGTGCATCGGTGCATCCGGGCAGTGACAGATGCCCTTTATGCCATGGCGCACCGCTACATCCGCTTCCCCGTGGACCGGGCCAGCCAAGATGCCCGGGCCGTGGGCTTCTCTGCCATTGCCGGGTTCCCCATGGTCCAGGGCGCGATCGATGGGATGCACGTCGCCGTGCGGCCACCTGCAGATAACAGGGCCGTGTTCACTAATAGGAAGGGGACCTATTCGATGAACGTACAGGTGGTCTGCGACCACCGCATGATGATCCTGCACGTCTGCGCCCGTCACCCAGGCAGTGTACACGACTCATTCGTGTTGTCGCGGTCATCCATCCCCGGCATGTACGAGGGACGCCATCCCCGGCTGAGGGGCTGGTTGCTGGGCGACAGGGGCTACCCATTGCGATCGTGGCTGATGACGCCTATACGGAGGCCACGCAATGAGGCGGAGAACCGCTACAATGATGCCCATGTAGCGACAAGGGGAGTGATCGAGAGGTGCTTTGGCGTGCTGAAGATGCGTTTCAGGTGCCTGGACCTCTCTGGGGGCGCCCTCCAGTATCGGTCAGATAGGGTCGGCCGCATCATTGTGGTGTGCTGCGTCCTGCACAACATAGCCCAGCAGAGGGGCGATGTGCCGCAGGCAGAGGAGGGCGGAGTGGAGGAGCAGCAGGAAGAGGCCCAGTCCTCCCCAGATGAGGGGGATGGGGGCAATGGTCAGGGCAGACGGGGTAGACACAGACGGGTGGCTGTCCACCGTTACCGGCTGGCCCAGCGGGCACGGGACAGACTGATAGACGCCCGCTTCACTGACTAGATGGGCGTGGGAATCGGGTAGTATGGCCACAGACCGCACACCATGACAACAGCCGACCACCCACACCCCCCACCCATCCACCCACCCAGCACCCTCACCCCCCTCCCCAACCCCACACACCCCACCCGCATGCACACCACCCCCCCACTCCCAATTGCCGATCCACCGGCGGCACAACGGGCCGGGCTCACCCAGTTGCGGGTGGACGCGTGTCTATCGCAGGCCATGGAGAATGATGACAACCCGCCTCCGATGAGCTCCTGGCTCTACATCGTTGGACTATGTCTGACCCATGGCCACAGTACCACCATCCACCCGGACCATCCCTGCATGCGGCTGTGACACTGCAGCGCACGGTCCCGTCCTCTGCCCGGGGGATGTTGATGGCGGCCCAGGGGGAAGGGGGCAGACTCACCTGGAGCTGAGGTAAGACCACCCCTCACACACACACTTGCGCTCAACGTACATGACACCCCCGCACACTTTGGACAGAGCACAAAGGCAGCTTCGGTAGGTGTAACATTGACTTTAATAACCAAAGGAGTTCATGCACGTGCCCTCGCGCCTAAAACTCATCTGTGCCCTGCACCCGTGCCAACTTACTCAGTGTCTAATTGTTTGGCCTTACGGGCCCTTTGACTACGTCTACGTGGTTCCCCAGACGGTACAGCAGAACTGGAGGTGGACTCCTGTGATTCCTGCCCTCTGACACTGGATCCCTTTGGCGGCCGTTTCCTGGGGCGTCCTGGCCTAGATGGGCCAGGCTGCGGCCCGGGCGACTGGGATGGCGAGCTGCCAGCCTGTCCTGCCCGTTGCCCACCCGATGCACCTGGGACGGAAGGGGGGGAGTCCGAGGTGTCGCGGTGTACCGGGACCTCCCCTACAGAGGGAGCCGGGACGGACCACACCACCTCCTCCTCCCTCGGGGTGCCCGATGGCCCCCAGGCCTCTACATGGGTGGGGGATGCGAACGGACTGGCCATCCGACGCGCCCCCGACATCTGGCGCTGCCAGTCCTGGAGGCCCGTGCTGGTATCGACAGGGGTCTGCAGGTTTGCAGCCATGGAGCCCAGGGGGTTGTCGAACCCTGTCTGCGACAGTGCGACGCCAGCTCGCACATGGCCACTGGCGCCGATGCCCTCAGCGATGGCCTGCTGAGACTGGGCCATGGCCTGCAGAGACTGGGCCATGGCCTGCAGAGACTGGGCTATGGCCTGCTGAGACTGGGCCATGGCCTGCTGAGACTGGGCCATGGCCTGCTGAGACTGGGCTATGGCGTGCTGAGACTGGGCTATGGCGTTGAGCGCCTCTGCCATCTGGCGCTGGCACTGGCTCATGGCCTCATGTGAGAGGGCAGCCATTTCCTGGGCCACAGACGCCGCCTGCACGGAAGGCCCCAGGCCTCGCAAACCGTTCCCCATGTCTGACACCGTCGCACCCATTGCCTCCACCGCGGACGCCACCCGTGCGGTGTCAGCCTGGGTGGCACGCATGACCGGGACCACTCCCAGCTCCTGGACGCGGGTGGACTCCTCCACCTGCGACCGCAGCCGCCGCAAGCCACCCGTCACCCTATTCGCTCGTCTCCGTGTCGGTGGTTGCATCGGATCTATGTGTGGGTGTGGTAACTGCAGGAACCCGGGATCCATCTGGGCGGCAGATGTTCGCTTGGCCTGGGCTGCCCTCCGACCGCCCGGTCCCTCTGCTGCTCCTACCTCCACCTGCTGTACCGGGACGGCTGTGTTGTGCGCACCAGTGAGTGTACCAGACGCCTCATCACTAAAGTGCCCAACCGTGGTGAGTGTTTCTGCGATGGTGGAGGGTGTTGGTGACAGCAGTGGCGTTGTGTCGTGCTCTTCGTCCCACTCTGAGTCCATGGCACTTTGGGGTGGGGGTTCGTCTCCACCCATCCACTCTGAGTCACTGTCCGGTATTTCGTCTTCCCGGGTAGGGGTGTCCCGGGTAGTGCTGTCCCGGGTAGTGCTGTCCCGGGTAGTGCTGTCCCGGGTAGTGCTGTCCCGGGTAGTGCTGTCCCGGGTAGTGGTGTCCCGGGTAGGGGTGTCCCGGGTAGGGGTGTCCTGGGTAGTGGTGTCCCGGGTAGGGGTGTCCTGGATAGTGGTGTCCTGGGTAGTGGTGTCCTGGCTCGGATGTGACGGGGGCCTGTGGCTGCCCCCCTCATCGCTGGGTGGTCGCTCCCGCACGTGATGGGGGTGTCGTCTCCCTGTTGCTCCAGGTCTCTCCGTCTCCCGTGGTCTCCGAGGGGCATCCTGCGGGCGTCGCATGCTGGAGGGTCCGGGTCTCTCCGTCTCCCGTGTTCTCCGAGGGGCATCCTGCGGGCGTCGCATGCTGGAGGGTCCGGGTCTCTCCGTCTCCCGTGGTCTCCGAGGGGCATCCTGCGGGCGTCGCATGCTGGAGGGTTCGGGTCTCTCCGTCTCCCGTGGTCTCCGAGGGGCATCCTGCGGGCGTCGCATGCTGGAGGGTGCGGGTCTCTCCGTCTCCCGTCGTCTCCGAGGGGCATCCTGCGGGCGGTCTGCATCTGCGGGGATGGGTGCCTGGACGTTTGGTCCTGCGATACACAATGAAGCATGCATGGTTAGACATCAGGCAGTGATCAGGTGATACGGGAGAGGGGGATATAGGGGAGGGGGGATATGGGGACGGGCTGTTGGTGGCTCACTTGCTCGTGGGGCCCCGACCTCTGCATCAGCAACCTCCCGGTCCTCAGGTCCGCCAGCCAGTTCCAGGGCCCTTTCCTCGTGTACGGTCAGTGGCCTCTCATCAGCGGGCCCTCCTCCAGTCCTCACATGCTCCCTATTGTTGTGTGCGCGCTTCTCCTGGGGGGGGGGGGGTGGTGGCAGGGGTAAAAGGCAACAGTGTTAGGCAGGTATATGAATGCACGCCATCGGTTGCGCGTGCATTGCAGAGGTTAAGGTTAGGGCTGGATTCACTTGGGGATATGGGGGATATGGGGAGGGGGGGGATATGGGGGAGGGGGGATATGGGGGATATGGGGGAGGGGGGATATGGGGGATATGGGGGAGGGGGGGATATGGGGGAGGGGGGATATGGGGGATATGGGGGAGGGGGGATATGTGGGAGGGGGGATATGGGGAGGGGGAGATATGGGGAATATGGGGGAGGGGGGATATGGGGGAGGGGGGAATATGGGGGATATGGGGGAGGGGGGATATATGGGAGGGGGATATGGGGAGGGGGGGATATGGGGAATATGGGGGAGGGGGGATATGGGGGAGGGGGGAATATGGGGGATATGGGGAGGGGGGATATGGGGGAGGGGGGATATGGGGGAGGGGGGAATATGGGGGATATGGGGGAGGGGGGATATGGGGGATATGGGGGAGGGGGGATATGGGGGAGGGGATATGTGGGAGGGGGGATATGGGGGATATGGGGGAGGGGGAATATGGGGGAGGGGGGATATGGGGGATATGGGGGAGGGGGGATATGGGGGATATGGGGGAGGGGGGGATATGGGGGAGGGGGGATATGGGGGATATGGGGAGGGGGGATATGGGGGAGGGGGGAATATGGGGGATATGGGGGAGGGGGGATATGGGGGAGGGGGATATGGGGGATATGGGGGAGGGGGGATATGGGGGAGGGGGGGATATGGGGAGGGGGGATATGGGGGATATGGGGGAGGGGGGGGATATGGGGGAGGGGGGGATATGGGGGAGGGGGGATATGGGGGAGGGGGGGATTTGGGGGAGAGGGGATATGGGGGATATGGGGGACGCTCACCCTGCCTGCTCTGACGAGGTCGTTCACCTTCTTGTGGCACTGGGTGCCTGTCCGTGGTGTTAGGGCCACAGCGGTGACGGCCTCTGCCACCTCCCTCCACAGACGCCGGCTGTGGCGTGGGGCAACTCTGCGGCCGTGCCCGGGATACAGGGCGTCCCTCCTCTGCTCCACCGCATCCAGGAGCGCCTCCACATCGCGTGACTCGAACCTCGGGGCTGAGCGACGGCCAGCCATCAAGTCGGGTGTTGCGGTCGGCTGTTCTGGTCGGGTGGGGGGAGCTGCGCGGCCTTATGAGCCGTCACGCCGTGCAGCGCATATGACGCTGCACGGCGTGAACCACTGCGCAAGCGCGGATCCCGTTACGTCGCTGCTAGCCCATTTCGGGCCGCAGACTATCGGCCCATTTTTATGACGTGACGCAAGTGGGATTTGCGCCGTTTTTTGCGCCGATCGGCGGAGTTTCCGCCGATAACGGAGAATTTCGCCCCAGGTGCTGGATTCTCCATCCCGCTGCGCCAGATTTCTAGTTCAGCACTCTGGCGGGATGCTCCATTTTGGTGGCCTGTCAATGGGGTTTCCCATTGTGGGGCAGTCCCATGCCTTCGGGAAACCCATGGGTTGCCGGCAAAACGGAGCATCCCACGGTGGAGAATCAAGCCCCAGAACTGTTATATCAACAGATATCTAGACTGAATATAAACATTTTCACATTGTTAGTGTACTAAGGTTCTCCTTCAATAATGTAACCTGTACTACCTTTATATCCATGAAATGAACATTTTTAACTCGTGTGAAGTTTTCAACATTTATGATGTTGATCTTTTACATGACAACTTACCAACTTGCAGAAGAAGCAATTTGGAAAGCACATTGTCCGGAATTCCCTAGTCATTGTGCTTCACTTTTCCCGCCAGCAGTGCACCCCCACCAGTGGGTTTCCCAGAGCTGTGGGGTGGTTATACCGGGAAATCTCATTGACAAGAATCCCGCCGCCAGCGAACGGCATGCTGCTAAGAAACAAGTGGCTGGAGGATCGGAGAATCCTGCCCATTAATGAATGGGTAGTTGCATCCTTCAATCACACAACTGTCATAATTCACCTTAATGAGCATAGATACAACTCATGCTATCATAAAAGAGAAACCATTTTACTTACTTTTAACTTCTTCCCATATTCAATCCGCTGTTCACATTTCTGTACAGCTGGTGTAAAACCCAGCAGCTACTAAAGACTTGCATTCTCCCTGAAATTTATAAAACTTTCACGGGGTGGACTGTTGATGAACTCAGAATTATGTCAATTGGCTTCTTAATCGTAGTGTGTCGGTTTGGGGCCTGCTCCCTCCTGGTCTTTATGAAAATGGCTAAGGGCGTAAATAGAGGTAGGACTCTGGAGGTGCCACTTAGTGGCCATGTTTTTTTGGTCCTGCCTCAATCAGCACCATGAAATCCTAGCCCTTGGAACCTGTTGTGTTTTTTCTATCCCACAAGTTACCAGATTTATTGGAACACAGCTTGTTATGATGGGAGTCTGAACTCACTGGACTGAATTTTAGAGGGCATTTGGGTGGACTAGGAGATGGGAAGGCTGGTAAATGATGTAAGAATGTGCAAGTGGCGTACCCCACATCTTCCGACAGCCATGCCTATTGCTAGAAGCGGGAAAGGTGGCAAACGGCACACCAGCCAGGAACCCAATTGAGCGACTTAACTGGTCAATTAAAAGCAAAGATAAAAGCAAATGACTGCGGATGCTGGAATCTGAAACCAAAACAGAAAATGCTGGACAATCACAATGGATCTGACAGCATCTGTGGAGAGAGAAGGAAGCTAACATTTCAAGGCTGGATGACTCTTTGTCAAAGCTTGGCATTGGATCTTGCTGTAGATCCCAGGAGGGCGGTCTCCCGGCTTTTATCGACCGTACTGCGCTGCGGCAAGCTGCTTTTCAGGCGTAGAGTGGTTGTTGTTTCTAGAGTTGTTATTGTACAGATATCTTTCAAGTTTATTCCTGTTAATCGATTTCATTGGGCTGGATTCTCACGCCACACCCGCCGCAAGAATGCCACCGGCGAGCCGCGTACAATGGTGAACTCCATTGACCTCGGGTGGGATTCTCCGGTCACCAGGCGGACGCGGCCGAAGAATCCTGCCCATTATTCTACATGGAATGGAAGTGAATGTAAAGCAGCTGTAGTTACCAGTGCTTGTGAATTTTGAATATTGGGAAGGGAATTAGGCAGTTTCTTATCCCCTGAGGTGTCCAGTATCGCATTCGGAATGAATACCATTGTATCACCAATCTCCTAATCTCTTCCAGCATGCTGGGATAAAGATCATGGGCGGGATTCTCCCAACCCGGTGGGGCGGGCAACTCCAGCGGGACGGAGTGGCGTGTATCACTCCGGCGTCAGGCCGCCCCAGAAGGTGCTGAATTCTCCGCACCTTCAGGGGCTAGGCCGGCCCCGGAGTGGTTTGCGCCCCACCGGATGGCGGGAAAGGGGCTTGGCGCCACGCCAACCGGCGGCGAAGGGCCTCCGCCGGCTGGCGCGCGTTGGCTCATGCGCGGGAGCGCCAGCGTGTGCTGGCGTCATCCCTGCGCATGCGCAGAGGGCTTCGTTTCCGCACTAGTCATGGCAGACCGGTACAGACTCTGGTGTGGAAGGATAGAGTGCCCCCACAGCACGGGCCCGCCCGCGGATCGGTGGGCCGCGATCATAGGCCAGGCCACCGTGGGGACACCTCTCGGGACCAGATCCCCCCACGCCCCCCCAAGAACCCCAGACGCCGCCCGCGCTGCCAGGTCCTGCCGGTATGGACCTACTCCAATTTACACCGGCGGGACTGGCAAAAGACGGGCGGGACTTCGGCCCATCGTGGGCCGGAGAAATCGGGCAGCCCGGCACCCAATTGAGTTGCATCGGACCCCGTCATTCTCCGAGGCAGGCGGCGTGGCTCACACCGGACAGATCTTTTGAGGGGATGGCGAATGAGGAGGAAGGCGGGGGCAGGGTTCACCTTGTTGCTAACCTTTCGTTGGTTCAATTGGCTCTGTTTAATAACCTTTGCTCTAGAGTCGCCAGGTATCTTTATGATACCGCCACGAGGTTCAAGTTCAAGTAATGATCAATAATTCTACACACCAATTAGTAAGATTCAAATCAATACACATTTATTATACACAGTAAAGCGCTACTCATGCATAAACTCTACTTTCTAGGCTATTTCTATAACTAACAGGCCTATTCCTAGCTTCGGACTGGCCCACCAGGTCAGGGGAACGAATGGTCTTTTGTTCAGGTCCTGAGTCTACGGGATTCAAAAGCTGTATGGACTAGTAGCTAGGAGTGCCTATCTCATAGCGATCGTTGACTTGAGACTTCTTGCTTGGAGGCCGCTGGACAGTTCACTCTCAGGGGTTGCTTCGCGTTGCTGAGTGACCCTGTCAAGAAGGACGATTTGAACTTGGGGGCTTTGCTTTATAGTCCCCAGGGGCTTCCCACCCTTCGGGGCGGACTCCATACTTGGTTTCAAGTGATTGGACTTCGTTCCAATCACTTGGTTCGATTTCTCCAATGCTGGAGCGGTTCCCTGATCGTTGGGTGGTCTTTAAGTGTCCGTTAACCTCTTTTGTGTTGGCTCCTGCTGGAGTCCGGCTTGGCCTTGTTTACCTTAAAATGTTTCGATTGTTCCCGGGGATCGTTCATTACTATGTAGATGGCTGCTACATTACTATGCAGATGGCTGCTTGTATCGATGCTGTCTGGGTTTTTGCAGAGTCTAATACACAGTAAACTTGCACCTGCTAGTTTTTGCCTGTGTTGACTGAATTTTCCTTCAGCCTTTGCGGTTCTCCATTTTAAGTCGGGAAGTGGCCAACTCAGGTAGCTACAACGCCGACCGCCGGCGATTCTCCGACCCGGCAGGGGGTCAGAGAATCCCGCCCCTGATTTTCCTGGGATAATTTTGTTTTGAACATTTTATCACTTATCCAGTACTTTCATTTTATTTTTTATCTTATTGACTTCATTTGGATTGTTTATGCCTGTGTAGAGAATATTGCTCATATCTTCCTTGCAAATACTTGGACTCAATAATTATTCAAAGCATTCATAACTTTATCCTCCATTTCAAGCCTATCTATCTTTCATGGTTTTCGCCCCTTCTGTGACTAGCATCTAATTTTTGTGATACTGACAGAATATTTTATTACTCCAGAACACTTATTGCCTTCTGGTCACTCTGTGAATGACCCTGAATTTCCCCGGCTTGTCCCAATTTCCTGTTATACCTTTTGTAGTAGATCAACAAATGCCTACAGAAATGTCACAAATAGCTATCATTGAATTTTATTTTACCATTTTTCTGCATCAATCCCTGATGAAGCTAATGCAGTCTTTTGGCCTAATTCCCATGAATATTTGAGGCTGGTAAAAGGTACAGCAGCCTCAACAGGGCTCTGGGACATAATAATAATCTTTATTGTCACAAGTAGGATTATATTAACACTGCAATGAAGTGACTGTGAAAAGCCCCTAGTCGCCACATTCCGGCACCTGTTCATGTACACGGGGAGAATTTAGAATATCCAATTCACCTAACAGCATGTCTTTCGGGACTTGTGGGAGGAAACCGGAGCACTCAAAGGAAACCAACGCAGACACAGGGAGAAAGTGCAGACTCCGCACAGACAGTGACCCAAGGGAGGAATCGAACCTGGGACCTTGGAGCTGTGAAGCAACAGTGCTACCCACTGTGATACCGTGCTGCCCAATACATGTGTGGATATAAAAAGTAACTATATACCTCCTTAACCAATCAGATGAAAGACTTCATAATGCAACGCATAGTACGAGACTTTAAACCAGGAAGTACGAGTTATAATAATTAATTCAACATTAAATCAGGTACAGCAAGTTAAATAATGAGGGAAAGAATGATTGGTTTTAGAGAGCGAGATGAAAGACTGTTTTTAAAAAATATTTTAAAATTTTTACAGATTATTAAAGCATAGAAACAGACCATGCAGTCCAAAAGGTCCATACTGTTGTTTATGTTCCATTCAGGCGCCTTCAAACCCAATAAACACATCCTTTCCCTCATGTTCTTACCTAGCTTCCTCTTTGAGACATTTACCCTCATAGTAGCAAGTTCCACTTCTCACCACTTCCAAAGAATTCAAGGGAATTTTTTTCCTGAATTCCCCATTGGATTTATTTGTGACTCTTTTATATTTATGGCCATTTGTTCTGGATTCACACACAATTGAAAGCATCTATCCTATCAAATCTTTTCATAATCTTAAAGACCTCTATCCGGTCACTCATCAGTCCTTTCTTTTCAAGAAAAAAGTGCCACAGCCCATTTAATCTTTTCTCATAGGTCTAACCTATCGTTTCTGATTTCAAACCAGTCAATATTTTTTGTGCTTTCCCTAGTGTACTGAAATACTTTTAAATCAAATGGCGATCAGCGTTCCAATGCCACCTAACTAAGGTTCCATACAAAATGCGTATCACATCTCTTGGCCGGGATTCTCCCCCCTACCCGGCGGGGCAGGGGGTCCCGGCGGGATCGAGTGGCGGGAACCACTCCGCCGTCGGGCCGCCCCAAAGGTGCGGAGATCCGCACCTTTAGGGGCCAAGCCCTCACCTTAAGGGGCTAGGCCCGCGCCGGAGTGGTTGGCGCGCCGCCGGCCGGCGGGAAAGGCCTTTGGCGCCACGCCAGCCGGGGCCGAAAGGACTTCGCCGGCCGGCGGAAGTCCGCGCATGCGCGGGAGCGTCAGTGGCTGCTGATGTCATCCCCGCGCATGTGCAGGGGGGGGGGGTGTCTCTTGCGCATCGGCCATGGTGAAGTCTGTGGCCGAAAAGAGTGCCCCCACGGCTCAGGCCCGCCTGCGGATCGGCGGGCCCCGATCGGGCCAGGCCACCGTGGGGGCACCCCCATGGGCCAGATCGCCCCGCGTCCCCCTCCCCCCAGGACCCCGGTGCCCGCCCGCGCCACCTAGTCCCGCCGGTAAGAGAGGTGATTTGATTCTCGCCGATGGGACAGGCATTTCAGCAGCGGGACTTCGGCCCATCGCGAGCCTGAGAATCGCCGGGGGGGGGGGCGGTCTGCCGACCGGCGCGGCTCGATTCCCGCCCTCGCCGAATATCCGGTGCCGGAGAATTCGGCAACTGGCGGGGGCGGGATTCACGCCAGCCCCCGGCAATTATCCGGCCCGGCAGGGGGTCGGAGAATCCCGCCCCAGGTTTTTATTTCCATCCCTCTAGAAATTAAACCGATGTCTGATTTTTTTTCTCTTTGTACACGGGAATCAGGAACCTTGTTCAGTTGTTAACTTCCTTGGAAATGATTGTCTTGATAATGAATGATACCTGTGGTTTTAAGGGTGTACTAAGTCATAATTAATGCTGAACAACTTTTTTCTGCTCTGGAAATCGGATTTTACATCGATGTAATGCCAAATGTCTCCATTTTGTAAATTCCATATTTTAAAAAGTTTCTTTAAATTTTGTTTGATATTTCTGCTTCCAATATGTATGTCCCAATCTTTATTTCACTCTCCGTAAAACGTACAGTAAAAGTGAAATGGCTTTAAATTCCTGTTTTGCTGTCTGCGAGAATTCTTCATTTTGGCTGACTGCTTAGCTTGCTTGATGGTGTCACTGTTGCTGGACGCCTGGAGATCTCCTTGACTTGGTACCAGATTCAAATTAACATTGGTAGAGGTGGATTCCATGGCTAGTTAACTGGGCAGAGAGCTTCAGCCAATATCTGCACCGTTGGATTGTATGACTAAACTTGTACATTTTTTCGTGGCAAATGAGCTCCATGAGGTCCACAAACTAACATATATTTTCCAGAAAGAACAAAATAGGGGCAGGCATGTGGCACAGTGGTTAGCACTGGGACTGCGGCGCTGAGGACCCGGGTTCGAATCCCGGCCCTGGGTCACTGTCCGTGTGAAGTTTCCACATTCTCCCCATGTCTGGGTGGGCTTCACCCCCACAACCCAAAGATGTGCAGGTTAGGTGGATTGGCCACGATAAATTGCCCCTAAATTGGAAAACAAATACTTGGGTACTCTAAATTTTTAAAAAAAGAAAGAAAGAAATAGCAGACTAATAAGTGATTACAAAGGAATATTACCAAGGCTTTATCTGATGCAACAAAGTCCCAAGAACAAATCTCGAGAGTTTTTCAAAAATTGCTTCAGCCTAGATAGAGTGGACGTGGAAAGAATGTACCACTAGTAGGAAAAAAGTAGAACCCGAGAGCACAACCTCAGACTGAAGGGTCGATCCATTAAAACTGAGACGAGGCGGAATTTCTTCAGCCAGAGGGTGGTGAATCTGTGGAACTTGTTTGCCGCAGAAGACTGCAGAGGCCAAGTCACTGAGGGTCTTTAAAATAGATAGGTTCTTGATTAGTAAGGGGGTCGGGGTTGATGTGTCGGGTGCTCTGGATCCGTGGAACACATACAGGCCACCAACACTTAAAATAGTGCAACACTATTTTATTAAGTTAGAAACTGTTGAACATACTTTCACTGTGGGTTAACACGATGTTAGATTAAACTAAAGACCTATGCCTGTCCGAACCATATGGTGAGGATCTGTGCTGTAAGCTGTAAGCTCTGTCCTTGTAGGAGGCTGCATCCCGAATGAGCAGCAACTCCAATGCCCCCTGTCTTATAGTGAGTGTGCTCTAACTGGTGATTGGCTGCGGTGTTGTGTGTGTTGATTGGTCTTGCTGTGTGTCCATCAGTGTGTGTGTATCTGCACCATGATATACTGGTGTATATTATGACAGGGGTTATGGCGAGAAGACAGGAGAATCGGGATGAAACTATATCAGCCATGATTGAATGGCGGAGCAGACTCGATGGGCCGAATGACCTAATTCTGCTCCTATGTCTTGGATATTATGGTTTAATTGACATCAATGACTAGAAATCACTCCAGGTATCTATTATTTGCTGATTGCGGGCTAAGAGACAGAATTTCATGCTTCACGTCTCCACCACTAACCACCACCTCCATCTCCTTTTCCCATTCCTTCCTTCCTGTCATAGGAGAAAAGCAGGAGAGTAATCCCCAGTGTCATGGCCAGTATCTGTTCTTCAATCAACATCACAAAAGCAGATTATTTAGCTATTGCTATCTATGGGAGCTTGCTGTGTGCAATTGGTGCCAATTGTACGACTCTCGCTTGTGACACCAGTGACAATACCTCCAGAAGTACTTCATGGCAGTAAAGCGCTTTGAGGTGTACAGTAATTGTGAGAGATGCTGTATAAATGCTCTTCCTTTCTTTTTAGACCTGCATAATTGATGGACAATATCTTATTCAAGATTGTCATTGTCTGCTCAGCCATCTCCATCCCCACCACTCTGCTGCCCCAATTTACTTTTGTTCAATGAATTTGTGAAAATAAATTAGAAAATGTAAATGCCACCACAGTCCACAGAGAGCCATGAGCTGCTGTCCCCTTTTCTGAGAGCTAACTGATGGTGATTTGACCTGAGGGTCACTAAGGGGCAATGTTGAGAAGGCATGACCTTCATGAATGGCCAGCCGATATGGGAATTGAACCCACGCTGTTATTGTCACTCCGCAACATGAACCAGCCATCCAGCCAACTGAATAGTACACATAGGAATTTAACAAGAATAAATTAACCAGTTTGTTAAAAGGATGCACACGGGAATAGCTGCATTGCAGCTCATGCAAAGACTTGTTCCAAATAAATGAAGGTGTAAGTCACCACAGTCCCAGAGAACCATAGGCTGCTCCCCGCTTTAAGAGAGAGCTGACTGGTGGTGATTTAACCTCAGCATCACAACTCCTCAGGTGAGGGGCAAGGTTAAGAAGGCCGAGGCCTTCATGAATGACCTCAACCGGAAATTACAGGAATTACAGGGTTGGCATCACCCCACATCACAAACCAGCCGTCGAGCCAGCTGAGCTAACAGATCCTTCCACAAATAAATATACGATAGGCTCAATATTCAAGTGGAGACACTGGCCGGAATTCTCCGGCTGTTCCTTATCAAAGGGATTCTCTGGTCCCACCGGCAGCACATCCCCATCTGCGTGGCGTGGAGTGCTTCAACGAGAATTCCCATTGACAGCGGTGTGAACAGAGAATTCCACCGCCAGCGAACAGTGCGCAGCCTTGTGCATAGATACACGCTGCTGGGGAACCGGAACCCAGTCCACTATGTATAGGATGGAGGTTCAAACATTCATAACTTTCAACATTGATCTGGCCTTCTTCAGATCGGGACGTGCAATCTTTGTGATCCTTCTATAGGGAGGATTGAAGAATCAAACAAGGATATCCCGCCTGGGTTGCACCTTGTGTCATCAAATAAGTTCTGAAGGCAACATTGGCAAGTGTCGGAGCAAAATACATGTCTGCCTTGGCAAAAGAGATGTGACCGTAGCCCGATCCAGAAAAATAAAACAATGTGTAAAACAAAAGAAGATGCATGGTTAAGTGATATCTGATATCCTAACTGAATGACAGCTGTACCCCATTTCTCTCGCTTGCTGTAAAATAAGTTTGGGGAAGAGTTAAAATGTAACCCAGATTGTTTAATTAGTACCAGTAGATGCCTAGACTCTAGCCTAGAAAGGTGGTCCTCAAAGTTTGGTCTGCAGACTACTGGCAGTTTGCGGGTTGGTCCAAAATACAAATCACTGACGCACAATGCCGTGACCAGGCCAGAACTCTCAGCCCCACCACTCGTGTAATAACACACAACCAGACTGGCATGTGCGGCACCTTAAGTGCAAACAGCAACAATGTAGTTTATGAACCAGGTTTATGTTATTGGGCTGAAAACAGAAAAGAGGAACCAGCTGAACGTGGTGCCCGACATGAGTCTGAAGCTCTCCAGCTTGGAACCAGACACCATCACGCTGGTGCCTCATTCTTCCCCTTAATTTTGATGAGGATTTTTTTTTTTCGCTGTGGCAAACGGGTGGGGGAGGACCAGCAAGTGGCCAGTCAGTTATTTTGCCCCATGTGGCCCACAGACAACACTGGTCAAGAGGCACCAATGACAATTACAGAATGGTGAAGTCTTTGCATATGTTGACTTTGTAATCTAATTGTTTTTCTTCTCTTCCTGTACTGTGCTTTCTTTGCAGAGGGCATGAACTGTATGAACAAGGATCATGGATGTGCACATATCTGCCGAGAGGCACCGAAGGGTGGGGTGGCCTGTGAATGCAGGCCTGGCTTTGAGCTCGCCAAAAACCAGAGGGACTGCACATGTAGGTAGCTGTAGATGCCGAGGAATACCTTGCCTTTTCTCTCCAGACACTTATTTCTTTTTGTGTTTTCCCTATTTTCTCCTCACAAGAAACTGCTTGTTTTGTACTCCCAACGTTTGAGTCTCATACGTATTATCATATCCTGAATGCATGGAGAATACCTGATGCTGTAAGATCATTGGTGTTGAAGGTACCTGATACTGTAAGATCATTGGTGAAGCCTGCCTGCTGGTTCCGCCCAGTAAGGTGGAGTATAAGAGTCTGTGTTTCTCTAGCTGCTGCATTCTGTACCTGCGCTGCTGGGGGAAACACCTAGTTCAATAAAGCCTTCAATTGTCCTACAATCTCGCTTCGGGAGTTATTGACCATGCATCAATTTATTGAACTAGATTTGAAGAATGGAGCTCCGCATGAAGCCGGAGTGTCTGCAACCTAGCCCCCACGCAGCAAACTCAGCGGCAACCTTTAAACACTGGCTGGCGTGTTTCAACGGATACAACAGGACGGCCACAACTACACCCGCTGAGGACCAGAAACTGCAAGTTCTCCACTCAAGGGTGAGCCCAGAAATCTACATGCTCATCGAGAACGCGGACGGTTTCGAGGCCGCGATGACCCTGTTGAAAGGACACTACATTCGGCCAGTAAATCAGGTTTATGCCGACATCTTCTAGCTACCAGACGACAAATTCCCGGGGGATCGCTAGACGAATTCTACCGCGCACTGCTGGTACTAGGTAGGAACTGTGACTGTCCGCAAGTTTCAGACAACGACCACGCCAAACTTTTAATCCGGGACGCCTTTGTTGCAGGTATGCTGTCCTCTCAGATCCGCCGGCGGCTGCTAGAAAAGGAGACGCTAGGTCTCAAGGAGGCACGGGCCCTCGCAAGCTCCTTAGACGTAGCCTCCCGCAATGCCCGAGCGTACGTCACCGATCGCGCGGCAGCCCCATGGGCAGTGTGGACCCCATCTGCAGCCAATTCCGACGTATCCCCCAACACCCCACAAGCTTGTGCCGCGCGGCTGCCAGGCAACCCCGGAGGGCCCCGATGTTATTTTTGCGGGCAAGCCAAGCACCCCCCGCAACGCTGCCCGGCCCGCTCCGCAACCTGCAAGGGCTGTGGAAAAAAAGGGCATTTTGTGGCGGCAAGCCAGGCCCGGGCGGTCGCCGCTGTCTCCGGGGCGAACCAGGACCGACGCCATTACCCTCATCGCAGGCCACGTGCAGCCTGTGGGCGCCGCCATCTTCGATCCCGCGAGCTACGTGTGGACCCCGGGCGCCTCCATCTTGTTCCCCAGAGATCACGTGCGATTCGTGGACGCCGCCATCTTGCCCACCCCCGGCCATGTGCGACCCGTGGGCGCCACAATCTTGGCTGGAGTCTCAAAACCCAGATTCGGATGATCGCACACCACCCGAGAAGCCCGTGGCTTCTGCCACAACTCGCCTCGGTGACTCTAGACCAGTCTCGGCCTCGAACTCTTTCGACCGCTACGACGACTGTACTCATCAACGGACACAAGATATCCTGCCTGATCGACTCCGGGAGAACAGACAGCTTTATACACCCCAACACGGTAAGGCGCTGCTCCCTCCCTATACACCCAGTTAACCAGAAAATCTCCCTGGCCTCCAGGTCTCACTCTGTAGAGATCAAGGGGTACTGCATAGCTAACCTCACAGTCCAGGGAAGAGAGTTTAACAATTTCCGACTCTACATCCTCCCTCACCTCTGCGCTGCCACACTCCTGGGATTGGACTTCCAATGTAACCTCCAGAGCTTAACCTTTAAATTTGGCGGCCCTATACCCCCTCTCACTGTCTGCAGTCTCGCGACCCTCAAGGTCGACCCGCCTTCTCTGTTTGCAAACCTCACACCCGATTGCAAACCCGCCGCCACCAGGAGCAGACGGTACAGTGCCCAGGACCGGACCTTCATCAGGTCGGAAGTCCAGCGGTTACTGAAAAAGGTATTATCGAGGCTAGCAACAGCCCCTGGAGAGCTCAAGTAGTGGTTGTAAAGACCGGGGAGAAGCACAGGATGGTCATCGATTATAGTCAGGCCATCAACAGGTATACGCAGCTCGACGCGTACCCTCTCCCCCGCATATCTGACTTGGTCAATCAGATTGCATAATACAAGGTCTTTTCCACGGTGGGCTCAAATCCACCTACCACCAGCTCCCCATTCGCCCAGATGACCGCAAGTACACTGCATTCAAAGCAGATGGGCGGCTATACCACTTCCTAAGGGTTCCCTTCGATGTCACAAATGGGGTCTCGCTCTTCCAACTGGAGATGGACCGAATGGTTGTCCGGTACGGTTTGCGGGTCACGTTTCCGTACCTCGACAACGTCACCATCTGCAGCTTTCATGGTCGATAATGCACAGCGGGGCAAGATAAAGAACAATAAGTTCTTATGGTGGAGGATCGAGCTCTCCACCTACAACTACGAGATCTTGTATCGTCACGGGAAGCTAAACGAGCCTCTTGATGCCCTATCCCGTGGCACATGTGCCAACGCACAAGTGGACCGACTCCGGACCCTTCACGATGACCTCTGCCACCCGGGGGTCACTCGTTTCTTCCATTTTATCAAAACCTGCCCTACTCCATCGAGGAGGTCGGGACCGTCACCAGGAACTGCCAAATCTGCGCGGAGTGCAAGCCGCACTTCTACCGGCCAGAGAAAGCGCATCTGGTGAAGGCTTCCCGCCCCTTTGAATGCCTCAGCATGGACTTCAAAGGGCCATTCCCCTTCACCGACCGCAACACGTACTTCCTGAACGCGATTGACAAGTGCTCCCGGTTCCCGTTCACCATCCCCTGTCGCGACATGACGACTGCCATCGTCATTAAAGCCCTCCACAGCACCTTTACCCTGTTCTGTTTCCCTGCCTACGTCCACAGCGATAGGGGGTCCTCCTTCATGAGCGACGAACTGCGTCAATTCCTGCTTAGCAAGGGCATTGCCTCAAGCAGGACGACCAGTTACAAACGGGCAGGTGGCGAGGGAGAACGGAACGGTCTGGAAGACCGTCCTACTGGCCCTACGGTCCAGGAATCTCCCAGTCTCCCGCTGGCAGGAGGCCTCCCCGATGCACTCCATTCGATCACTACTGTGTACCACGACCAACGAAACACCTCATGAACGTCTCCTTATCTTCCCTAGGAAGTCCTCCTCCGGGACCTCGCTCCCAACCTGGCTGGCAGCTCCTGGACCCATTCTGCTCCGCAAACACGTGTGGACGCACATGTTGGACCCATTGGCCGAGAGGGTACACCTCCTTCATGCTAACCCTCAGTACACCTATGTGGCATACCCCGACGGCCGGCAGGATACGGTCTCCCTCCGGGACCTGGCGCTCGCTGGATCCCCACCCACACCCCCCTCACCAACCCCACCCACCCTCCCACCGGCGCACCCCACGGCTGCCCCCTTCCCAGGGGATCGGTCCTTCCACTGGTCCAACCCAGGGGTGATGAAGCTGAAGACGCCATGCTCCCAGAGTCACGGATGCCCGAGCCGGTGCCTGCATCACCGCCGAGACTACGACGATCACAGAGGACGACCAGGGCCCCCGATCGACTAATAGCTTCATTATGAAATGTACCTGTAAATAAATACATGTAAATAATTTGTGTGACATGTAAAAAGGCAGAACACTGTACCACCGACGGGTACCGCCATAACCTCCACCACTGTATAACGCGAGATCACCACCCCCGCCGGACTATTTTTTTTTTATCAGGGGGTGAATGTGGTAGTCGGTATTAGGGGTATTATGGTACCTAGGTTGGAGGTACCTGATGCTGTAAGATCATTGGTGTTGGAGGTACCCGATACTGTAAGATCATTGGTGAATCCTGCCTGCTGGCTCCACCCAGTAAGGTGGAGTATAAGAGTCTGTGTTTCTCTAGCTGCTGCATTCTGTACCTGCGCTGCTGGGGGAAACATCTAGTTCAATAAAGCCTCCAATTGTCCTACAATCTCGCTTCGGGAGTTATTGATCGTGCATCAGTGATCACCTCTGATTCTTCCAGTCCCAGAGCAGATAGGCCCATTCAACTCAATCTCACCTTGTTAGATAGCCCTCTCATCCCAGGAACTAATCAGTGAATCTTTGCTGCACCCCACAAATGTAAATATATCCTTCTTTAGGCACAGATATAAAACTGTACGCACCATTCTTGATGTGGCCTCATCAACTTCAGGTACATTTGCAGCGAGACTTTCTTACTCTTATGCTCCAACCTACTTGCAATAAAGACAAACCAGTTGGCTGAACAGATCACCTTGCCTGCATGGCTTAATGCTTGTCTGCGTTTCCTTTATTTTTCTTTCTATGGATGCACCTACGTCACAGGGACTGCAGTGGTTCAAGAAGGCTGCTCACCTTCCAACTTTTCAAGGGCAATTAAGGATGGGCCATAAATGCTGATCCAGCCAGTGAAGCCGACATCCTGTGAAAGAATTAAAAAGACAGTGTTCAGTTAACACAATAGCCCATAATTATCTAATTAACTAATTTCAAGTTTGGAAAATGGTCTTGTGATTAAAAGCTTGATATAAAATCTATAGGCCTGAATTTCACACTCTCCCAACAGCGAGGTTTGGAGTGAGATGAGTGGGCGGGGGCGGGGAGGGGGGGACATGACACAGCGCGAGTTAGAATGAATGGGTACCCGCCAAACCTGACCACTCAGTGATTTTATTTGGGGCAGGCAAAGCCTCGGACAGGCTGCCTACTCTTGCCTCAATTGAGGCCTTTAATCAGCTAATTATTGGCCACTTGAGGTCCATTTCCTGCCTAACCTCAATTTGTAAGCTGGCAGACAGATTTCCTGGGTGTGGGAGGAGCCCTAAAATGAATGGGCTTCGGCCTGGATGGGGAAGGGGGGTGAAGCACCTCCATCAGAAGCCTCTTCTAGCTTTGGGTGTCCCCCTGAAATGGTACCCTCCAAATGCCCGGTGACAACTGGACCTTCGCTCCCCTCACTCTTCTGCGACCCTGAAAACTTAGCTTTGCATCCAGTTCCGGGTCTTACATCATCAGGAAGTTGTTCTTCTGTCCACTGCAGCTTTTCAGATTGGCCAGCAACACTCTCAGGTGGGATTTCCAAGTGAAGAATGGAGGTCTCACCTTCAGCCAGTTGACCTTCTTCAAGTGTGAAATGGTTGCGTAGCAGGTCGGGTTAATGGGGATGTGTTCCCCTCTGACATTTCAGATGACAGGACATGGAACCCCTCTATCTGAAATATCCTGGCCACAATATACAGGTCTTTTGACATTTCCTTGCATTATACAATAAAATAAATCTTATCAGCTGAAGCAGCCCTAATAATAAAAAAGTCAATGGAAAAAAAATAAGGAAGAAACTACTTAATCTCTGAATATACTGAAGAATAGTGTATCTTATTGGTAGATACATATCTCTTGTTAGAAATGAAGGGGAGAGTCTTCCAGCGAAAGTGATGGGGATGTAAGACTTACCTGCCTTAAAAAGGATGGGAGTGATCTAATGTCTTCACATAATAGCAATAGATCATCCACCATATTTACCGTTAGTAGCTCCTGGACATTGTTGGACATTAGGAACATCAGTTCCTTCCGAGCATCTAGGATTACCAGCCATGTGTGGGATGCTATTAAAAATTAAAAGGTTGCCTTGCCCCATAAATCTTCAGGATACATCCATGCATTACTGTTGCTGCACTTTATTTTCTGTTTCCCCCCATCCTTCAAAGAATTCCTTGAAGAGTTGGAACTATTTTCAAGAGTGTTCTGATACTACTCCAATTATTCTGGCCCCAGAATGTAATCATACTGAAATCGCAATGAGAAAGATCCTAGCCAATGTCTTAAATCACTCAAGACTCAGGCTTTGTTTTTGACATGAGCCATTTGTTTGCAATTCTCACACTCTATAACGCTCTTGACTTGTACTTAATATATTTTGTTTACAATGTATATAATTTGTTGTAACTTACAATGATCCCTCTCAGGACTTCATAGATTCTCAGCTATATACAAGAACAAAAGTGTAAGATGGTCCATGGTAGGTGTTTCTTCTCTGAGCCAGAAGATCATACACTCAAGTCTTGTTCCAGTGTTTGAGCACACAATCTAGGCTTGTAACATTATTACTGGTGGAAAGGTGTAATTATAGTGTGTAAGTTTATTTAATTGTGGATATTATAATTGCAGACATAAGAATTTATGATGCAAATATGTAAGAATAAGCGCAGCATGAATGATTTTAAAATAGGAACTCTGCTATGTCTGTGTGCTCTGATCCAAACATCTTCTGTCCTCGGACCAAGCTTCCCTGAAGACTATATTTGGTCCTAACAGTGTACAATTCCATAGGTAACTCTATAGGTGACATTTAACTATGGGTATGTTGTTATGGGCCAGGGCTTAGAAACTCCAAAGTGTATTATGAATTTCACCTGACCTATAACTTTTATGTTGAATTTGGCTAGATGAGTACAAGAGCCTTCACTTCAGGTGCGATTCATCAGACTTCCTAAGCTCTTTTATCAAAACGAAGTTTATTATAAGAATGTAGTTAACATATATGAAACAATAATTTGGTATCAATTACAAATATGAAGAAAACACAACCACTACAGTAAGCTACGTATATTAATGAATTCTCCTTAATAGCTGTTCCAATTCAATACAAAATCCAATAAACCCAAACCCCTTTCAAGGACGTGGCCCAGCACATTCTAATTTCACTTGAATGGGACGGGTCCTTTCCCTCAGATCCAGCCTCCAACCAGCGGATTCAAAACTCCTTCTGGAAAGCAACTCCATCTTTAAAGTTACCAAGATAGTTTGCCACACCCAATGTGCTTTCAGTTCCCTGGAACAGCTTTAAAATGAAACAGGGAAACACTGCTTCTCTTCTGCAGTCCAAAGCAACAAACCGAAACTGAAACCCAAACACTAAAAAACCCTCTCACCTGACAGCCACAGCCCAGCTCCACCCACAAATGACATCACTGAAGCTGTGCTACAGGTCATGTGGTAAGACCAAATCTTTCTTAAAGGGACACTCACATGACAATGTGTATAATATAGGGAAAAATATTCATGTTTCTTAAAAATTATGTTTGCCTGTCATTTGAGAATTTATGTACTTATTATTTCTCTGATTTTGAACAAAATGTAGGATAGTAACATTTGCTCTAACCATTTAGTGCATATTAGTGAAATGATCCAGATGATATTCTACAAGACAGCACAGCATGGAGAAATAGGACACTATTATCCAAATGATAATTTCCTGTTCTGAACTCTGCTCTAAATGTGCCATAGAATAGAGATCAGAAGTTGAGTTTCATATATATATACAAAATATCATGGGTGGGTTTCTGCATCCTGCCGTATCAGATTTCTGGTGCAGCACGCTGTCGTGATTCTCCATTTTGCTGGCTGGTCAATGGGGTTTCCCATTGTGGGGCAACTCCATGCCATTGGGAAACCCCTAGGATGCCGGCAAAATGGAGAATCCCGATGCCGGAGAATTCAGCCCATATTTTTTTAACATAAACGAACTTTGATGTATATAAAAAGATTAAGCAAACCAAGTATTACTTAACATAATAGTGTATAAGGACTTATGCTATAAACCCATTTCAATAATTAATGAGGACATATGCTATAAACTGAATTTTACTTGATACTCTCCTGCTCACCCTCCTTGCCAAAGAGTTCCCTTCTCTTATGAAACTTTGAAGGTCAATTCACTCCTTTAGAGCCCAAAACAAAGGAATGTCATATCCCTCTGGAATTAATTTTAATTCTCCTCAGTGTTCCAGTTATCTTCCAAGGTAAGATGCAATAGGAGTCCTTACATTAGCTTTTTGCCTGCATGACCCTTCAACTTTACAGACTTCCTGTTTTTGGATGCACCAGCTCCTTGTTTGGGTTTCTAGCAGATCTCCAACTGTCTTCCCACAGCTTTCCAAGTTAACTCTGCTAAGTGCTTTCTGCCGCAAGGCTCTGTGAGGACCACTGTAGATTTCTTCCACTAGCTGCAAGACAGAACAAATCTTCCAGCTGCTTTTCCTTCATGAAATCCAAACAGATTTAGAGCACTTCCCACATTCCACATGATGAACGTTGAAGTTAGTATTTTTTCTGCTCAAAGTGTAGGCCTAACTGGCTAATATTTATTGGGCTGGATTCTCCGTCCCGCCGCGTCACATTTCTGCCCCGACCCACCAGCAGGATTCTCCGTAATGCCAACCAATCGATGGGGCTTCCCTTTGTGGGGCAGCCCCATGCCGTCCGGAAACTCCTGGGTGCTGGCAAAATGGAGAATCCCGCCGGTGGAGAATCCCACCCATTTTCTTTGGCTCTCCCTACTCCAGTGAGCTGCAGCCTACACCTAGCCCGAAACTGCAACTGCCTCTGTCTGTTTCCAAACTGAGTGGCTTGCTTCTATCGGAAAACACACAGATAAATTAAACAAAAGAACCTTCCAACCAAGACTTCACCTTAAATCATTACCTCTCTGGTAATGTGACATGCTTATACGGTGGTTCAAACAGAAATGTAAATAATTTATTTTACCTTAAACACAACTCATTAATTCTGCACCTCTTAGGAATAATTTATATTTCTAATGTATATAATTGCCGTCTCTCAGGACTTGCTGGCTCCATGACAGGCTGAGAACTGGATTATTCATTTTTTTGAGCAGGTTTAACTGCAATTAACTTCAAGCTTGTTTAAATTGCATTCACTTCAGAGTTGCATATCAATTTGGTAATCCGATGTCCCCATTTTTCTTCAGTTAAAACTTTAGTTCCTTAAACTAAAAATTATATTCTAAAACAGATATCTGCAACAATCGATTGATGAAACCCACATGCTTTGCTAACTATTCTCTCAATATATCCTGTCACCTTCTAATACCTATGCAGGTGAAGCTCCAGATCTCTCTGTCCCTGTACACACTTTAGAAATGTATCATTTAGTCTATATTATGCCAAAATCCATTATCTCACACTTGTTTGGATGAGATTCCATCTGCCCCATGTGTGCACATTCTGCTAGTGGCTACAGAAATGTCCCTGCTCTCTTTACTATAGGATCTCCAGTTACAACTGCATTCCACTCTTTGCTGTTCCCTCCTCTGCACTTTCTTCAACATTGCTGCCATGGTTGGGACTGCACTCTTTCTGTTATCACTCCTAGCAGTTTTTAGTGCTGAGTACCTGTTTCAGAGTGGCACATACCCCAAGACTCCTGCACTTCCTGCTTTTTATGACTCTTCCAGGTGATCATCCACTATCCTGAACTCTCACTGCCCATGGGGTGGCCATCTCCTGGAAGGTACGATTTAGGAAACACCATCCTCCTTGATGTTCTACAGTGACTCCTGCTGGAAATACTTCCAGCATACATGGTTTCCCCAGGATACATGAGGAGTCTTGAGGTTCCCACAAGGCACAAGAATTATAAGCAACAGAACTCAGCTGCCTATCCATAATCTAAGAAAAAAACATATTCTTTTATAACCTAGCTAGTGCCATGTATAAATTATGAATTTTAATTAATATCTCCAAACGTGCTCTGTGCTAATACTCTGATTAATTCACTTACTGTTATATTTTCATGCATTGAAATTTTCCGAGTACTGGTTTAAACCACTGATTTACTTACCTGTTGCCCTCTCATATCACTCCTTGCTTTATTTTGGAAAACACTGTGGGAGGACCCCCTCTCTCACTCACCGCTCTGATTTGTTAGTCATTGCTGATGCTCCCTCCAATCAGGTATCCACTCTTCCCCCTCGCTCTGATTTGTCAGCCACTGCAACTGCCTCCAATGGGGCTAATGTTGATCTTGCTAAAATGCAAGTTGCTAGAGGCATGTTTTAAAAAAACAATTAATTTTCTCCCCTGAACTCTGTGTTTGGTTATGTGGGAGCATTAATTGTGAAGGTGAGCAATGAGATTGCATCCACAGCCAGGCAAATATCAGAACTTAAGTGATGAACTCAGACTTGCCCTGCTATTACTCAGATCCAGTTTTGACTGGGTGGAAGGTGGTGGTCCCAGTTGTTCGAGGAAGTAATAGCCAATCTTTATTTTGCACATGACATCCCAACTCTCCCTCGCCACCATATTGAATTGGAAATAAATTCAAAATATTGAATAGTCTGCAGATAAATACAATGTATAGTTTCCTGCAGGCAGCGACATTTCCTAAGTTTATTCAACTCATAAGCAGGACTATTAAGACATCTTTCCGAAATCAAATTGACATCAGCACTTAAAGAATGAATGATGTATTCCATCATGTCTCTCTTCCGATGCTTGTACAATATAACTGTAAAGAAGTATGAAGCTGTGAAATGAGCTCCAAAATATAGAGTTTTGTGTTTTCATTTTTGCCTTCCTACACTTTGTGTAACAGTAACCTGTAACTATGGAAATGGGGGCTGTCAGCATACCTGCGATGATGCAGACAACGGACCCGTGTGCGGCTGTCACCAGAAATATGCTCTGCATTCAGATGGGAAAACCTGCATAGGTAAGTGAAGACTTTTTATGTGTTCTAAAGCTCTGACTGATGTGCAAGTTGCTACAGTTGCTGTGCAAGAACCTGGCCTGCTGATTAGAAGCCGTAAAAGTGTAGTAGTTTGTGTTGTCAATTGCATGAACAAATGTAACTATAATGGAATGTTGTTGCTGTGTTTCATGGGTGTCTGAGTATTAAACTATTTTGCAAAGACCACAAATGAATGCCCAATATCCTCCCACACCTCAACTAGCTCTCATGTTAGAATTGTTTCTTATTGTACAATATGACAATTAAAATTCAAGGATCAACCCACATTACACAATTTTTTCAAAGATTTTCATTTGTGTAATTTTGTAATTTAATGTAAATTAACTTTAAGACGCACACGTTTTTCTAAACTGATGCTTCTGGTAATCTAGAACCTGGATTCCTCGCAAGCTGGCTGGTATGTTTGTATCTGACAATTCCTCATTCTTTTCACTGGAGTAAATTTAAACTCATTTGAACAGAAAGATACCACCTCAAGTGGTACCACTCCAAACATAGGTTAACATTTTGTTTTGCATCTCTAGGTGCTTTAAATTCATTCACATTGCTTCTATTAGGGTACTTGAAGATAATACTTGAACATAGCAAAATAGTACATGATCACTTAGTAGTGGGAAGGGAAGGGAGAAGCCAAATGATTGAAGCCAATATTATGGATGAAATGCTGCGCAGTGGCTAGCACTGGGATTGTGGCGCTGAGGACCCGGGTTTGAATCCCGGCCCTGGGTCACTGTCCGTGTTGAGTTTGCACATTCTCCCTATGTCTGCATGGGTTTCATCCCCACAGCCCAAAGATGTGCAGATTAGGTGGATTGGCCATGCTAAAATTGTTCCTTAATTGGGATAAAAATAATTGGGTACTCTAAATTTAAAAAAAGAAAAGAAAAAAATGGATAAAAAGTCTATAACTAATTTGCCAATATATGTGAAATGAATGAAATGAAATTTTCTGGTCCCACCAAAGGAAACGGATATTTGAACGGTTCACCGTATCTGTGGTGGGAGTTCGGTACAGCAGGGTAAATCCCGGCCTTAGTGTGAAAGCAGTTTAATGACCATCCTCCCTCTGGAATAGGGCCCTTGGGAAATTCACTCCTCTCAAATATTCCACCATAAAAGAAAACCTCATCAATCTGCTTCTGCAGACTTGGCAAGTATACGTGCATACATGTGTGTATATATATCTACACACACAAATGTCAGATGTTGCTGTCCGATTTTACCTGCAATATCACCGATGCCTCGCCATTATTACAATCTATTTATTGACTGTAGAAATTTAAAGTTTTTGATTTCGAGAAAATATAATAACTGTTGCATTAGCAAGTTAAGTATTATAGTTACAAATAACAGTTAACAAACCTATCAAACTGTCTTGCAAGATCATTTATGAGGAAACCATGGAACCTTTAATATAAGTTTGTTATTTTACAAATAAGCCAATACATTTTTATATTTCATTTGGGTAATTAATCAACGTCACTTAACACCAGCTAAAGAGGTTTACAGATTAAAGAACCCTGGGACATTTACAAGAATCATTGTCACAATCATTGTCATTGTTCAGTTGATTTGAAAGTAGTTGATTTAAGCATTTTGCTAAAATTAGCAGTTGCGGATTTTTATGCAAACACATGGCAACAAAAGTATATTGATGCCATATTAACAAAATATAGGCCAAAATCTTCTGTCCTCGTTCGCAGGTGGGATTTTCCAACGCCACTGAGCAAATTAACTTTTGGCTGGAACGCCAAATTTTCTGTTCTTTTGAAATTGGAGACAAAACATTAACATGTCTCAATTTTTTTCTAAAATCTCTGAACTACATTAATGCTTCTGCATTTTATAAATGGTCTGCCTATTATTATTACCATCAGTAACTGAAGTCCTATGGCAAGAATGCTCTAATTTGAGACAGTTCACAGTCAATGCGCATCAGGGAAACTGATCAGGCCATCTAACGCAATCTTCTGTTGAAACCTATTGTCCCTCACCGCAGCACCTGATGATCCTTTGAATGATTCCAGAGTTCTTACCTCATCTATCCTACATGAAAGACCATTCCAAGTTTTAAAGCGTTTACTTGGAAGTTACCCATTCATAATTTTCTATAACAGCAGATTGTCATGTGCCCCCAATTCCTCTCAGATGCAGTTTGTGATATTATTTGTCAATTATGATTATTGAGTCAGCAAAACTGCAATCTACAACAAATAAAATCAAAGTCACTTGGCCCAAAAGATTCACAAGACATTTTACACATAAGGCTCTCAGTTAAACTGAATTCTCTTAATTGCTGAATTGAGCACGGCAGTCTGCCGGGTTGGGATGGTGGCGGCATTGTGGATGTGTTGTGGGATGCATTGGGGGAGAATGTTAATGAATGGGAGAGAATGTTAATGAATGAGGATTGGGGATTTGTGTCTACAAACCCTTTGAAGGCAAGATCAGTTCCAGCTTTATATTGAATTCTATTAACATCATTTTACGAGCCATATTATGTCTAACATGTTAACCATAAGCTACCAATGCAAAAAATGTTTTGGTTTGCATTCTAAGAATGTCAAGGCTCTGATTTACAGGTATGGCAGATATAACCAGATTTCACTATTATACTCTTTGCTCATTATAAAATTCTTAATAATTTTGATATCCTGGATTCTAAAGTTTTTAACCTTGCATCTTCTGATGAATTTTTTGTTACATTAACCATTGCATTGCATGTTCTAATAATCTCATAACAAGCCACATGTTCAAATCCTAAGGACCATTTTTCAGTAACAATGGAGTGTATCACCTCCATGATTAGTGCTCAAAGACTGCCTGCTGCGCAATGTATTTACCCACACTGGGAACCCAACTAAGGCATGTTCTTTTAAGGGAAATTTTATGGTCACCAAACTAAACACAGTACCTTGAAATTCAGCAAAGGTAAGTTTTATTTAATTGTGTATATTTAATAGAAGATAAATGTCACCTGACTAGTTTAGCTGCTTGTACCTAATTGGCCTAAGGACATCATTTGGAGCTTTGCTGTGCACCATAATGGGAGTATATGAGCCATGTCATTTATTAGGTGCGTTTTGCTTTTCCTAATTATATTATTGTGTCCGCTTGCAATATTTCTATGTTCAGGATGTTACTTTTTAAATGTTTTTGTTTTGTTTCATGGAGAAACAAAATGTTGTATTTTAATCAGATGTTGGTAAAATACAACATATTTTGTGTGTTGACCTGTCCTAGTCTAAATTTTCTTCACAAAAGCTTGAAAATTCCTATGTATGTTCTAAGATAACACTTCAGTCAGCTAATGTTGACAGCCTTGGAGATTACTGTTTCTTGGTCATATGAACCATGTTACTTTAACCCCTGTGCCAACCTCTATATTTAGCTCCTTCTTTAGGAAAACCTTTATTTCCTCTGCTTTCTGGTGATGGTTCCTGATTGCCTGTCTTGTCTAAGCATTGTTGATTTTGATATATAAGTGACTCTTTTAAATAAAAAAACCTCTACTTTGAAGAAAAGAAACACAAAATAAAGCCTCTATTGCAGCCTGATCCCACAGAGAAACTGGTTTCTATATATAAGAAACAAAAAATTTGAATCTTGTTTACCCATGCAGTGGTGCCACTGAAACACTTTTCCGAATTCACCCAATTCATTGCTGCTTGTCATCTGAAGTGATGTGGGATTGTGACATCACTGAAAGATTGCAAATGCTTTGCAAAGTCACCCTTAAAACTGCAGTCTTCTGTTTTTTTAAATAAAACCTAGCCTATTTATTATTTGCCTTTCTTCTTATCTGATTGCATTTTTTGCATGTGTAAGTACTAGAAACTTTTGTTATATTTCTTACGATTCTTGCATCATCATTCATACAACCCTACTTAAGCTGTCTGTTTCTTCCCTGAATGACTGGGAGGTAACCTGTTTTAACCTCTTTGCCTCTTTTTCTTCTGCCTTTGAATTATTCTATATCATTTTTGCTAATGTTTTAACAAATCTAATCCAATTCTAATTTGTATTCTAATGTTGCGTACCAATTTCTCTCTCTCCTCTCTCTCTAAGACCCTTGCACATGAATAAGACACTAACCTTACTGGCTGTGTTGCTAACATTTTCATGTATTGACGCCTATTGACTGCACGTCAATTCTTGCCGAGGCCGATCCTTGGAACATTGTTTCTAGTCCTGACTGTTTAGCCAGTTGTGATGTGTTCCATAGACAAGCAGGCAACCAGCACTGCCCCTGATTTATGTTTCCTGTTTGCATGTAGACTAGTTCCCCTCCCCATCCCATACACACACTTTTTCCACTTTGTGCTGTTGTGGAAAATTACTGTCTTCCCGTGTCCACCATCCATCACCGGGTCCTTCCGTTCTGTACCTGTTCCCTGCAAGACTCTTTTGATGACCAACATTAGACTTCAAAAATCATGAACTGTTTAATCTCCATTTTCTCATATCCTTACATTTGCCGATGATAATGTCATCTTTTCTTCTTTTTCACGCATTTCCTATTTTCTATGTTACCATTTCAAATCTGGTTATAGTGTTAGTTTTCTGTACGATTTTCGGGAAGAGAGCCTTGTAGTTTTCTTTTTCAGTAGTTTTAAGAATCTATCTTCTCCTTTTTATTTTAGATTTTCATCAGACTCCAAGCCGGATTAACACTCTAACAAGGATTTAGTGCTTCACGGCTTACTTCTTGATTTTTTTTTGTTAGTCAATGCCAAGCAGCTGTCGTAAGTGGCAGAAAGTTTGGGCTTCTGGTTAATCGACTGCTCCATGTTTGTCCCCTTACTTGTGTTTTAGAGAAGGATGAGGCTGCAATTGAGAGCTCTGAGTACAATGCCACGTCAGTAGCTGATGTGGACAAGCGGGTGAAACGGCGGCTGCACATGGGTAAACCTTTTCTTCCACTTCCTTTGTTGTGCTAACGCTTGTGTCTGTTTTTTTTAATATATATTTCATCTTTGTGGTAAGGTCACAAATTAAAAGGTTCTCATCTCCACCCTACTTGACAATGTGAGTTACTTATTTATTTTCCTGTTTCCTGTTATGCCCCCCACCCCCTCCTCGCCTACCAAAAAGATGCTAATTACTGGACTTTTAAGCAACTCCATCTAATAACTGTTATTTCCCCTCCCAAATCCACCCAAACACAAAATGGAAAATTGACATCAGTGAGGAGTGGGTAGTTGGAAAGCTTTGAACACTGTGTTACAGTCTGTACTTTGGATGCTGGTAAGGTCATGGCCCTAAATTTCATTTTCAGTATTTTTTAACGGGATGAAGAATTAGTATAATTTGTGACCTCCTTTTCTAAAATCACAATTTCACATATCTGTTGTACTTGAAACACTTTGTTGTCTTGAACAGTCTCAAAGCTTATTGATACATTTGCTTGTCTGACAGAAGGACATAGCCAGTAAGAGTCAAGTAGACGATGACTGCAGTGTTATCATTGTGGTGATTTTAAGCAATTAACTGCCTTACTCAAAATTTATTTTATTAAAAGCAATGAAGTTCATCATGCAGCACTATATGATTATGCCATTGCTCCATGAAAATTTTATTATGTCCTTTACCTGTCAATCAAGTAGTTATTTTTATTTTGCATCTGCAATATGTAATTTCCAGAATTACCCGTAGCCATAATCTAAGGTTTAATATTTCGAACGGTTTATGATCAAATATTCACAAGCCACAACAAATAAAGTCTTTGCATGAAACTATATTCTTCCTAGGCTCTTCTACCAGCATGGATGCATTGTAATCCCCTCACATGTGAAATTCAAATAAATAATTGTGAATTAACTTGCAGCATTCTCCATTATACCATAAATTTAAAACAGCTGTGATATCACTCCCAAGTATTGATTTTATGTGTTGGCACTTGGTGTTAATGTGGAAAATAATTGGGATGCATTTGTTTCAGCTACGAAGCTGCTCCAGTAGCTTGTGGCCATTTTAAACCCCAAACTGTTATTGGGAATTGAAACTTCTGCAGACAGTGCTAAAGGTAATACCCTTGATCTGCAAAATAGGTTGCTAACAGACAGAAATGTATCTTGGATTTTTACAATAACCCTTTAAAATTTTATCTGGTCCCCTGATTTTGAGAAAAGACTTAATTAAACTTTCCATCATTTCACTGTCCTGGTGATGGCGAAATCTCTGCTCTGCATAGTTTTGACATAATCAAATGTCAGCAAGGACCTGACCTCAGTATTCCCTTGTGATCGTGATGCCTGTTCTATGCAAACAAAAATTAAGCAGCCTGCAACCTGAAAAAATATTTTATTGAATCACTTCCAAATTTCAGACATTTATCTTTTGAAATGTCTCTTTTGAAATGTCTTTTTGTATATTTTCCCTGCAGTTCAAGAGACTCTGCCCTGTATCTTGTCATGTTTACTACATTCCTAACCACAGCAGTACTGAACTGGGGAACAGCAAAGTGGAAGGCTTTGCATAAGCCTTTTACTGTTCTCCGCGCAATTGAAATGACAAGGGTTTTTTTTGTGATCCAAAATGTGGTGCAGAAGAATCGGAAATGATCGCAGTCATTCTTTCCCAAACAATGTGTTTCTACTTTTTGCCTTCTTTGATATACCCCTTGCTTTCAAATAGCTTATACGTCTGAAACTGTAGGCATCTCTATATTCAGAGAGAAGAAAGCATGATTAAACTGTCAAGTCAAGCCCAAATAACTCATGGGTAGATCTTGCCTTATTTGTTTTTAAAAGGTAGCTAATGATATTTTCTTTCGAGGAAAAATATTTATAATTCCAGCTAAAAAGGAAGGAGGGAATTTAATTCAAGAGCTGTATCTGCTGCAATAGTTTTACATTTAAGTTTCAGACTAGGCTGACAAAATGTCCATTCAAACAGCAGCAACCAGACAGTCCATTTGCAGAGAAACATTTAAGTTTTTCAACTTAGAGCAAAACCTGAAACATTTATATTATTTTTAAGTTACGTTAAAATTATTGACTAAATTTGTTTCCAAGAGCTGGAGCAGTTGCATGTTCCTGTTGCAAGCACACAAATAGGGCATCAGATCCACTTTTTCTGTTACTGTACGGTGAGTCACTTTTTTTAAAACTGGACTCTCCGGTTAGTGCTGGGAAATTTCAATGACACAGCCTGTATTGAGTCTAGTTACCTTAATTATGGTTGCCCACTCATTCTAAACTCTTTTTTTGAGTTGAAGAAGCATTTGAAGTGGACAAAACCCAGATGCATCTTTCTTGTAATTCGGCAAGAGACTGTACAGTTTGTCAGATTGACAAATGTACTTTGGCCTCCCTTCAACAAATTAGTTTTGAGTTATTCACTAGTTATGAAGTTAAAATGTTGACACCCAAAGTCTTTCCTACTTTCCAATGGTATTGAGGGGCTGGATTCTCCGCCCCGCCACCCCACTTTTCAGCCTCGACCCGCTGGCGGGATTCTCCGTTCTGCCGGCCGGCCAATGGGGTTTCCCAGTGTGGGAGAGCACCACGCTGTCAGGAAACCCCCGGGCGCCGGCAAAACGGAGAATCCTGCCGGCGGAGAATCCCACCTGTCACTGTGCTAAAGATACTTGTTAGTTAAGGTTAATTTGTGAGGTTTCCATGATTACAATTTGAAAATGGTGAGAAATGATTTAAATTCACCTTCAAATCTTGTTGTGCTCTTGAGAATCATCTCTTCAATTTCAGAATGCTGACATTAGGAATGGAAATAGTTGGATTTCTATTTTGTGGTCCTAGCAATCACTGCGGCTTTGTGAAATGCCTGACATCATCTGGGTGGCTGCAAGATGATCGAAAAAGATAGAAGACTTCTAGAACTTTGATATTTGTGCTGTGACAGATTTTAAGAAAAGTAAATTGAGTAGCAGAGTGCTTTTGAGCAGCTTTTCTTTCACCTTTGGAACCAAATCATGAATTGAGCCAAGCCAGAGGGATAAATTATTTCTCTATTTTTTTCTAGGCCTTCGCAGGTCACTCCCGAAATGAGTTATGAATTGGATTCAATACTAATTGGTAATAATACTTCAGTCTCATACTGAGAGAGATCTCAAACATAAAGAGAGTACAAGTGCCATAGGTTACACACACGGTGGGGGAGGGGGCACGGTAGCATAGTGGTTAGCACAGTTGCTTCACAGCTCCAGGGTCCCAGGTTTGATTCCCTTTGGTCACTGTCTGTGCGGAGTCTGCACATTCTTCCCGTGTCTGCGTTGGTTTCCTCTGGGTGCTCCGGTTTCCTCTGGGTGCTCCGGTTTCCTCCGGGTGCTCCGGTATCCTCCCACAGTCCAAAAATGTGCAGCGTAGGTGGATTGGCCGTGCTAAATTGCCCTTAGTGTCCAAAAAGGTTGGGTTGGGTGGGGTTACTAGGTTACGGGGATGGGGTGGGGGTATGGACTTAGGTAGGGTGTTCTTTCCAAGGGCCGGTGCAGACTCGATGGGCCGAATGGTCTCCTTCTACACTGTAACTTCCATGATTTGAGCCTACAATCAGTGTTAGCATACCTTGCAATGGAAGTCTGCATTGAATCTACTTCAAGCCATCGTTTGACTCAAAAAGGCTCAAAATCCATAACGGGGTCAACATGAAAAAACATTGCCTCCAATTTTTAACTTGATTAAACATCTCAAACATATAAATTCACCTTCAAATCCTGTGCTCTTGAGAATCATCACTTCAATTTGAGAATGCTGACATTAAGAATGGAACTGGTTAGAGGTGTCTGAACAATGGTTGTGAACAAAGAATTGGAAGGGAAAGGTTAGCCGAACTGTGTTCTCAGGAATACTGGGGTGGGGCGGTCCTAGAATCTGCAGTCCCGGAGATCTTTTGGTGTTGGATTACAGCCAGGTAACAGGAGCAGTCATGCAATGGGCACAGAATATAATGCCATCTTCAGTGATGGCATCACTTCTGTTAACCTCCGATCCCTCCCTTGATTCAGTGCTTGCCCTTGTAATAGAAAGCAAACTGGGGCAGACTTTGTTTTGAAAATAAATTTAGAATACCCAATTATAATTATTTTCCAATTAAGGGACAATTTAGAGTGGCCAATCCACCGAACCTGCACATTCCACATAACCTGGGTTGTGGGGGCGAAACTCATGCAGCCACGGGGAGAATGTGCAAACTCCACACGGAATGTGACCCAGGGCTGGGATTCGAACCTGGGTCCTCAGCGCCGTAGTCCCAGTGCTAACCACTGTGCCGTGCGCCTCCCTAAACTGGGTCAGGTGGTGCGTTGTCCCAGTCTGCAGATGTACACATTCATACACAGGCCCTGGAGCTCCCATGTCATGATATTCAGATAAACATCATGGTGTAAACACACATACACACTGATGGACAGATCAACGGACCAATCAGCGCACACACAACATCACAGCCAATCACAAGCAAGGACACACGCACTATAAAACGGGGAACACCACAGTTCCTGCTCATTCCAGCAGGAGACAGCTCAGGGCACAGAGCTCACAGCAAGATACTCAGACATTCACCATGTGCTGAGTGCCTCTCCAAGATAGTGTTAGGGCTGGGTCCACAGGTTAAAGGGTAATGAACGAACCACAGTAACAAGTTTACAGATGTTGTTATTAATAGTAATAAAACAGTTGTACCATCTGCAACCGTGTTGGTTCGTCTGTGTAGCAGAGCACCCAACACGACATAGTACCAGGATTGGAACCCAGCAACTGTGAGACCTACCTACACATCTTCAGGAATCCGCCATCCTGCGCCATGGACACCATCAGCCTGCCGCAGCTGCTCCAAATCGCTGAAAACCTCGGCATCAACTGGAAGCTGTTAAACAGCGCTTCCAGTTCTTCCTAGCAGCCACAGAAAGGGAGAATTCTTCGGACACCAGGAAAATCGCCCTCCTCCTCTCCACGGCGGGGCAACATGCCATCCACATCTACAACTCCCTGGTGTTCGCGGAAGGTGAGGACAAGACGAAGTACAAGACGGTCCTTCTTAAACTCGAGCAACACTTCAGCGTTGAGGTAAATGAGAGCTTCGAGAGGTACCTCTTCCAGCAGCGCCTGCAGGGTAAGGATGAGCCTTTTCAATCTTTCCTAACACACCTCCGTATCCTCGCGCAGTCCTGCGGTCACGAGGCCACCTCCGATTCCATGATTCGGGACCAGATAGTTTTTGGGGTCACCTCGGGCACCCTACGCCAGCAGTTCCTCAACATTAAAAGCCTCACCCTAGCCATCGCCATCAAAGCCTGCGTCCACCATGAAAACGCGATTAGCCGGTACTCCCAATTCCAGGCGGCCGAATCGGCACGGCAGGGGTCCTACGCGGCCGAATCGGCAAGGCAGGGGTCCTACGAGGCCAAGCGGGTCCAGACGATCGAATTCCTCCCGGCCCGCGGCCCGGACGAGGGTGGCCATTTTGCGTGCTTTCCGTGGCCTCCCGCGCTTGTACGCGCCAAAAGAGATGTCGACGCAGAGGGACGTGACGCGCAGGTGCGCTCTACGCAGGACCGAACTGTGCATGCGCGATGGCGCAACGAACGCCATGACATCACGATGTGTGGCAACTGTGGATCCGCACATTTAAAGCGTCAATGTCCAGCAAAGAACCGACAATGCCTCCTCTGTGGCAAGATGGGCCACTACGCTGCCTGCTGTCGAGCAGCTCAACCTGCCAATGCTCCCCAATTCCGCCAGCCTCGCAGGGACGTGCGAACCATTCAGCCTCCATACACCGTGTCATACCCTGACGATATACAGACCGGTAATACAGACGACCGGGAAGCCTTCCGTGTTGCGGTCATTGACAGGAACCGGATGTCCCCAAGCAGGATCCACCAGCCGATGCCAGTGAACAGTGTCAATCCGGGTGATGAATGATGTGCCACCCTAACGGTCAACCGATCACCAATCACACTCCGTTTAGACACTGGTGCCTCCGCCAACCTAATAGCATGGTCAGCCTTCTACGCCTTGAAGGTCAGACCACCGATTCGGCCATCCCGTTGTAAGATGGTCGACTACAACGGAAACGTTATCCCGGCCATGGGATCCTGCCAGCTCCAGGTGACACACAATGCATACACAGCCACACTGTCCTTTGAGATAGTTGGATCATCAAAGGACTCCCTGCTAGGCGCACAGGCATGCAAGGTTCTCCACCTCGTTCAGCGGGTCCACGCTCTGTCTCCAGAAGGCACGTCAGACTTCCCGGATGCAGAATTTAGGGCACAGCTCCACTCGCTCCTCGCCCACAACCAGGTGGCATTCGAGGGCATGGGCACACTGCCCTACACTTACAGAATACGGCTCAAACCGGACGCCACCCCGGTCATTCACGCACCTTGTAGAGTCCCAGCATCACTCAAAGACCGCCTCAAGCAGCAGCTGCAGGATCTCCAGGACCAAGGAGTGCTATCCCGGGTCACAGAGCCCACGCCATGGGTCAGCTCCATGGTGTGCGTTAAAAGGCCCTCTGGCGAACTCCGAATCTGCATTGACCCGAAAGACCTAAACAACAACATCATGGAACACGACCCCATACCCAAACGGGAAGAGATCCCGAGCGAAATGGCCCGGGCTAAAACTTTTACAAAGCTTGATGCCTCAAAGGGTTTTTTGGCAGATTCAACTGGATCAGTCCAGCAGGAAGCTGTGCACCTTCAACACTCCTTTCGGCAGGTACTACTACAACAGAATGCCGTTTGCCATCATCTCGGCATCCAAGGTATTTCACAGAATCATGGAACAGATGATGGAGGGCATCGAAGGGGTGCGCGTCTATGTTGACGACGTCATCATCTGGTCCACCACACCATAGGAGCACATCAGTCGTCTCCAGCGTGTCTTTGCTCGGATACGAGAACACGGCCTGCGCCTCAACCGAGCCAAGTGTTCTTTTGGCCAAACTGAGCTGAAGTTTCTGGGGGACCACATAACCCGGTCAGGAGTGCGTCCGGATGCAGACAAAGTGAGCGCCATTACAGCCATGCCGCAGCCGGCAGACAAGAAAGCAGTGCTAAGCTTTCTCGGGATGGTCAACTTCCTGGGGAAGTTCATTCCCAACCTTGCCTCCCACACAACGGCTCTTCGCCACCTAGTGAAGAAGACCACGGAGTTCCAGTGGCTGCCCGCACACCAGAAGGAATGGGAAGAACTCAAAATTAAGCTCACCACAGCCCCGGTATTGGCGTTCTTCAACACCTCTCGAGATACGAAGATCTCGACTGATGCCAGCCAGTCCGGCATTGGGGTGGTACTCCTGCAACGGGATGACACTGCATCATGGGCCCCTGTCGCCTATGCCTCACGGGCCATGACCCCCACAGAACTGCGCTATGCGCAGATCGAGAAGGAGTGCCTGGGTTTGTTAACTGGCATAGATAAGTTCCACGACTACGTGTATGGTCTCCCTCAGTTCACCGTGGAAACCGACCATCGCCCCCTGGTCAGCATCATTCAAAAGGACCTGAATGAGATGACCCCTCGCCTCCAGCGCATTCTGCTCAAGCTCCGGAGGTACGACTTCCAACTGGTCTACACCCCGGGAAAGGACCTCATCATCGCGGATGCCCTATCCAGAGCAGTGAACACACCGCCCGATTCGAAGGGGTTCGTCTGTCAGGTCGAAGCGCATGTGGCCTTCACATCGGCCAATCTGCCAGCTGATGATTCAAGTCTGGCCCGTATTCGCCGGGAGACTGCGGCTGACCCCCTTCTACAACGTGTGATGCGCCACATGACGGGAGGGTGGCTCAAAGGACAGTGCCCACAATTCTACAATGTCCGGGACGACATGGCCGTCATTGACGGTGTCCTCCTAAAGTTGGACCGGATTGTGATTCCTCACAGCATGCACAGGCTGGTCCTTGAACAACTGCACGAAGGCCACCTCGAGGTTGAGAAGTGCAGGCGGAGGGCCCAAGAAGCTGTCTACTGGCCGGGCATCAGTGACGACATTGCCAACATGGTGCTCAACTGCCCCACCTGCCAAAGGTTTCAGCCGGCGCAGCCCCCTGAGATGCTTCAGCCCCATGAGTTGGCGACGTCCCCCTGGGCGAAGGTGGGTGTGGACCTTTTTCATGCACTTGGCAGGGGCTACGTCATCATCATAGATTACTTTTCGAATTATCCAGAGGTCATACGCCTGCACGATTTGATATCGTCTGCTGTCATCAGGGCCTGCAAAGACACCTTCGCTCACCATGGCATTCCGCTTACTGTCATTTTTTTTTTTTATTAAATATTTTATTGAAAATTTTTGGTCAACCAACACAGTACATTGTGCATCCTTTACACAATATTATAACAACACAAATAACAATGACCTATTTTATAAACAAAAAATGAATAAATAATAAATAACAAAAATGAAAACTAGCCCTAATTGGCAACTGCCTTGTCACAAGTAACACTCTCCAAAAATATAATTTAACAGTCCAATATATAATTATCTGTAGCAACGACCTATACATACCATACAGTATATATTAACAACCCTGAGAGTCCTTCTGGTTCCTCCTCCACCCCCCCCCCCCCCTAGCCTGCTGCTGCTGCCTTCTTTTTTCCATTCCATCTATCTTTCTGCGAGGTATTCGACGAACGGTTGCCACCGCCTGGTGAACCCTTGAGCCGACCCCCTTAGGACGAACTTAATCCGCTCTAGCTTTATAAACCCCGCCATGTCATTTATCCAGGTCTCCACCCCCGGGGGCTTGGCTTCTTTCCACATTAGCAATATCCTGCGCCGGGCTACTAGGGACGCAAAGGCCAAAACATCGGCCTCTCTCGCCTCCTGCACTCCCGGCTCTTGTGCAACCCCAAATATAGCCAACCCCCAGCTTGGTTCGACCCGGACTCCTACTACTTTTGAAAGCACCTTTGTCACCCCCATCCAAAACCTCTGTAGTGCCGGTCATGACCAAAACATATGGGTATGATTCGCTGGGCTTCTCGAGCACCTCGCACACCTATCCTCCACCCCAAAAAATTTACTGAGCCATGCTCCAGTCATATGTGCCCTGTGTAATACCTTAAACTGAATCAGGCTTAGCCTGGCACACGAGGACGACGAGTTTACCCTGCTTAGGGCATCTGCCCACAGCCCCTCCTCGATCTGCTCCCCCAGCTCTTCTTCCCATTTCCCTTTTAGTTCATCTACCATAGTCTCCCCTTCGTCCCTCATTTCCCTATATATATCTGACACCTTACCATCCCCCACCCATGTCTTTGAGATCACTCTGTCCTGCACCTCTTGTGTCGGGAGCTGCGGGAATTCCCTCACCTGTTGCCTCGCAAAAGCCCTCAGTTGCACATACCTGAATGCATTCCCTTGGGGCAACCCATATTTCTCGGTCAGCGCTCCCAGACTCGCGAACTTCCCATCCACAAACAGATCTTTCAGTTGCGTTATTCCTGCTCTTTGCCACATTCCATATCCCCCATCCATTCCCCCCGGGGCAAACCTATGGTTGTTTCTTATCGGGGACCCCCCCAAGGCTCCAGTCTTTCCCCTATGCCGTCTCCACTGTCCCCAAATCTTCAGTGTAGCCACCACCACCGGGCTTGTGGTGTAGTTCCTCGGTGAGAACGGCAATGGGGCTGTCACCATAGCCTGTAGGCTAGTCCCCCTACAGGACGCCCTCTCTAATCTCTTCCACGCCCACCCTCCTCCTCTCCCATCCACTTACTCACCATTGAAATATTAGCGGCCCAATAATACTCACTTAGGCTCGGTAGTGCCAGCCCCCCCCTATCCCTGCTACGCTGTAAGAATCCCTTCCTCACTCTCGGGGTCTTCCCAGCCCACACAAAACCCATGATGCTCTTTTCAATCCTTTTAAAAAAAGCCTTCGTAATCACCACCGGGAGGCACTGAAACACAAAGAGGAATCTCGGGAGGACCACCATCTTAACCGCCTGCACCCTCCCTGCTATTGACAGGGATACCATATCCCATCTCTTGAAATCCTCCTCCATCTGTTCCACCAACCGCGTTAAATTTAACCTATGCAATGTGCCCCAATTCTTAGCTATCTGGATCCCCAGGTAACGAAAGTCCCTTGTTACCTTCCTCAACGGTAGGTCCTCTATTTCTCTACTCTGCTCCCCTGGATGCACCACAAACAACTCACTTTTCCCCATGTTCAATTTATACCCTGAAAAATCCCCAAACTCCCCAAGTATCCGCATTATTTCTGGCATCCCCTCCGCCGGGTCCGCCACGTATAGTAGCAAATCGTCCGCATACAAAGATACCCGGTGCTCTTCTCCTCCCCTAAGTACTCCCCTCCACTTCTTGGAACCCCTCAACGCTATCGCCAGGGGCTCAATCGCCAGTGCAAACAATAATGGGGACAGAGGGCATCCCTGCCTTGTCCCTCTATGGAGCCGAAAATATGCAGATCCCCGTCCATTCGTGACCACGCTCGCCACTGGGGCCCTATACAACAGCTGCACCCATCTAACATACCCCTCTCCAAAACCAAATCTCCTCAACACCTCCCACAAATAATCCCACTCCACTCTATCAAATGCTTTCTCAGCATCCATCGCCACTACTATCTCCGTTTCTCCCTCTGGTGGGGCCATCATCATTACCCCTAACAACCTCCGTATATTCGTGTTCAGCTGTCTCCCCTTCACAAACCCAGTTTGGTCCTCGTGGACCACCCCCGGGACACATTCCTCTATTCTCATTGCCATTACCTTGGCCAGGACCTTGGCATCTACATTTAGGAGGGAAATAGGTCTATAGGACCCGCATTGTAGCGAGTCCTTTTCCTTCTTTAAGAGAAGCGATATCGTTGCTTCAGACATAGTCGGGGGCAGTTGTCCCCTTTCCTTTGCCTCATTAAAGGTCCTCGTCAGTACCGGGGCGAGCAAGTCCACATATTTTCTGTAGAATTCGACTGGGAATCCATCCGGTCCCGGGGCCTTTCCCGCCTGCATGCTCCTAATTCCTTTCACCACTTCTTCTACCTCGATCTGTGCTCCCAGTCCCACCCTTTCCTGCTCTTCCACCTTGGGAAATTCCAGCCGATCCAAGAAGCCCATCATTCTCTCCCTCCCATCCAGGGGTTGAGCTTCATATAATTTTTTATAAAATGTCTTGAACACTCCATTCACTCTCTCCGCTCCCCGCTCCATCTCTCCTTCCTCATCCCTCACTCCCCCTATTTCCCTCGCTGCTCCCCTTTTCCTCAATTGGTGTGCCAGCAACCTGCTCGCCTTCTCCCCATATTCGTACTGTACACCCTGTGCCTTCCTCCATTGTGCCTCTGCAGTGCCTGTAGTCAGCAAGTCAAATTCTACATGTAGCCTTTGCCTTTCCCTGTACAGTCCCTCCTCCGGTGCTTCCGCATATTGTCTGTCCACCCTCAAAAGTTCTTGCAGCAACCGCTCCCGTTCCTTACTCTCCTGCTTCCCTTTATGTGCCCTTATTGATATCAGCTCCCCTCTAACCACCGCCTTCAATGCCTCCCAGACCACTCCCACCTGGACCTCCCCATTATCATTGAGTTCCAAGTACTTTTCAATGCACCCCCTCACCCTTAGACACACCCCCTCATCTGCCATTAGTCCCATGTCCATTCTCCAGGGTGGGCGCCCTCCTGTTTCCTCCCCTATCTCCAAGTCCACCCAGTGTGGAGCGTGATCCGAAATGGCTATAGCCGTATACTCCGTTCCCCTCACCTTCGGGATCAATGCCCTACCCAGCACAAAAAAGTCTATTCGCGAGTAGACTTTATGGACATAGGAGAAAAACGAGAACTCCTTACTCCTAGGTCTGCTAAATCTCCACGGGTCTACACCTCCCATCTGCTCCATAAAATCTTTAAGTACCTTGGCTGCTGCCGGCCTCCTTCCAGTCCTGGACTTCGACCTATCCAGCCCTGGTTCCAACACCGTATTAAAATCTCCCCCATTATCAGCTTTCCCATCTCTAGGTCCGGAATGCGTCCTAGCATCCACCTCATAAAATTGGCATCATCCCAGTTCGGGGCATATACGTTTACCAAAACCACCGTCTCCCCCTGTAGTTTGCCACTCACCATCACGTATCTGCCCCCGTTATCCGCCACTATAGTCTTTGCCTCGAACATTACCCGCTTCCCCACTAATATAGCCACCCCCCTGTTTTTCGCATCTAACCCCGAATGGAACACCTGCCCCACCCATCCTTTGCGTAGCCTAACCTGGTCTATCCGTTTCAGGTGCGTTTCCTGTAACATAACCACATCTGCCTTAAGTTTCTTAAGGTGTGCGAGTACCCGTGCCCTCTTTATCGGCCCGTTCAGCCCTCTCACGTTCCACGTGATCAGCCGAGTTGGGGGGCTTCCTACCCCCCCCCCCCTTGTCGATTAGCCATCACCTTTTTCCAGCTCCTCACCCGGTTCCCACGCAGCTGTATCTCCCCCAGGCGGTGCCCCCCCCGCCCATCCTCTCCCATACCAGCTCCCCCCTCTCCCCAGCAGCAGCAACCCAGTAATTCCCCCCTCCCACCCCCCCCGCTAGATCCCCCGCTAGTGTAATTACTCCCCCCATGTTGCTCCCAGAAGTCAGCAAACTCTGGCTGACCTCGGCTTCCCCCCGTGACCTCGGCTCGCACCGTGCGACGCCCCCTCCTTCCTGCTTCTCTATTCCCGCCATGATTATCATAGCGCGGGAACCAAGCCCGCGCTTCTCCCTTGGCCCCGCCCCCAATGGCCAACGCCCCATCTCCTCCACCTCCCCTCCTCCCCCCATCACCACCTGTGGGAGAGAGAAAAGTTACCACATCGCAGGATTAGTACATAAAACCCCTCTTTGCCCCCCACATTCGCCCCACCACTTTGTTCGAACGTTCTTTTTAATAACCCGCTCATTCCAGTTTTTCTTCCACAATAAAAGTCCACGCTTCATCCGCCGTCTCAAAGTAGTGGTGCCTCCCTCGATATGTGACCCACAGTCTTGCCGGTTGCAGCATTCCAAATTTTATCTTCTTTTTATGAAGCACCGCCTTGGCCCGATTAAAGCTCGCCCTCCTTCTCGCCACCTCCGCACTCCAGTCTTGATAAACGCGGATCACCGCGTTCTCCCATTTACTGCTCCGAGTTTTCTTCGCCCATCTAAGGACCATTTCTCTATCCTTAAAATGGAGGAATCTCACCACTATGGCTCTGGGAATTTCTCCTGCTCTCGGTCCTCGCGCCATCACTCGGTATGCTCCCTCCACCTCCAACGGACCCGCCGGGGCCTCCGCTCCCATTAACGAGTGCAGCATCGTGCTCACATATGCCCCGACGTCCGCTCCCTCCACACCTTCAGGAAGACCAAGAATCCTCAGGTTGTTCCTCCTTGCGTTGTTTTCCAGTGCCTCCAACCTTTCCACACATCGTTTCTGATGTGCCTCCTGCGTCTCCGTCTTCACCACCAGGCCCTGTATATCGTCCTCATTCTCGGCTGCCTTTGCCTTCACGACCCGAAGCTCCCGCTCCTGGGTCTTTTGTTCCTCCTTTAGCCCTTCGATCGCCTGTAGTATCGGGGCCAACAGCTCTTTCTTCATTTCCTTTTTGATCTCTTCCACACAGCATTTCAAGAACTCTTGTTGTTCAGGGCCCCATGTTAAACTACCACCTTCCAACGCCATCTTGGTTTTTGCTTGCCTTCCTTGCCGCTGTTCTAAAGGATCCACTGCAATCTGGCCACTCTCTCCTCCTTTTTCCATCCGTATCCAGGGGGGATTCCCTTCTGGTTTACCGCACAGTGTTTTTAGCCGTCAAAATTGCCGTTGGGGCTCCTATCAAGAGCCCAAAGGTCCGTTTCACAGGGAGCTGCCGAAACGTGCGACTCAGCTGGTCATCGCCGCACCCGGAAGTCCCGCTTACTGTCATGTCGGACAATGTTTTGCAAGCCAAGAATGGTCGTCTTTTGCTGCTTCGTATGGCTTCACACACGTCACGTCCAGCCCTCTGCATCGCCAGTCCAATGGCAAGGCAGAAAAGGGCGTTCATATCGTCAAGCGGCTCCTCTGCAAGGCTGCTGATGCCGGATCTGACTTCTGTTTAGCCCTGCTAGCCTATCGCTCGGCCCCACTAGCCACTGGCCTCTCACCAGCCCAGCTGTTGATGGGTCGTGCCCTCAGGACCACTGTGCCATCCATTCTTGTTCCTACACCCGACTATGCTCCAGTACTGCAAAGGATGCGACAGCAGCATGCTCAGCAGAAGGTGACACATGACACTCGGGCAACTGATCTTCCTGCCTTGGCGCCTGGAGACAACATCCGCATCCACCTACCAGAGGGTGGCTGGCCGTCAACTGTCGAAGTTCTCCGACGCGTGGCTCCCCGCTCGTTCCTTGTTCGCATGCCTGATGGCTCCATTCACCGGCGCAATCGCCAGGCTCTTCGCCTGCTTCCGCGCTCACTACGTGATCATACACCGGTGCCACGCCCTCCTGTTGTTCCTGATGTCGACTTCATGGAGCTTCCTGCCACCATTCCCATTCCTCTGTCGCCTGTGGCCAGGCCCATTCCTCAGCCGGTGGATCCTGACCCACCCTTGAGGCGGTCAACCCGAATTCGTCGCACACCTACTAGGCTGGACTTATGAGCCTGTTTGAACATTGGACTCACTAAAGTTTTATGCCACAATGTTAATATGTTTCTCTTTTTGTCGTTACAGGGGTTCGTTTTGATGCTTGATGTTTACACTTGTTTTGTTTATGGTACAACCTCGTTGCTATGTTGCACCTGACACCTTCATATGTTTATAGTTTAGCCTCATGTACATGTTGTAGATATTGCGCACACACAATCAGCTGCGCTCAGTACACATCTATATTTATTAACACACGGGCACATATTTTTGTAAAAAGGGAGGGATGTCATGATATTCAAATAAATATCATAGTGCAAACACACATACACACTGATGGACAGATCAATGGACCAATCAACACACACACAACATCACAGCTAATCACAAGCAAGGGCACACGCACTATAAAACGGGGAACACCACAGTTCCTGCTCATTCCAGCAGGAGATAGCTCAGGGCACAGAGCTCACAGCAAGCCACTCCATGTGCTGAGTGCCTCTCCAAGATAGTGTTAGGGCTGGGTCCACAGGTTAAAGGGTAATGAACGAACCACAGTAACAGGTTTACAGATGTTTGTGGTAGTACCAGGTATTGCGGTACCTAAGAGGCTGATGACCGTTGGTTAAACCCAGGAGTTTACCATTCACTGTTGTTACGTAGCTCCACCCTGACAGGCGGAGTATAAGAAACGGTGCCGTCCCAGCGGCCTTCACTTTCTGTACCGAAGCTGCTGGGGAACAGGTTCCAGTAGATTAAAGCCTTCAGTTATGAAATCACTTCGTCTTGAGTGTAATTGATCGCGCATCAATTTAATCTACTAGAATTAAGCTGGAAGGATGGATCTCTGAATCAAACTGGAGTGCCTTCAACTCAGCCCCCACGAGGAGAACTCGGCTGCAATATTTAAACACTGGCTGGCGTGCTATAAGGGCTACCTCGAGACGGCTAGAAGCAGCCCCTCAGAAGGATAGAAAATGCACCTACTGCGCTTAAGGGTCAGCCCTGGGGTCTATCCCCTTATCGAGGAGGCGGAGGACTATGATGCCGCGATCGAACTGCTAAAAGGACATTATATCCGCCCTGTAAATCAGGTCTACGCACGTCACCTGCTTGCAACTAGACGGCAAAGCCCCGGGGAAGATTTCTACTGGGCGCTACTGGTGCTGGGCCGAAACTGTGGCTGCCCGCAAGTTTCGGGGAGCGAGCACACAAAACTTTTAATCAGGGATGCCTTCGTAGCAGGTATGAGCTCCTCAGATATCCACCGAAGACTCCTGTAAAACGACACCCTGGGACTTAGAGAGGCACGGGCCCTGGCAGGGTCCATGGACGTTGCCTACAAAAACGCACATTCCTATGCGCCCGACCGTGCAGCGGCCCCCTGGGCTGCGTGGCACCCCGCAGCGGCAGCCCACAGACCTTCTCCCTGACCCCGCAGGCCTGCGCTACGAGACGGCCCGCTAACGCCGCCAGGCCCCGCTGTTTCTTCTGCGGGCAGACGAATCATCCCCACCCGCGCTGCCCGGACCGCACCGCCGCCTGCAAAGGGTGCGACAAGAAGGGACACTTTGTGGGGGTCTGCCAGGCAGGGTCTCCAGCGACTCCGGACCGCCGCGGCAACCCCCACTTCAGGCCCCGACCGGCCAGCGCTCACTGCCACCCCCTATCCCAGGGCCACGTGCGACCCATGGGCACGGCCATCTTGCCTCCCGGACACCACGCTGGACGGGTGGACGCGCCATTTTGTCCATCCCCGCCACCATCTTGTTCATCCCCGGACACCATGTGTGACCCATGGGTGACGCCATCTTGGATGGGGCCCCAGGCCCCCAGCACGGCCGACTACACGCTGCCCGATCAGAACTCGCAACTGCTTCATCTGGCCTCGGTGACACTGGACCAAAGTCGACCCCGGACACTCGCAACAGCAACAACGACGGTCTTCATCAACGGCCACGAGACGTCTTGCCTGATTGACTCTGGGAGCACGGAAAGCTTTGTTCACCCCGACATGGTAAGGCGCTGTTCACTTGTAACCCACCCTGTAAACCAAAGGATCTCCCTGGCCTCCGGGTCACACTCGGTGGAGATAAATGGGTTCTGCCTAGCGAACCTCACTGTCCAAGGCAGGAAATTCGACAATTTCCGCCTGTATGTCCTGCCGCACCTCTGTGCGGCTACCCTCCTGGGGCTGGACTTCCAATGCAATTTGCAAAGCCTGACCTTTAAATTCAGCGGCCCTATACCTCCCCTTACTGTCTGCGGCCTCGCGACCCTTAAGGTCGACCCGCCTTCCCTGTTTGCGAACCTCACCCCGGATTGCAAACCCGTCGCCACCAGGAGCAGACGGTACAGTGCCCAGGACTGGACCTTCATCAGGTCAGAGGTCCAAAGGCTGCTGAGGGAAGGGGTCATCGAAGCGAGCAACAGTCCCTGGAGAGTTCAAGTAGTGGTGGTAAAGACCGGGGAGAAACATAGGATGGTCATTGACTACAGCCAAACCATCAACAGGTTTACGCAGCTGGACGCGTACCCTCTCCCCCGTATAGCGGACTTGGTAAACAGGATCGCACAATACAAGGTCTTCTCCACGGTGGATCTCAAGTCCACCTACCACCAGCTACCCCTCCGTAATAGTGACCGCAAGTACACTGCCTTCGAAGCAGATGGGCGGCTCTATCAATTTTTAAGAGTTCCCTTTCGTGTCACTCATGGGGTCTCGGTCTTCCAGCGAGAGATGGACCGAATGGTTGACCGGTACGGCTTACGCGCAACGTTCCCGTATCTGGATAACGTCACCATCTGCGGCCATGACCAGCAGGACCACGACACCAACCTCCGCAAATTTCTCCAGACTGCGAAAATCCTTAACCTGACATACAATAAGGATAAATGCGTGTTTAGCACCGACCGTCTAGCCATTCTAGGCTGCGTAGTGCGAAATGGAGTTATAGGCCCCGACCCTGAGCACATGCGCCCCCTTATGGAGTTCCCCCTCCCTCACTGCCCCCAAGGCCCTGAAGCGCTGCCTCGGGTTTTCAGCTACTACGCTCAGTGGGTCCCCAACTACGCAGACAAAGCCCGACCCCTAATTCAGTCCACAACCTTCCTCCTGTCGACGGAGGCCCGCCAGGCCTTCAGCCGCATCAAAGCAGACATTGCAAAGGCCACAATGCGCTCAATCGACAAGTCCCTCCCCTTCCAGGTCGAGAGCGATGCGTCCGACGTAGCTCTGGCGGCCACCCTCAACCAAGCGGGCAGACCTGTGGCTTTCTTCTCCTGTACCCTCCATGCTTCCGAAAGTCGCCATTCCTCTGTCGAAAAAGAGGCCCAGGCCATAGTAGAAGCTGTGAGACATTGGAGGCATTACCTGGCCGGCAGGAGATTCACTCTCCTCACGGACCAACGGTCGGTTGCCTTCATGTTCAATAATGTACAGCCGGGCAAGATTAAAAACGACAAGATCTTGCAGTGGAGGATAGAATTTTCCACCTTCAACTACGAGATCTTGTACCGTCCGGGGAAGCTAAACGAGCCACCTGATGCCCTGTCCCACGGCACTTGTGCCACTGCACAAGTGGACCGCCTCCGAGCCCTCCACAAGGACCTCTGCCACCTGGGGGTCACTCGTTTCTTCCACTTCATCAAGACCCGCAACCTGCCCTACTCCATCGAGGAGGTCAGGACAGTCACCAGGGACTGCCAAATCTGCACGGAGTGCAAACCGCACTTCTACCGGCCAGAGAGGGCGCACCTGATAAAGGCTTCCCGTCCCTTTGAACGCCTCACCGTGGATTTCAAAGGCCCCCTCCCCTCCACCAACCGCAACACGTATTTCCTGAACGTGATTGATGAGTACTCCCGGTTCCCATTCGCCATCCCCTGCCCAGACATGACCACAACCACCGTCATCAAGGCCCTCCAGGGTATCTTTACATTGTTCGATTTCCCAGCTTACGTACACAGCGATAGGGGGTCCTCCTTTATGAGCGATGAACTGCGTCAATACCTGCTCAGCAAGGGCATCGCCTCGAGCAGGACGACCAGTTACAACCCCCGTGGAAACGGATAGGTGGAGAGGGAGAACGGAAAGGTCTGGAAGACTGTTCTACTGGCCCTACGGTCCAGGAATCTCCCAGTCTCCTGCTGGCAAGAAGTCCTCCCGATGGCCCTCCACGCCATCCGGTCGCTGCTCTGTACACCACGAATCAGACACCTCATGAACGTCTCCTTGTTTTCCCCAGAAAGTCCTCCTCCGGGACCTCGCTCCCAACCTGGCTAGCGACACCCGGACCCATCCTGCTTCGGAAGCACGTGCGGGTGCACGAGTCGGACCCATTGGTCGAGAGGGTCCACCTGCTGCACACTAACCCCCGGTACGCCTACGTGGCGTTCCCTGACGGCCGGCAAGATACAGTCTTCCTTCGGGACCTGGCGCCTGCCGGAACCCCACGCGCACCCGAACCATTACCCCCCCCCCCCCCCCCCCCAACACCTCACTGGAGGGTCAGTGCTCTTGCCTAGGCCCGCCCACCCACCGACGCCCCCTACAGGCGCCCTCCCCGTGTCAATCGTTTGCCCCAGCAGCGCCGCCTATGGGTGACGAAGCTGCCAGGGCAGCCGAAACCACGCTCCCGGAGTCGCAACCACCGGGACCCCCAGCAGAATCCCCACCGAAGCCCAGACGCTCCAGAAGGACGACCAGGCCACCCGATCGACAGATTGCTCCGCTGTGACTTTAACTGTGAACGAACACTTTGTGAATATCCTCGACAGCACGGTACCTCCATACCTGATCATACCATATTAAAGGTGACTGTTACCACTGGCCACCACCCCCGCCGGACTCTTTTTTTAACAGGGGTGAATGTGGTAGTACCACGTATTGCAGTACCTAAGAGGCTGATGTCCATTGGTTAAACCCAGGAGTTTACCATTGGCTGTTGTTACGTAGCTCCGCCCTGACAGGCGGAGTATAAGAACCGGTGCCGCCCCAGCAGCCTTCACTTTCTGTACCGAAGCTGCTGGGGAACAAGTTCTAGCAGATTAAAGCCTTCAGTTATGAAATCACTTCGTCTTGTGTGTAATTGATCGCTCATCAATGTTGTTATTAATAGTAATAAAACAGAGTTGTACCATCTGCAACCATGTTGGTTCGTCTGTGTAGCAGAGCCCCCAACACTACATCCCAGACTACGAGAATCTCTCGAATGAACCTCCTCTCTCCTCGGGTGCAACCACTGAAGCTGCACTTTATCGAAGGGCTAGAAGAACATTTTAGACACATACCTGGGGCTCACAGCTGCATGTGAAATATTTATTGAGCCTTCTGTTTGAAATTCTTGTGTGCAGATTTGTTGTAGTTCTTGAAATGTTTAGTGACAAGACCATGAATTTTGTGTTTTGGGCAGTTGATTGTAGGGTGGAGAACTGGGACATAGCTGGCTAATACAATGTGACACTGATTTTTCTGCCAAGAGCTTGGGCCAATGCTGTCCGCTTACAAGCATGTGTTACGCACTCAGAGTTGTGTAGATTAGGTGCTGTTGTTCCTGCAACATTTCTACTCAAGTCTTTCTTGATTGAGATGGGTATTGCTGTGTAACCTTGCCGAGTTGCTACAGTGCACCCCTGTGGATTGTACGTACGGTAAACAGTGGAAGAAGTTCTTACTGAATCTAGAAACTGGTCACTGATCAAATTAACTAATCTGTACTGGATGATGATCAGCTTTGTGTTATTGCAATTGCAATCATCCAAGTGAGTGATGAATATTTCGTCAAATTCCTCTTTTGAAAGTAAGCTCTTAAAGGGTCAGGATATGTGCCAAATGGCTCAAAATAACTAGCCTCTGCCCTGCCCTTGTAGCCATTGTGTTGATATGCTTTGTGATCAGTGATAACTCTCAAAATATAGAATATGGGCACAGTTGGTAATTTTGAAGGCAAAAACAGATGGCTGGGTTTTCTTTTGCATAATTTTCCTGATTTCAAGAAGAGAAGTGTGTCACATTACTCTTTGCCTAATTTCTAGCACACATATCTTCAAATGATTGGACACCACCTTCACCAAATCTTAGCTTACGTTGCTTCTGAAAGATTTTTATTACATCACTTATGCTTAGCAACCGTAATTCTTCTGCCAGCTAGGTTCAAAAGAAATCCATCATTTTTCTTGTGAACTTACTGAGATCTAACAGAGAAGTGTAAGAACCATCGCCTCCGAAATGTTTTGTGGTCTTGGCTTTGAACCTGCATTTTTCTCATTTTCTGTGATCTTGCTCTTCTTGAACATCCAATATGTTTAGAATCATAGAATCCAGGAGTTTGGAGAGTTCTCGGGCGACAAGCTTAATGTAGAGAAGAGTGAGCTTTTTGTATTACAGGCAGGGGACCAAGAAAGAGGGATAGGGGACCTACCGCTGAGGAGGGCGGAGAGGAGTTTTCGGTACCTGGGGATCCAGATAGCCAGAAGTTGGGGGGCCCTACATAAACTGAATTTGACGAGGGTGGTGGAGCAAATGGAGGAGGATTTTAAAAGATGGGACATGCTCCCGCTCCCGTTGGCGGGTAGGGTGCAGTCGGTCAAAATGGTGGTCCTTCCGAGGTTTTTGTTCGTGTTTCAGTGCCTCCCCATCGTGATCCCCAAGGGCTTTTTCAAGAGAGTAGGTAGGAGTATTATGGGGTATGTGTGGGCAAATAAGACCCCGAGGGTTAGGAGAGGCTTCTTGGAACGCAACAGGGACCGAGGAGGGTTGGCTTTGCCAAACCTAGAGAGTTACTACTGGGCAGCAAACGTGGCGATGATCCGCAAGTGGGTTATGGCGGGAGAGGGGGCGGCATGGAAGAGGATGGAGATGGCGTCCTGCAAAGGAACGCGCTTGGGGGCGTTGGTAACGGCACCGCTGCCGTTCTCGCCGACAAAATACACCACAAGCCCGGTGGTGGCAGCAACACTAAGGATCTGGGGCCAGTGGAGAAGGCACAGGGGTGCAATGGGAGCATCGGTGTGGTCCCCGATCAGGGGTAACCACCGGTTTGTCCCGGGGAAGATGGACGGGGGGTTCCAAGGCTGGCATCGGGCGGGGATAAGAAGAATGGGGGACCTGTTAATTGACGGGACATTTGCGAGCCTAGGGGCACTGGAGGAGAAATTTGAGTTACCCCTGGGAAATGCATTTAGATATATGCAGGTGAGGGCTTTTGTGAGGCGACAGGTGAGGGAATTTCCATTGCTCCCGGCACAAGAAGTTCAAGATAGGGTGATCTCGGGGGTATGGGTTGGGGAGGGCAAGGTGTCGGAAATATACCAAGAGATGAAAGACGAGGCGGAAGCGCTAGTAGAAGAATTGAAAGGTAAATGGGAGGAGGAGCTGGGGGAGGAGACTGAGGAAGGGCTATGGGCTGATGCCCTAGGTAGGGTTAATACCTCCTCCTCGTGTGCCAGGCTCAGTCTGATACAATTTAAGGTGGTTCACAGAGCGCATTTGACGAGGAATGTGTGAACTCCACACAGTCCCCCAAGGTCGGAATCAAACCCAGGCTCCTGCCACTGTGAGGCAGCACTGTGCCACTGTGTCGCCCTTCCTCAAATGATGTTCTATCATAACTTCAAGTAAAATTCACTGTTTATTCTAGTTTCATTGTTAACTAAAATCGATACGTCTACTCATTAACGACTATCAATTCTATGCTGTTTACAACTGGGCATGCTGGTTCACTGCACTATTTTTATAGTTCCATTTGTGGCTCCCTACTTCTTGAACCATAAATTTTGTCTCGGAGTGGAAGCAATTTGACAAATGGTCCAGATTTTTATTTTCTGGACATTTCTAGATATTCACTGAGCTAGGCTTTTATGCCCCTATATTTTGTTTCATTGCTTAATATTTAAGTTGTCAACAATAACCTGCATGGGCAGCACGGTAGCACAGTGGTCAGCACTGTTGCTTCATAGCTCCAGGGTCCCAGGCTCATTTTCCGGCTTGGGTCATTGTCTGCAGGTTCTCCCTGTGTCTGCGTGGGTTTCCTCCGGGTGCTCCGATGTCCTCCCACAGTCCAAAGATCTGCAGGTTCGGTGGATTGGCCATGCTAAATTTTCCTTGGTATCCAAAAAGGTTAGGTGGGGTTACTGGGTTATGGGAATAGGTGGAGGTGTGGGCTTGGGTCGGGTGCTCTTTCCAAGGGCTGGTGCAGACTCAATGGGCTGAATGGCCTCTTCTGCACTGTAAATTCTATGATCTAATTTTCCATATTGTTATGATCCTAACTTCTGTTACTACTGGACAGATCAGATCCCAGGGTGGAACCTGGCTGGATAGATCCTAACTTTTATTTTTTGTTCAGATATGTGGAAGGCAGCTACTGAATAAAACCACAGGAGTCAGCTGATGAACTTTAACGAAATAATAAAACATTTATTAAACAGGAAATAATGAAGTATAATACACTACTCCTCACCCCAAGTACAGATTTGTAAGGATAACTCAAGCTACAAAATCTTATATCATAATGTTCTTAGGAAGTAAGCAGTTCACATAAATCAACAGGCAAACCGTGATCGAACACACCACACTCTGAAACCAAATGGCAGATGCCACCTAAAGCAACTCTTATTGATTTCTCATCAATTCCCCCGCCCCCAGAAACTTGTCACACTGCAAGCCAATTGGTCTCACTGGAACACTGTCGTCCACAGAATGGTTTCAAATCTCCACGCTTGAAGAACATGCCTTGGAATGTTTTCCCAAACAATGCGTTCTCGCGGTTGTCTCTCTACGGAATTCCTCTCCCCTCGTTCACCATGTACATTCAGGCTTCATCTTCCACACACACACTCTTAGATACCCAGTCAGGCCAACAGAGCACCACTGTTTCACAGGCTGCAGTAAAAGGTCACCAAACTCCTGATTATGTTTAATCTCTGGCCGTTCTCGATTGTACTTTACTTTCTGTCAGCTTTCTGCATCTTTTGCCTTTTGGAGTCTTTAGCCGGGATTCTCCCGTTTGGGGACTAAGTCCCCGCGCCCGCCGGAAAACGGGCGAGAATCACTCCGGACTATTTCCTCGAAGGTCCGGGGTGATTCTCCATTTTCCAGGGGGCTAGCAGGACCCTGGCGTGCGTCCCTCAGCTCTGGCTACCGGCGGGGCCCTGCTGTCCAGACCGCGAATGCCCATGACGGCCGCAAATGAGTCCGCGCAAGCGCACGGCGGCCCACTTCGGCGCGGGTGCCGCCGATATGGCGGAGCCACATGGCAGGGAGTAAGGTAGATCCCCCCCAGAGCGCGATGGCCTGCTGATCGGTGGCCCCTGAACACGTGCCTGACCATCACTGATGCCCCCCCCCCCCGGAGTCAAATTCCCCCGCCTCCCACCAGGACTGCCACCGCGGCCGCGGGTCCGAGCTCCCGCTGGGTGGTACCAGATGTAAACCACGCCAGTGGGAGTTCGTCCGGTTGCCCGCGGAGAATCGCAGCAGGGCCTATTTCAGCGGCCCCCGACTGGCGCCGCATTGACCGTGCGGGCGCAATTGCCGGCGATTCTCCGCTTGTCGGAGAATCAGTGGCCCGGCGTCGGAGCGGAGTGGCGGGAATTTCCCGCGCCCCCGCCGATTCTCCGGCATGGACTTGGGTAATCCTGGCCTTTCTCTCTGGTCCTCTCTCTCAACTTCACTGATCAGAACCGTTTCCCCGTCTTATCCAGTTCTCTGTTCCTTTGACGAGAAGCTCTTCTTGGAACTTGCTTATGTTCCTTTTCCTGATTTTGGGGCTTTTTTCTGTTCTTTAGTTCAGGGCCTGCTCTCTGCAATCTCTCTTCGTGTCCCCATTCCAGAAGTTTCTGTGAATAACTCCTTGCTTCTGCATTGACCTTGTTCTAACTGAAGTCAAACTGCATTCTGTTCCCCTGTGTTCCCGCAATAGTCCAGTTTTTTGTACCCTGTTTGCTTGAGGGTTGTCGGAACAAACCCATAGACCTGCAGGAAAAAAAAACCTAAAACTTAAAGCTATGCCTTATGCCCAAAACACACATTCAAATATAAATAACTTAACTATATCTATTTCCTATCAACATCACCTGTCAATTAATGACAGTGATTCCAATAGATCGTAACTTTTGACTAAAGCTTATTGATAGAACTTCTTGTAAATTCAATTGTGGACAATCTGTGATCGGAGGATACAATTCACATTCTAGCATTAACATTTTACAGTGGTCCTTCATCTGAATGCATGCAGTATTCGTAACATAATTGATAAATTGATGGCACAAATAGAAGGAGGATGTGATCTGATCGCCATCATAGAGATGTAGATACAAAGTGACTGAGGCTGGGAATAGAATAGTTATGAGTACTTTGACATTTTGGAAGTCAAGGCAGAAAGCAAAAAGATGTGGGGTAGCTTTGTTAATGGATAATTTGTGCAGTTTAGCAGTGGGAAATTGTCTTGGCTTCGAAGATCAAGATGTCAAATCAGTTTTGGTGGGCGGCACGGTGGCACAGTGGTTAGCATTCCTGCCTCACGGTGCCGAGGGCCCGGGTTTGCTCCTGGCCCCGGGACATTGTCCGTAAAAGGTTTACGTTCTCCCCATGCCTGCATGGATCTTACCTCAACAACCCAAAAGATGTGCAGGATAGGTGAATTGGCCACGCTAAATTGCCCTTAATTGGAATTTTTTTTTAAAGTCAGTTTTGATGGACATAGAAAATCGCAAAGGGGCAGCAAGGTGGCACAGTGGGTTAGCCCTGCTGCCTCACGGCGCTGAGGTCCCAGGTTCGATTTCCGGCTCTGGGTCACTGCCCGTGTGGAGTTTGCACATTCTACCCGTGTTTGCGTGGGTTTCGCCCTCACAATCCAAAGATGTGCAGGGTAGGTGGATTGGCCTAGCTAAATTGCCCCTTCATTGGGAAAAATGAATTGGGTACTCTAAATTTATTTTTTTTTAAAGAAAATCGCAAAGGAAATAATTCACTAGTGGGAGGAGCATATTGGGCCCCTACTGGTAGCTACACTGTAGGACAGAGTATAAATCAGTAAATAATAGGGGCAGCATGGTGGCGCAGTGGTTAGCAGTGCTGCCTCATGGTGCTGAGGACCCGGGTTCGATCCCAGCCCTGGGTCACTGTCCGTGTAGAGTTCGCACATTCTCTCTGTGTCTGCCCAGGTGTGACCCCCACAACCAAAAAAATGCGCTAGGTAGGTGGATTGGCCATGCTAAATTGCCCCTTAATTGGAAAAAAAGAATTGGGTACTCTAAATTTAATTTTTTTAATATCAGTAAATAATAGAAGTTTGTAAGATTTGACAAATAATTTGGCAAGTAGGGCTTTGTGGAGCAGTTCATAGAGTAGATTTAAATAGTTTCTTAAAACTGTGAAACAAACCAGGGAGGCTTTAAACCTGATCATGTATAATGAAGCAGGAATTATTCAAATTTTCACAGTCAAGGACCATCTGGGGAAGAGTGATCATAACACAACCATATTTTACATTCAGTTTGAAGGTTAGAAATGTTGGCTGCAATTAGTGTCTTAAACCTAAATAAAGATAAATGCAAAAGCATGTGGACAGAATTGGCTAAAGTAGACAGGGACAATACATTAAAAGATTAGCCAGTAGACAGTCTATGCAGATATTTAAGAAGATCATTCTCAAATTCAGAATTTTCAACAAAGACATATTCCATTGCTAAAGAAAGATTCTGTGAGAGAAATAAACCATCCGCGGTTAACTAAGCAAGTGAAGGGTGGTATCAAATTGAACATGTCTACAATTTTACAAAGATTAGTGGTAGGCCACAGATTGGAAAATCTTTACAACAAAGAATAACTTTAAAAAAATAAAGAGGAGGAAGATAGATTGAGAGTAAACTATCAAGACATGTAAGAATAGACAGCAAGAGTTTCTAGAAGTATATAAGAAGGAAGAGAGTAAAAGTAAAATTTGGTCCCTAACAGGTTCAGACTGGGAAATTAATGATGGGAAGCAAGGAACTAGCAGACTTTAAATTAATATTTTGCATCTATCTTCATGATAGTAGACAATAAAAGCATTCCAATAATTATACAAAATAAGGAGACAAAAGGGAAGGAGTAACTTAAAACCTTCACTAAAGAAAAAATATGTGGCAAACTAATGGGGCGAAAGGCTGATAAGTCCCCTGAACTTGATGGCTGCATCCTAGGTTCTCAAAGAAAATGGCTGCAGAGATAGTTGTTGCACTGGGTGTAAACTTCAAAAATGCCCAAGATTCTGGAAAGGTCCCAACACATTGGAAAACCACAAATGTAACAACCCTATTCAAAGTAGGGGGAAGGCAGAGAGCTAGGACCTACAGGTCAGTTAGCCTAACATCCATAATTAGGAAATATTGGGGTCTACATTTAGAAAAGCAATTGCAGGACATTTGCCAATTCTATTCCAATCAGGCAGAATCAGCCTTTTTGAAAGAGTCTGATAAATTTAGTGAAAGTTGAAGCTGTAACAAGCCGGGTAGGTAAAGGGGAACCAGTAGACGCAGCGTGTTTGAATTTACAAAAGGCAATCGATAGGTGGCACTTTTTAAAAAAAATCATTTTTCACAGAATGTGGGCTTCGCTGGCTGGGCTAGCATTTGTTACCCATCCTAATTTCCCTTGAGAAGGTTGTGGTGAGCTGCCTTCCTGAATCGTTGCAGTCCGTGTGGTGCAAGTATACCTACTGTGTTATTAGAGAGGGATTTTCAGGATTTTGACCCAGCGACACTGAAAGAACAGGGATATATTTCCAAGTCAGGGTGGTGAGTGACTTGGAGGGGACTTCTAAGTGGTGCTGTTTCTATGTATCTGCTGCCCTTGTCCTCCTAGATGGTAGTGGTTGTGGGTTTGGAAGGTGTTGCCTAAGGAACCTTGGTGAGTTCCTGCAGCCTTGCTGCAACTATGTATCAGTGCTGGAGGGAGTGAATGCTTGTGGAAGAGGTGCCAATCCTTTGTCCTGGATGGCTCCTTTGTCCTGGGTGGTGTCAAACTTCTTGAGTATTGTTGGAGCTGCACTCATCCAGGCAAGTGGAGAGTATTCAATTACACTCCTGACTGGTGACTTATAGATGATGAACAGGCTTTGGAGAGTCAGAAGTTGAGTTACTTGCCACAGAATGTCTAGCCTCTGACCTGCTCTTGTAGCCACAGTATTTGTATGGCTAGTCCAGTTCAGTTTCTGGTCTGTGGTAACCCCCAGGATGTTGATAGTGGGGGACTCAGTGATGGTAATGCAATTAAATGTCAAGAGGCGATTGTTTGATTCTCTCAAATTGGAGATTGTCATTGCCTGACTGCGATGTTACTTGTCAGCCAAATCTGGATATTGTCCAGGTCTTGCTGCATTTGCATGTGGATGGTTTCAGCTTCTGAGGGGTCACGAATTGTGCTGAACATTGTGCAATCATCAGCGAACAACCCCACATCAGACTGTTTGTTGGAAGGAAGGTCATAGAACCATAGAAGGAGGCTATCCGGCCCACCGAATCGGCACCAAATGTGCAGTCATGGATGAAGTAGCTGGAGATAGTTGGGCTTAGGAGATTACCCTGAGGAACTCCTGCAGTGATGCCCCGGGACTGAGATAACTGACCTCCAATCACCACAACTAGCATCCTTTGTTCTTTTTGCTTTTTTTGCTTTTATTGCTTTTTGTGCACAAGACATACCAGGGAAATGTTCCACATTGCCACGTAGATGCCAGTGTTGTAGTTGTATTGGAACAGCTTGGGTAGGGGCACGGCAAAGTCTGGAGCACTTCTTCAATACTATTACCGGAATATTGTCAGGGCCCACAGCCTTTGCACTATCCAGTGCCTTCAATCGTTCCTTGATATCACGCAGGATGAATATCCGATATGATAATGCACAAAATGAGAGCTCATGGTGTTAGAGGTAGCATCCTTAAAGAAGAGAACTAACAGAAAACACAGGGCTGAATTTTCACCTCTCCATGGTGCCTGGCTAAGAGGCGGGGACTCTAGTAATATGGTGACAAAAGCAGAGCCGAATGACAATGGGTGGAGGTCTCCCATACTGACTGCGGTGGGTTTGGTGGCGGCCAGGAGCAGAAAACCTAATAGGACCCAAAAGGTTGGAAATCTGCCAGCTTAAAATTATATTGCAATTCTTTCAATGGCGGGTCAATGGCGGATTGGTCTTCCCACTGGCTGATGGCGTGAATGCAATTTTCTTTCCTTTATTCGTTTTGTGGGATGTGGGCGTCGCTGGTTGGGCCGGCAGTTATTGCCCATCCCTGAGGGCAATATTGCTGTGGGTCTGGAGTCACATGTCAGCCAGACCAGGTAAGGAAGACAGATTTCCTTCCTTATTAGTGAACCAGATGGGTTTTTATGACAATTGGCAATGCTTTCATCATTAGACTTTTAATATACAGATTTATTTATTGAATTCAAATTCCACCATCTGCCCTGGTGGGATTCGAACCCAGGTGCCCATAGCACTACCTTGGGTCTCTGGATTACTAATCCAGCGACATTACCACCATGCCACTGCCTCCCCCATGACTTTAATGCTCATTAAAACAGCTGACTGGCGGTGTCCCACAGGCCTTTCAATCTTGCATCACTTCAGCGGGAAATTACATCAGCGTTGATACCGATTGGTAAAGAGTGCCATGCACAAGATGGTCCTCAGTTGGTAAGAGACTTTCAGGTGCATGCAACAAAACATTCTGCCATAGTACTGCACTGCTCCTGATACGCTGTACACCACTCTGTCAGGCCAGGCCGGTTTCAGCCTCCATCTTCATGCTGAGCTGGTCTTGTAGACAGCACCATGCTACTGGAACCATTGAACCTCCTGTGTCACCATCTCAGTTTAGGACTGCGCTTGGGGTTGGGGAGTACAGCGGTCTCCTTCCCCCTGGTGCCACACACCAGTGTCTATCTGGGCAGCCGCCACAACAAAGTATGAGGTGAGTCTTGGAGTAGCCTGACGAAGAAGAGAGGGGCAATGTGGAATGAAGGCTGTTCAAGGAACGAGTGGGAGAAGGGCAAGGGCTCACAATGTCAGGCAAAGGAGCAAGGAGATGGATAATATGCTGAATAATGAAAGCCAAGGGAAGACCGAGCAGAGTGAAGCTGGACACCAACAATGCTCCATGTAAAGCTCCCAAACAAGAGGGTCAGAGGGATGGACAAAGACTCCAGATGCAGTGGATAAGGGTCCAAGTATGACATGGGCGCCTCACAGACAATGGGCTCAGGTGGAGGGTGGTTGAATCGAGGAACCTTCCTCTTGAGACTGCTTTGGGTTGCTGATATCCTGCACAGTCTAGTGAAGGAAAATATGCTGGAGAGTGTGATATGATTTTATGCTGTTGCCGTGGCTCCGCATCATGAACCAGCCGTCCAACCAACTGAGGTAGTGGGGGTCGGTTAGCTCAGTTGGCTGGACAGCTGGTTTGTGATGCGGAGAGACGCCAACAACACGGGTTCATTTCCCATACCAGCTGAGGTTTCTCATGAAGGCCCCACCTTCTCAACCTTGCCTCTCACCTGAGATGTGGTGATCTTCAGGTTAAATCACCACCAGTCAGCTCTTAAAGGGGAGAGCAGCCTATGGTCCTGTGACTTTGGCAACACTTTCCATTGACCAATTGTTAGTAGAAATCAGGACCGATGGAGATAGCAATTTTTCAGTCGCAGAGAATAATCGAGCTGGAAATCGTATTGACCCCAATAGAGATATTTCACAAGGATCGACTTGACAATCAAAGGATAAAACTATAGCTGAGTAGGCAATGTCTACAAGTGCTTGGAGCAACAACAACTGTATGTGAGATATCTAAAACACCCAGACAAAGCAAGGTTTGTGGCAGGTACTATCTAATGCATCAGCCACATAATTGTGCCACATTTAGAGCCACCTGCAAGGCATATGGTCTGAATGGACAATGGGCAAGGTTATGTCGTAAGACTGGCAGCCAGGAAGTGGTGAGAAGCTGCAACTCAGCAAAAAGCACATACTGCACAGTGGCAAAAGTGAGAAAGAGTTCACCAAATACCAGTTCGAGCAGTGGGCATGTCCGCTAGGTAGGCAGAGATCTGAATGGCAAAGAGGCACTGAGAGAGATGAACACAAGTTGGAAAGTGAACAAGTTTTCCATGCAGTGACAGTTGCACAGTAAGTGGATGAAATCACAATGGTTGCGATCATTTGTGTAAGAACAAGCTACAACTGAAGATAGATGGGCAGGGCCGGAAAATCCCGGGCTATGTTACAGCCAACAAGAGTTGAACTCATCTCATAGAATGGTTCACCAATCCACTGCGTTGAATTGCAGTCTTGGAATACCTACGTGCTTGCCATAAGTCTTTTATGTTGCGCGCACCAATGGGCAAGAGGTAGCAGCAGGGCAACATAAATGTCTGGATAGATCAGGGCCAGGGAGAGAAATCATGGGCCCCGGTGATTCTCCTGCTTTTGGGCCCCATTTTCCACCCCAACCCCCCACTTTAACTCCCGCCATCAGTTATGCAATGTTTACCGAATATGTCAGCAATCACAGAAGGTCCTAGTTTAAAATTTTTTTTTTTTTTAATTTAGAGTACCCAATTCATTTTTTCCAATTAAGGGGCAATTTAGTGTGGCCAATGCACCTACCCTGCACATCTTTTGGGTTATGGGGGCAAAACCCACGCAAACACAGGGAGAATGTGCAAACTCCACACGGCCAGTGACCCAGAGCCGGGATCGAACCTGGGACCTCGGCGCCGTGAGGCAGCAGGGCTAACCCACTGTGTCATCGTGCTGCCCTCTAGTTAAAATGATAACACCCATTGTTGACATCTGGGTACAATTATCATCTGATATATATATGCAGCATGGATTACTAATATTAAGAGCTGCAACAATATGCTGCAGTGTTATTTTGTATGACTATTAAACCAGCTACTCCACTGTGATTAGTAAATTAATCAGAGAGTACATATTTTAGCAGCATTGTGCAATAATGTTAATTTGACAGGAAAACATTTGATTATTTTTAACACCACGTAGACGTTCATCTTGATTTTGATGACTGCATCATTAACATGTTCTGCACATTGCACTATATGTACATGGTGACAGTTAATTAATATTAGCGAGAAAAGATTCAGTACTTGCAACACAGGTTGCAAGAAATTCTTTCAGGTTTTGTTCTATAATTTGTTATGATCGGTCCCAGGCGAGGTCCCCAGATTTGTTAGCCTCCGGTCCTTCTGTGGAAACTATCCTGGCACAAGCCCCAGTTTATTAAATTCTTGGTCGGAGACCCCCAAACTGTTATGTCCGCAGGTGAGTAGGGATGAACTGGCTCCCTTTCTTCATTCAACCCCCTTGGTTGGATGTGAAAAGATAACTTCAAAAAGTATCCCTTCCCTTGCAGATACCTTTTCATATTTAAGTATTAAAAGGAGGCAATTTAGCCAGGCTTTCTTGAGTTAAAGAGTGAGTTTATTAGCTACGAAATATGAGGAATATAATAAAGCACATTCACACAGATTAGAAATGAGAAGAGAGTCCAAAAAGAAATGTTAAAAATATCTACAAATCAGTCTTTGACTTCTCCGTGAGGAGTAGATTGCGAAACATTGCGGCCGTATGAGATTCGTGATTCCAGTCGTGCTGACTTCAGCAGCTGAATAGTTGGTTTAGTGATTCCAGGGGAAATGAGGGGAATCTGCTGTCTTTTTGTTTCAATGCCTCACACACAATCTAACACACCCAGCACTGGTCCACACACCAAGGGCCCGATTTAATGGAAAAGTTTCTAAGTGTGGTAGAGAGCTTCCTGATGTGGTCCCGACTGATTCGCCAGGATCGCGCATGCCAGCGCCCCGCTATCAAGGAGGAGCAGCACTTAAACCAATCATGCAGAACAAACCCCACTAAGCCAAGTCACCGAGGAGACCAGGTCCACAATTCGGGGATGCCGTCCTGGCCAGGATGTTGGACGTGTTCGGGACCGGAGGGATGCCCTGTTCCTCTGAGGAGCTTGCAGCGTCCGCCACGGGGCAGGGACTGTCAGCTCGGGGAGCATCACCAGGAGGATGTTGGTTATTTCAGCATATGTTGCAGTCTGGCAGATATGCCTTTCAGGTCACATTCTCTGCCCCTGCTTCTCTTAGTATTGGTTTCAAGTGGTGTTCAACATGAGGGGAGCATTGATTCATCAGCTGAGGGCGGGATGGTGCTTGTGGAGTCTGGAGCATTGGCCGTAAGGTATGTGACTGAGTGTATGGTCATGTTGTTACTTACCTGATCTGTGGGACAGCTGTCTCAGTTTTGCGCCAGTCCTCAGACGTTTGTGAGCTGAGCTTTGCAAGTCGACTGGACAGGTGCGTCTTTGTCATTTTCGGTACCTAAATCAATGCCAGGTGATCTGTGTAGTTTTGTTTTTGTTCTTGTTTGGCATTTCAATAGCAATTTGATGCAGCTGAATGGCCTCCTCGGCCATTTCAGAGAGCAAATTTGAGTTGGCTACATTGTTGTGAGTGTGAAGTCACATGTAGGCCAGCTCGGGTAAGAACAGCAGATTTCCTTCCCTAAAGGATGCAATCTTTCATGACAAACTGGTGGCTTTTAAAAAAATTAAATTTAAAGTACCCAATTATATTTTTTCCACTTAAGGGGCAATTTAGCATGGCCAATTCACCCACCCTGCACATTTTTAGATTGTGGGGGTGAGACCCATGCAAACACAGGGAGAATGTGAAACTTCCACACAGTCAGTGACTTGGGGCTGGGATCGAACCCAGGTCCTTGGCAGCGTGAGGCAGCAGTACTAGCCACTGTGCCACCGTGACACCCGTGACAAACTGACGGCTTTGTGATCATCGTTCCTGCGCATGATTTTTCATTCCAGATTTATTCATTCATTGATTTAAAATTCCTCCAGCTGCCGTGGTGAAATTTGAACGTGCCTCTGGAGTAATACTCTGGGCATCTGGGTTACTAGTCCAGTGACAGTCCAATTTAGCATTAGGTATCGGAATTATCTGCAGCTAAACAAAAAGAACCCCAACAGTAGTGACAGGTTGCCTCCAGGTCCCATTATGGAGACATTGGTTAGTCAATATTTATTAATGCCCTGGATTACTGCAGACCTGCCACAAGTATTGAATCTGCCTCAGAGGATTAACTTAGTTGCAAACTTCTATCACCAGTTAATGTGCTCTTGAGGGCAATTTGACCCTGAAGAGACCCTGCATACCTTCCCTCCCCCAGGGAATACAATAATTATTTGGTTGTTAGACCAATTTAGAATGAATGGATTTGAGCCCTCACTGAGTCAACTGCAAGTATAAGAGTTTCTCATAGGCGGCATTGTGAGAAAGAAGCTCACTATAAAATGAATAAGCACTGTCCTGTTGGTCACAGTGAGGATACACAAATATAATCTATGAAATGGTGGTTTCACCAGTTGACAGTGCTGAATTTCAGCAGCAGCTACTCGACACTCTCAAAACCATGTATAGTGAGCCCTGCAAAACGAGCATATGTTCTTGTTCCTCATTGCCATTTAATGCTTTACAGCAGTGTTGTCTCAAGCATTATGTCCTAATTTCATCTACAGGGGACATCTGCCTTCTGGATGGTCCAACACAGGGCAGTTTTCATCATGTCAGCTACCTCTTAGTGTTAGATATCCAAATGTAGTATTACATTTCATTAAACGATGTCTGTCCGCTGAGTTTAACTTCAACTCCAGAGTAATCAGTGACAAATTAGATTAGGTTGACGTTGTCCCTCTCTGAAGCCACTTCAATTCTTGCCCATGATAAAGACTTTGACATCTGTCATTGCCATGTTGTGCGTAGAACTGTGTTACGAATAAAATTGAAGGAGGATCTTCTGTAGGACTTTGGTGTAATAGTCCACACGAGGCCAAGGGGATGGGAATTATCTTCCCAGTGTCCTTACGGAGCATGGGCTCCACCGCAAGGGGCGGGGATCTCTATTGATCTGTTTATAAAAGGTCGGCCAGTAAGGTACCCACCAGAGAGGAACCCAGTTAGGATCTACTGGACTGTGTGCATATTGTGCTGAAAATAAAAACATTATTTCTTTATTTTTACTCGGTGTGGACTCTCCTTATCCTTATTAAATTTGGCCTTTGGCTTATTCCTTTTTCAACAGCACAGAATTCAAACATGCTGACAACTTGCATGTCAAGCTAAAACAATGAGAGTATTGGGCGAAATTCTCCGGAAACGGCGCGATGTCCGCCAACTGGCGCCCAAAACGGCGCAAATCAGATGGGCATCGCGCCGCCCCAAAGGTGCGGAATGCTCCGCATCTTTGGGGGCCGAGCCCCAACCTTAAGGGGCTAGGTCGGCGCCGGACGAATTTCCGCCCCGCCAGCTGGCGGAAAAGGCATATGGTGCCCCGCCAGCTGGCGCGGAAATGACATCTCCGGGCAGCGCATGCGCGGGAACGTTAGCGGCCACTGACGGCATTCCCGCGCATGCGCAGTGGAGGGAGTCTCTTCCGCCTCCGCCATGGTGGAGACCATGGCGGAGGCGGAAGGGAAAGAGTGCCCCCACGGCACAGGCCCGTCCGCGGATCGGTGGGCCCCGATCGCGGGCCAGGCCACCGTGGGGGCACCCCCCGGGGCCAGATCGCCCCGCCCCCCCCAGGACTCCGGAGCCCGCCCGCGCCGCCTTGTCCCGCCGGTAAGGTAGGTGGTTTAATTTATGCCGGCGGGACAGGCATTTTAGCGGCGGGACTTCGGCCCATCCGGGCCGGAGAATTGAGCGGGGGGGCCCGCCAACCGGCGCGGTGCGATTCCCGCCCCCGCCGAATATCCAGTGCCGGAGACTTCGGCAACTGGCGGGGGCGGGATTCACGCCAGCCCCCGGCGATTCTCTGACCCGGCGGGGGGTCAGAGAATTTCACTGATTATCTCTCTTTGCTTAACACATATACAATGAAAAAATAAAATCATAAATCCCATGGTGACAGAAGCGAGGGATGGAGGGAGAAAGAGAGAAGAATTTTAACCACAGTTAGTAAAACATTATGCACCCGTTTTTGGTGAAATATTTCAGATAACATTTCAGAGCATCATCAACTTGAATATTATTTATATTAAATATCTGGGAATATTCTTTAATTGTTGAAAATTGAGTTAGTCCCTTTGTGCGACCTATTTTATGTGAGCTAATAGATCAGGCGGCAATTTGGAAGCTCAAAGGTTTCTTGCGAATAGAGGTCTTTTTCACATTATACAACTTTAAAATATTTAAATAATGGTACATTGAAGGACCTTAATGCGGAGGTCGGTATTTTTCACACGAAAGAAAGGGAACAATTGCTCCTCATACCACCATTAGACTTGGGGATGTTTCCCTCCCCATTGCAACATTTTATGTTAAATGAGACTTCCATGGCACCCTGAGGGGGGGGAGAGGGAACAGCCAGCAGTCATGATCCACATTGGAACCAACAAAATAAGGAGAAAGAGGCATGTGGTCCTGCAGTCAGAATTTAGGAAGGTGGTGGAAAATTAACATCAAGGATCTCAAAAATAGTACACGCTGGATTGGGCATTAAACATGCCTGGATACAAGGGGTGGGATTCTCTCAGCCCAGGCCGGGCCGGAGAATCGTTGGAATGGCCGCAAATCGCACAACGCCGCCCCAACGCTGGTCCGCCAATTTTCCAGAGAGCGGAGAATCAGCGCCATTGGCACCAGCACGGCACAGCGCCCCCCCCCCCCCCCTGGCAATTCTCCACCCGGGATGGGCTGAGTGGCCATGCAAAAATTCCGAGTCCCGCCGGCGCCGTCCACGTGTGCTCTTACCCGGCAGGACCTCGGCGTGCATACATTGGGGGGCAGCCTGGTGGGGGGGGGGGGGAGAGGGGGGCCCGACCCCGGCCTGGCTCACGATCGGGGTCTACTGATCGGCAGGCCGGCCTCTTGGGCTGGGGGCCTCTTTTGCTCCTCGCCGGCCCCTGTAGCCCTACGCCATATTGCATCGGGGCCGGCGTGGAGAAGAAAGCCACTGCACATGTGCGCATTGGCACTGGTCCCACTGCACATGCGCAGACCCGTGGCGCCCATCTGATGCCGGGATCGGCAACTGGGGTGGCATGGGTCGCTCCAGTGCCGTGTTGGGGTCAAAATCGCTGCTCCTAAGGGCAAGTTGACGCCGTCGAGAATCGCGACGGCATTTACGATGGCATCAACACTTAGCCTCAGGATCAGAGAATCCCGCCCAAGGTGTTCAGGAAAGGTAGGAAAGGAAGAAAAGGTGGGTGGCAGTATTGATTTAAGGAGAGCACTGCAGTACTGGAGAGAGAGGATGCCCCAAAGGGTTTAAGCACAGAATCTGTTTGGCTGAAGCTAAGGAACAAAAAAGGGGCAATTGCATTACTTGATATAATATGTAGACCACAACAAGAAGAATTGGTTTCGAGGAACAAATTTTCAAGGAAATTAGAGAGGTGCAAGAATTATTGAGCAGTTATAATGTGGGAGTTTAGTCACCTGAATATAGACTGGGAAAGAAATAATGTAAAGGGCAGAGAGGGACAAAGGTTACTGGAGTGTGTTCAGGAAAATTTGCATGGCAGTATGTTTCCTGTCCAATGAGAAAAGAGACACTGCTGGACCTGGTACTTGGGCATGAGGTGGGCCAGCTGCGTCAAGTATCAGGAGGAGAACACTGAGGAGACACCACTCATTGCATCATAAGGATTAAACTGGCTATGGAAATGGACAAAGAACAACCTAGAATAAGAATAATTAATTGGAGGAAAGGCCAAATTCAATAGGGATAGCACTGGATCTGGGCTGAATAAAGTGGCGGCAAAGTTGTCAGGAAAAATGGTAGCTGAACAATGGGCTACCTTCAAATAAGAGTGATTGAGCACAGTCAATATATAGGGCGGGATTCTCCCATCGGGCGGCTAAGTGTCGACGGCGGCGTAAAAATGGGAGTGTTTTACTCCGGTGTCGGCGCCCGTTCCGGGATCCCATTCCCCGGCCCACAGGGGGCTAGCACGGCACTGGAGCAGCCCACGCCGCTCCTGTTGCTGATTCCGGCGTGCACCCGGCGCCATGGGGTCCGCGCATGTGCAGTTGGGCCGGTGCCAACTAGCACATGCGCAGTGGCCTTCTTCCCCGCGGATGCCCCGACGCCAAATGGCGCAGGGCTACAGAGGCCGGCACGGAGGAAAGGAGGCCCCCAGCCAGAGAGGCCGGCCCGCCGATTGGTGGGCCCCGATCGCGGGCCAGGCCACTACATATGCCCCCCCCCCCGGGTGTCGGACCCCCCCTCCCCCCCACAGGCTGCCCCCGGACCCTTCAACGCCGAGGTCTCGCCGGCTAAGAGGATGTTAGAACGGCGCCAGCGGGACTCGGATTTTTTGTGAATCGGCGTGCCGGCCCATGCCAGCCCGGGCCGGAGAGCCGCCGCATACCCTGACCGGCACCGCGTGGACCATGCCGGCGCTTTTCCGCTCTGCAGAGAATTGCGATTCACGCGGCACCGTACTGATTCTCCGACCCCCCACGGGGGGGTCGGCGAATTCTGCCCATATTTTCTCCAAAGGGAAAGGTAGGGCAAACAATTTCAGAGTTCCCTAGGTGACAAAAAAGGATGGAGATTAAAAAGAAAAATTATGCTTATCACAGATGTCCCTTAGATAATTGCATCAGGAACCTGCTGAATATAGAAGGTTCAGAGAGGACGTGAGAAAGCAAATAAGAGAAGCAAAGAGAGAATATGAAAAGAGACTGGCAGCTGACATAAAAGGGAATCCCAAAGTCATCTATGGGCATATAGATAACAAATTGGTGATAAAAGGAAGAGTAGGGCCAATTCGGGACCAATAAATGGACTTATGCCTGGAGGCCATAGCTGAATTATTAAATTAATATTTTGTATCTGTCATTACCAACGAAAAAAGATGCTGTCCAGGTCATGATGGAACAGCAGGTAAAGAAGACATTTGAACGCTGTAAAATTGATAAAGAGGAGGTATTGGATAGCCTAACGATGCTTAAAATTGATAAGGTACCAGGACTGTATGGGAAGTGAGAGTGGAAATTTAGAGGCACGAGCCATAATTTTCTAATCTCCCTTAGACTCAGATGGGACCAGAGGACTGGAGAATTGCAAATGTTACACCCTTGTTCAAAAACAGAGGGAGTTCTAGGGTGGCACCCTGCCCTGGACCCGACCACCCAGGGGTCATCGATGATGTGGGAGACCCGTTCTGCCATTATGCCTGATCCATGTTCATGTGCACTAGTGCTAAAGATAAGCCCAGAAATTACAGGCCAGTCAGTTTAACCTTGGTGGTGGGGAAGCTTTTAGAAACAATAATTAGGGATAAAATTAATAGGCGCTTGAGCAAAGGTTGGTTGATTAAGGAAAGCCAGCATGGATTTCTTAAAGAAAAATCATATTTAACTAACTTGCTGGAGTTTTTTGAAGAAGTAACAGGCGACAATGTTTTTGATGTGGTGTACTCTTCGAAAGAGCATTTAACATAGTGCCACAGAACAGACTTCTGAGCAATGTTAGAGCTCATGGAATAAAGGGACAGTAGCGACATGGATACAAGATTAGCTGAGTTACAGGAAACAAGAGAGTAGTGGTGAATGGATGTTTTTCAGATTGGAGGAAGGTTTGTAATGGAGTGCCTCATGTGTCGGTGTTTGGAACCTTGCTCCATGTTGTATGTTATTGACCTAGACCTTGGTGTACATGGCACAATTTCAAAAATTGCAGATTTTACAAAACTCGGAAGCATGGCGAACTGTGGGGAGGATAGTCTAGAACTTCAAAAGGACATAGTGGGTGGGATGGTCGGACAAGCGGCCGATAAGATTCAAAGCAGCGAAGTGCCAAATTCAGTGCAGAAAAGTGTGAAGAGATTCATTTTGGTCGGAAGAAAATGAAAAGACAGTGGGCGCGACAGTGTGGAGTCTATACGGTCTCCCTGTATCTGCGTGGGTTTCCTCCGGGTGCTCCGGTTTCTTCCCACAAGTCCCAAATGACGTGCTTGTTAGGTAAATTGGACCCCGAACAGGGGGTACACTGAGGGAGAATTCAGAATTCTTGTGGCAATAATAAAAGATTACAAAGATTACCTTCCAGGCACGGCCAAGGAGTACCAGACGCTGGTTGAATCCCGCTTCTGGATATTTCAATGAGCCATTCGACTCGTTTAAATATTCAGATCTGGACCTCGCCCATCGACGGTGGAGCAAGTTGGTGATTCGCAATCGGCCCGGCACGGAGCCCGATTTGGAGCTCACACACATTTCACCCATTGCACCTGGCTCTGGGCTGGGTGCAATGAGGTTGTTGAATCGCATCCATTATAAAAAGAGAATGGATACAATTGTAAAGGCAGCGCAGGAGCACAGGAACCTGTGTGTATGTGTACATTGAAGGTGACAGGACAAGTTAAGAATACAGTATTTCAGACTTTACTAAAAGGGACATAGCGTATACGAGCAGACGGATTAGGTTATGATGCATCAAGCATTGGTTTGTCCTCAGTGGGATTATTGTGATTAGTTCTGAGCACTGTAGGAAGGATCTGAAAGCATTGGAGAGGGTGCAGAAATGGTTTAAGAGAAGGGTTGCATGGATGAAGAACTTCAGTTATGTAGGTGGATTGGAGAAATTGCGACTGTTAGTCTTGGAGAAGAGAAGCTTGAGAGGAAATAAAGAAGTATTCATTATCATGAAGGATCTGGACAAAGTATATAGGAAATACCTATTCCCACTGGTGGAAAGATCAAGAATAAGAGGTCACCGATTTAAGGTAATTGGCAAAAGAAGCAATGGAGAAATGAGGAGAAACTTTCACACAGCAAGTAATTAAGACCTGGAATACGCTGCCTGTGTGCGTGGTGGAGGCAGGTTCAATTGAAGCATTCAAGGGGGAATTGGATTGTTGTCTGAAAAGGAAGAATGTGTAGGGTCACGGGGCGAATGGCATTAAGTGAACTGCTCATTCAGGGAGCCAGTGCAAACATGATGATCCGAATGGCCTCCTTCTGCGCTGTAACAATTCTGAGAGTCTGCATTGTACGTGGAACACAAATGCCCTAAATATCAAACATCCTGATTCATTTGAAAACTCATATGGAAGTTTGATCACCTTTCACTAGGGATTATGTATAACTTTTTCCACTGTTTTAAACAGTGGCTGGGATTCTGCGATGGTTGGGGTTCTTTCTTCCTGCTGGCAGCACATCTCTGCCTGCGGGTTTCCAGGCGGAGTGGGGAGTTTTCAATGGGAAATCCCATTGACGAGCGGCAGCAAGAGTGAATCCTGCCACCAGCAAATGGTGCGCCGCCGAGAAACAAGCGGCTGGGGGATTGGAAAAACCCACCCAACATCTCAAATTCAGACAGGAAATGTATTATTAGCGGTCCCCGAACTCCCCATAGACACCGCCCTTGAAATGCTAATTCAATTACAGAAGTGAAGTTGTTCCGTTTGTAGGCTCGAAATTAATTATTGTAAAACTCTACTGTATGCTCAGTTACTGAATTGCCTTTCAAAGTATGTGATATACAATCATGCACAATAGTTGATTTAAGAAACTAAAAATTCCATTGATGGTTCATTTCACAAAAACACCATCTGGTACAGGCTCCAGCTGCAGAAAGAAGGCCCTGATTTGATTCTACTGTTTCATTAGTTAGCTCATTTTGGCTGGAAGGCATTTGGGCATGACATCTAGCTACAGTTGATGCCATGATGGGGATGTTGAGCAGAGTCCTATCCTAACCTTTATCTCATAGTCCCAGCTGGCAATTGATTTGTGAATGGATTTTGGGTGGTGATGAGATCAGACTGGTCCCAGGCTCGAGGCTTATGGGTGACCAATGTCTTCTTGAATGAGGCACCTGAGATTACCGGTGGAACTGTGCAGCAGTATGAGTCAACATTTTCAAGAAAAGAGGAGAAAAAAAATTCAATCTTAAAGAAGTGAAACTATAATGCAGTGTCATACACCACACAGAACATTTCATTCTCATTCATATTTTAAATAAAATTCACTTCATTTATTTTTCTGTTGATATGGGACTTCCAAAGGTTAAACAGTAAAGGTGTTCTCATTATCCTGCAAGACAATCTGGTATTTCTGATGCTGAAAGAAACGTTCCATGTTGAATTTATTCCTGACAGAAACATGTGCTGTGAACAATGGAGGCTGTGATCGTACATGCAAAGACACTGCTACAGGAGTCCGGTGTAGTTGTCCCGTTGGATTCACACTACAACCTGATGGAAAAACATGCAAAGGTCAGTTCCTGTTTTCTTTGTAATGCATCATAAGCCTTTAGTGGTTTTTCAGCACAATAAAATGTGAATATTCAGACATGTAAACGGCACACCTTCCAGCTGTAGTTGGCTGGCAACAACATTTGAATGTTCCTTCAGAAGATTAAAGATCTGTCAACTGCCCAAAATGGTTCACACATAACTGTAAAATAAACATTGATGAAACTTTACTGGTGGTAGCAAGTAAGTAAATGTATCTGGAAGGAATATTTTTTTCCAATTATAACACTTATTGTTTGTTGGTGATTCAGAGTTCATAGTCAGTAAGTGGCTCCAAGTTGTGAGTGCGGATTTTCTGTGTTTGGTCCGGTTTATACAAAAATGGCTGTTGCTGGGCTTTTGACTGAAATGGAAATATACCCTGACACCCAGCTTTCCAAAGGCGACATGTTAACATAGCTTCAGGTAGAGGGTGGCATGTGGCACAGTGGTTAGCACTGGGACTGCGGCACTGAGGACCCGGGTTCAAATCCCGGCTCTGGGTCACTGTCCGTGTGGAGTTTGCACATTCTCCCCGTGTCTGCATGGGTTTCACCACAACCCAAAGATGTGCTGGTTAGGTGGATTGGCCAGGCTAAATTGCCCCTTAATTGGAAAAGAAAAATAATTGGCTACTCTGAATTTATTTATGAAGGAACCATAGCTTCAGTTCACATAAGTGGTGGAATGGAAAATTGTGCACAAGTTAAACTTAAAAGCAATGAGGACAGCTAGAGTCATACAGGCATAGAGTTTCACAGCACAGAAAAAGGCTCTTTTGTCCATCGTGTCTGCATCAGCCATCAAGCATCTATCTATTTTAATCCCATTTTTCACCTTTTGATCCATAGCCTTGTATGCTATGGTGTTTCAAGTGCTCATCTAAATATTTAAATGTTGTGAGGGTTCCCGCTCTACCACCCTTTCAGGCAGTGAGTTCCAGATTCTCATTAAATCCCCATTAAATCTCCTGCCCCTTATCTTAAATCTATTCCCCTTGGTTGTTGACCCCTCTACTAAGGGGAAAGGCTTCTTCCTATCGACCCTATCAATGTCCCTCATAATTTTGTACACCTCCGTCAAATTCACCTTCAGCCTTCTCTGCTCCACGGAAACTTGAAATATCTAGGAAAGATTGAAGGAAAATTTCACGATAAGATAACGAAAATTGAGTATGATTTTGCAAAGACTCAAAGGCATCACTGGTGCCTTGGCCGTGGCTGAACAGAGAGGGGACAAAGCAGGCATGGACAAAAAAATGAAGGAAAAAGTGCAGGTGTGAGTCTGCAGGCAAGTAACAGAACAGTCCAGCAATGGTGCCCCAGTGATACCGCATAAGGTGGTTGTGAGAACGGGGCTTGCATGGAGGTGGAACCATGGTGCATGTAACAGCTGACCTGGATGACACTGAATGCGCTAGCCCTGTGTGCTGCGTGGTTGCTGCAGGTGCCCCTGCAACTGATGACACAACTTGAGATTCACTCCTCTGCTGGCTTCGACCCTGAGAAGGCAATTTCCACTGGATATGCGTGTGCCAGGGTCTAAGAAATACTGCTGGCATCTTGGCTGGTGCAACAAATCACCCGAAAATCAAATTCTTAATGAGACCTTCCTATTTAGAAATGGTGTTTAAGTTACAGATCAAAGGTACTGGTAAAACTAAGGTGGTGGGCCTAAAATTCGAGGGACCATAATGGACAGGAATCCAGGTCAATTTGGGCAGTGGGTGGTTATTTTATTGGTTATTTTTTCCCCAGTGATCTCTCCTTCCCAAAGGTCCTTTGACTAATTTCTGACAGTTGTCCAGTACCTCACTGAAGTAGTTATTCTTCAGATGGGAGTCTAGACAGTGAGGATTGGCAACATTTTCATACGATGCAGACCATCACTTATTAGCACAACCCTGGTCTGAAATGATGGATGGAATTTTAACCGTGGAACGCCACTGCTGAGGGCTGAGGGCGGAACAGGAAATGTGCACCACTCCCGATCTCTTGGTTTTTTTTGTTGCTTCGCGGCAATTACAATTAAAATTTAAAGTGCCAGCAGCAGGGTATGGGAAAGACACGGTGAAATCCACTGTCAGCTGACAACGCAGCAGGTACATGCAAGCTATAAAACAGCATCCTGGACAAACAGAAAGGCTCTACATCACAGCTGCAACTTTCCTGTCCAGTTCCATTGCCGTGAACATAAGACCCATTTCGAGCACAAAGGTTAAATTTCACTTGAGTGTTTCACATTACATTGGTGCACACATGAATAAAGTGAAACTACTGTTATTTGTTGAGACTAACTTAGTCAGAGAGCTAAATGTACTGGTACACCTCATGTTTCACAGGTATTGGTGGTTACTGGGAGTTGGGAACATTTCCTTAATCATGGGAGAAACAATGTTCTGTTTTTGTATTTACTTTATATTGACCTGCCACTCTGTGGAACATGGCTGAACTTGCAGGCTCACCTTGCCCTCCCTCCCTTCTTGGCAGTGCAAAGGATATTGTGTGAGTAGAGACACTGGGGGGGATTATCTCAGCCCAGGCCGGGCCGGAGAATCGCTGGGACAGACGTGAATCGCACGACGCTGCCCCGACGCCGGTCCACCGATTCTCCGGAGAATCGGCTCCATTGGCGCCGGCGCGGTCAGCGCAGATCTGGTCGGGGGCTGCCCTACACGGCCCCCCTGGTGATTCTCCACCCAGGATGGGCTGAGCAGCCACGCAAAAAATCCGAGTCCCGCCAGCGGAACCCGATAGGACCTCTGCGTGCATGCATCCGGGGGTAGCCTGGTGTGGGAAATGGGGAGGGGGGTCCGACCCCAGGGGGGCCTCCGCTGTGGCCTGGCCCGCGGCCGGGGCCACCGATCGGTGGGCCGGTCTCTCGGGTTGGGGACCTCTTTTGTTCCGCGCCGGCCCCTGTAGCCCTACGCCATATTGCGTTGGGGCCAGCGGGGAGAAGGGAGCCACCACGCATCCGCGCAATTGTGCCTGTCCCACTGCGCATGGGCGCCGGTCCCACTGCGCAGCCGCAGACCTGCGGTACCCATCTGACGCCGACAGCTAGAGTGGCATGGGTCGCTCCAGTGCCGTGCTGGCCCCCTGTAGGGGTCAGAATCGCTGCTCCTGAGGGCATGTTGACGCCGCCGAGAAACACGACGGCGTCAACACTTAGCTTCAGGATCAGAGAATCCCGCCCACTACGCTTTAAGCCCCTTATTTTCTTATCTTGACTAAACTTTCCTCCATCCATGCCCAGTACGACAGGCCCTTCCCACTCCACCTCTTGATGCCTCTGACCCCATGCTTTATGTGCCCTTGGATTCATCTTCCACCCCTACTGCACACCTTCCTGCCATACCGACTCACCCTTGTCTCCATACAAATTGCCATTCTCCTGCTCCGCTCCCTTGTGCTGCACAAAAGGAAAACTGATGACTTCAGATGCAGCAGCACAAAGCCTACTGTTGCACACCACCTTTTAGACCTACAAGAACCAGATGCCACGAGATTCTCATGCACTGCTGACTTTATCACAAAGCTAGATGTCATTACAAATAGCTTCAATATAATGAATATTCATGAAATCCAAATGTATTACAAGTAGGAGCCTGCCATGGGTTGGTATGAGGCCCCACCCATCACAAACATGCTGCTTACATAATCTCTAAATTCGAAGCTGCCAGGGGAAAGTGAAATTTCAGCTCCTGGCTAATTAATTCACCCCGCGCTCCATGTTTCCCTACTCTTGCGGTCACCATAAATTCCCTCCTAATGTGTGGCCTTACATCTTGAGTGAGGTTACTCGCTAAAAAGGAGCAGCAGGGACTTGGATGTTTTCCTTCCCCTCCTGAACCCAGGGCTCGAGGTCAGCTGCATTGGCCAACTTCTACCACCAACGAGATGGCTCCATCCACGCAAACCATCCACTTCGGATCTGGATTAGTGAATAACATGGCAAGTTATGAAAATGTTCAGAGAACTAAGTCTAAGGCAAATCGTATTTCTGATATTCTGTTTCTTTTGCTGACATTAGCAACTCATTTATATGACCAAGGGATTGATGGGTTTGCTATTTGTGAGACCATTTTATGATTGAAGGGATGGTACAAGCAGTCTTGCCTACCACCAGCAGTCAACATGGTTAGACTGAATAAGCAATTATTGACAAAAGGAAATAAAATCTACTTTAAGGGGGAAAATAAATGTTTGAAGAATATGCACCACATATTTCAATTGTGGTGCTATGCAAAGTTATGAATGAAATTCTCACCTTTGTGCAATCTACAAAATCATCTGTGATTGGGTGTGTTTTCTGAGGATACTACAGATTAAGAGTATGGGTATAATCAATGACTGTGCAGTATTGTGAGGATACTACAGATTAAGAGTATGGATATAATCAATGACTGTGCAGTATTGGAAACCCCAATGCACCGGCTTACGGGTGATGATGTTAATGCTGTTTTGATTGTAGATTTTCAGTGTTGCTTTCAGTAATGTTTACATAGTGTGACCTTAAGTCTATGTCTTTTCAGTGTGAATATTAATGGGATTGGAAACAGTTGCAGAGGATAGGCATGTTTGCATGCAGTACTGACAGCAAACTGTTCTTTCTCCATGTTGGACTTGACAATCTTCTCATACAGCGACAATGCTATTTTCTTGTGGGGGTAATTTGAAACATATATGTTAGGCTTGTTTTAATTTCTTCTAACGTTCTCTCTTCCTCATGTGTGAGCTTGAACAGTAAAGATCAATGAATTGCAAAATTATGGGGTAGGTTAGAAGCAGATAGTATTGATTCATTTAAATAGGAGTTAGATTTTTACAGAAAACATTATTTTGGGAGACATGGATACAGTACATGAATAATTTAAGACAATGCTTGGGAAGAAAAGGTTATTTTGGAGCAATTTCTCCCCCACTGGAGGTTTCCTTGCCCACTAACAGATAGAGATTGATTTCCATAATTAGCAAACAACTGCATAACCATTGGATATTGAAGTTACCTGCGTGGTAGAATGTGAATTAAGTGGACCTTGGTCTTATTCTAGTCTAGCAATTTCAATGCTACCAAGTTCCTCTCCTCACTAATGTCCATACATATGCCCTATTCAGCTCACTAAATAGAAACCTGAGGCGAAACTTCTGATCTGTGGAAACCGATCCTCTGTTGTGAGATCGGCAACAGGGTCTGGAATTTGGCATTGTAATGAAGTTGCCAGTTCCTTGCTCAAATAGCATACTCTCAAAAACTGGCAACCTAGTTGTTTCCAGTATTCCTTACTCTGACATGGAAAACTATTTTGCTTTTATACATCTTTCATATATGCTTTTATACATCTATATACGTGCTTTTGCATATATTTTCAAAATTATTCAGACTCAGAACGAACTGGCAAAATAATAATTCATTCAGCATTGACTGAGACTGGGCATTAAAGGCCAGTTGTAATTTGCACTGGTTTCCTTAATGCAGGACTGTTCCAAATTATTACATTGCAATTGATTTTCAACGTTTTTGAGATTGCAGACTGTGTTCTGTGATGAAAGGTTGAGTAAACTGGGCCTATATTCTCTGGAGTTTTGAAGAATGAGAGGTGATCTCATTGAAACATGTAGGTTTCTGAAGGGGTTTGATAAGGTCGACACTGAATGTTGTTGCAATTCATCTAGTGAAGCTACAATACAGGACGACTTGCATGCCAAATAACATAAGCAACAATTGATAGACGGAGCTAAGTAATCCCACAACCAATGGATCTGGTCTAAGTTCTGCAGTCCTACCACATCCAGTGTGAAGTGTTCAATTTCCTCCAGAGGTCACCAGCATCAAGGATGCCAGTCTTCAACCAATTTGATTCACTCCACATGATAACAAGAAATGGCTGAAGGAACTGGATACTGCAAAGGCTATGGGCCCTGACAATATTCTGGCAATAGTACTGAAGACTTGTGCTCCAAAACTATCTGTATCCCTCACCAAACATCCTGTACAGCTACAACACTGGCATCTATCCAGCAATGTGGATGCAGTACTGACGACAAACAGGTATATCCTGTGCACAAAAAGCAGGACAAATCCAACCTGGCTGATGAGCATCTCATCAGTCTACTGTCTATCATCAGTAAAGTGATGGAAGGGGTCATCAGCGGTGCTAGCAAGCAGCACTTGTTTAGCAGTATCCTACTCACTGACGTTTAGTTTGGGTTCTGCCATGTTCCACTCAGCTTCTGACCTCATTACAGCCTTGGTTCAAACATGGAAAAAATCGCTTAATTTCTGAGGTGTGGTGAGAGTTACTGGCTTTATATCAGGCTCACATTTGACCGAATGTGGCATCAAGGAGCCCAAAAGAACTGTAGTCAAAAGGGAATTATGGGGAAAATTATCCACTGGTTGAAGTCATTCCTGGTACAAAGTAAGCTAGTTATATTTGTGGGAAGTCAATTGTCTCAATCCCAGCACATCATTGCAGGACTTCCTCAGTGAAGTGTTCTAGGCCCAATAATCTCAGCTGCTTCATCAATGACCTTCCTTCCATCAGAAAGTCAGAATTGAGGATGTTTGCTGATGATTGTTCAACACAATTCGTGATCATCATATTCTGAAACAGTCCATGTTCAAATAGAGCAAGGCCTAGACAACAGCAGGGTAAGGGCAGCAAGGTGGAGCAGTGGTTAGCACTACTGACTCACGCCACCGAGGACCCAGGTTCAATCCCGGCCCCGGGTCACTGTCCATGTGGATTTTGGGCAGCACGGTAGCCTTGTGGATAGCACAATTGCTTCACAGCTCCAGGGTCCCAGGTTCGATTCTGGCTTGGGTCACTGTCTGTGCGGAGTCTGCACATCCTCCCCGTGTGTGCGTGGGTTTCCTCCGGGTGCTCCGGTTTCCTCCCACAGTCCAAAGATGTGCGGGTTAGGTGGATCGGCCATGATAAATTGCCCTTAGTGTTCAAAATTGCCCTTAGTGTTGGGTGGGGTTACTGGGTTATGGGGATAGGGTGGCGGTGTTGACCTTGGGTAGGTTGCTCTTTCCAAGAGCCGGTGCAGACTCGATGGGCTGAATGGCCTCCTTCTGCTCTGTAAATTCTATGATAATCTATGATAATATCCAGCCCTGGTTTCGCCTCGCAACGCACCATCCATAAACAAAGATGTTTTTAATTTTTGACTTTGGTGTGGTGCAGTTCTCTATTAAAAACCTTGCGTCAAACACGAGATAGGATGAATTGAAAGGGCTTGTTTATTTATACACACGCTAGCAATATGGCCAATGTGGGGAAGAGAAAAGAAAGAGGGCGGCACGGTAGCACAGTGGTCAGCACTGTTGCTTCACAGCGCCAGGGACCCGGGTTTGATTCCCGGCTTGGGTCACTGTCTGTGTGGAGTCTGCACGTTCTCCCAGTGTCTGCGTGGGTTTCCTCCAGGTGCTCCGATTTCCTCCCTCAAGTCCAAAAGGCCATGCCGTTAGGTGATTTGGACATTCTGAATTTTCCCTCAATGTAACCGAATAGGCGCCGGAGTGTGTCGACTAGGGGATTTTCACAGTAACTTCATTGCAGTGTGAATGTAAGCCTACTTGTGACATTGATAAAGATTATTATTCTTATAACTTGTTTCTTCCAATGTTTGGTCAGTTTGGATTACTGTCCGACAACCACATTTCAGTATCCTTCCATTCATCAGTTTAAGATAAAATGTCTGAACAGGTTTTTCTGAAGGAAAACTGTTTACATTTAAATGCATATGTAACACACTTCATCAAACTTTCAAAGCACGTGCTTCAGGAAAAATGAAGATGTAACAAAGCAAACATGAAAGTGATACAATAGAGATTTCTGTTAGTGATTTGTACAGACCTGTTTAGGGGCTTTTTGTGATTGTACACCAATTTCTATTGTATACAAGTTAGACCTTTTGTAAGAACCTATTTCTGACAGAGATTATACTATGTTTAACATTGCATTCAGTCAACACTTGGCTGAATGCTTTTCTTTTTTCATAGCATTAAGTGCAAAAATGGGGCTAAATGTGTCACCATTCCACCTGAAACCCAAAGCTGCTGACAAATTACATCAGCTATCCTTCTGCAGCAGTACAGGATAAACCTTCCCAGGGCTTGTCTTGGATAATCTCTTTAGGAAAGGCAAGCAGAGCGTGAATTTTTCAGGCTGTCTTTGTGTCTGCAAACGGTCTATTCAGGGGGATTTAGGTAAGATTTAGTGCAAGAAAGAAAAGATTAACATCAAGTGTTTGGGACTGCTTCAAATGGAAACCACGCGTCTATTCCTGACAGCTAAAGGATAAAAGGTAGTTTAAGACTTACATTTGATCATTATTACACTTTTGAAAGAACACCTTGGATATTACAAGGCAGGACAAACGACAAAACCAGGGGAGTAAGTTATAAGTTCGCTGCCTGGGAGCAATCTGGTGGAGGGGATCCGCTCTCCATTGTAGAATCTTTCTTCTGGCCTGTAACTTTTAATCTGCAGGGAGAGACCAGAGAGCATCTCAGACCCTCAGAAGGTAAGTAAGTGATTTTTACTCATTTTTACTTTTATTACCTTTTCAAATTGTGTGTGTAGGGGGGGAAACTGAAGTGACATCACAGAAAAGCTGTGACCTGATTGGCAGGTTGGGAATCTACATTAATTAAAAAAATTAAGCATTGGTAAACTAATTAAACATAATTTCTTAATTATTAATTTAGAGAGGTATCTAGGCCAGAGATCGGAGAGTACTGTATTTAGCTTTCACATATATAGTAGAAATCTAGTGCTAGGAAACATACAGTTAACAGTAACTTTTTAAAAAACTTTTAAATTTAATTTACTAATTAATTGACGCAATGTCAATTAGAGGGGTGCAGTGCTCTGACTGTGAGATGTGGCAGGTCCGGGAGGCTTCCAGCGTCCCGGATGGCTTCATTTGTAGAAAGTGCACCCAACTGGAGCGCCTCACAGACTGCATGGTTCGGTTGGAGCATCAGTTGGATGCACTTGGGAGCATGCAGGTGGCGGAAAGGGTCACAGAGAGCAGTTATATAAATGTGGTCACACCCAAGGTGCAGGCAGAGAAATGGGTGACCACCAGAAAGGGCAGGCAGTCAGTGCAGGAATCCCCTGTGGTTATCCCCCTCTCGAACAGGTATACCCCTTTGGATACTGTCGGGGGGGATAGCCTATCAGGAGAAAACAGCAGCAGCCAGAGCAGTGGCACCACAGCTGGCTCTGATGTTCAGAAGGGAGGGTCAAAGCGCAGAAGAGCAATAGTCATAGGGGACTCTATAGTCAGGGGCACAGATAGGCGCTTCTGTGGACACGAAAGAGGCTCCAGGATGGTATGTTGCCTCCCTGGTGCCAGGGTCCAGGATGTCTCCGAACGGGTAGAGGGCATCCTGAAGGGGAAGGGCAAACAGGCAGAGGTCATTGTACATATTGGTACTAACGACATAGGAGGAAGGGGCATGAGGTCCTGCAGCAGGAGTTCAGGGAGCTAGGCAGAAAGTTAAAAGACAGGACCTCTAGGGTTGTAATCTCGGGATTACTCCCTGTGCCCGTGCCAGTGAGGCTAGAAATAGGAAGATAGAGCAGCTAAACACGTGGCTAAACAGCTGGTGTAGGAGGGAGGGTTTCCATTATCTGGACCACTGGGAGCTCTTCTGGGGCAGGTGTGACCTATATAAGAAGGACGGGTTGCATCTAAACTGGAGAGGCATAAATATCCTGGCCGCGAGGTTTGCTAGTGTCACACAGGAGGGTTTAAACTAGTATGGCAGGGGGGTGGGCACGGGAGCAATAGATCAGAAGGTGAGAGCATTGGGGGAGAACTAGGGAATAGGGCCAGTATGGCTCTGAGGCAGAGCAGACAGGGTGAAGTTGCTGAACACAGCGGGTCTAGTGGCCTGAAGTGCATATGTTTTAATGCAAGAAGTATTACGGGTAAGGCAGATGAACTTCGAGCTTGGATTAGTACTTGGAACTATGATGTAGTTGCCATTACAGAGACCTGATTGAGGGAAGGGCAGGATTGGCAGCTAAACGTTCCAGGATTTAGATGTTTCAGGCGGGATAGAGGGGGATGTAAAAGGGGTGGCGGAGTTGCGCTACTGGTTAGGGAGAATATCACAGCTGTACTAAGGGAGGACACCTCAGAGGGCAGTGAGGCTATATGGGTAGAGATCAGGAATAAGAAGGGTGCAGTCACAATGTTGGGGGTTTACTACAGGCCTCCCAACAGCCAGCAGGAGATAGAGGAGCAGATAGGCAGACAGATTTTGGAAAAGAGTAAAAACAACAGGGTTGTTGTGATGGAGACTTCAACTTCCCCAATATTGACTGGGACTCACTTAGTGCCAGGGGCTTAGACGGGGCAGAGTTTGTAAGGAGCACCCAGGACGGCTTCTTAAAACAATATGTCGACAGTCCAACTAGGGAAGGGGCTGTACTGGACCTGGTATTGGGGAATGAGCCCGGCCAGGTGGTAGAAGCTTCAGTAGGGGAGCATTTCGGGAACAGTGACCACAATTCAGTAAGTTTTAAAGTGCTGGTGGACAAGGATAAGAGTGGTCCTAGGGTGAATGTGTTAAATTGGGGGAAGGCTAATTATAACAATATTAGGCGGGAACTGAAGAACCTAGATTGGGGGCGGATGTTTGATGGTAAATCAACATCTGACATGTGGGAGGCTTTCAAGTGTCAGTTGAAAGGAATTCAGGACCGGCATGTTCCTGTGAGGAAGAAGGATAAATACGGCAATATTCGGGAACCTTGGATCACGAGAGATATTGTAGGCCTCGTCAAAAAGAAAAAGGAGGCATTTGTCAGGGCTAAAAGGCTGGGAACAGACGAAGCCTGTGTGGAATATAAGGAAAGTAGGAAGGAACTTAAGCAAGGAGTCAGGAGGGTTAGAAGGGGTCACGAAAAGTCATTGGCAAATAAGGTTAAGGAAAATCCCAAGGCTTTTTACAGGTACATAAAAAGCAAGAGGGTAGCCAGAGAAAGGGTTGGCCCATTGAAGGATAGGCAAGGGAATCCATGTGTGGAGCCAGAGGAAATGGGCGAGATACTAAATGAATACTTTGCATCAGTATTCACCAAAGAGAAGGAATTGGTAGATGTTGAGTCTGGAGAAGGGGGTGTAAATAGCCTGGGTCACATTGAGATCCAAAAAGACGAGGTGTTGGGCGTCTTGAAAAATATTAAGGTAGATAAGTCCCCAGGGCCTGATGGGATCTACCCCAGAATACTGAAGGAGGCTAGAGAGGAAATTGCTGAGGACTTGACAGAAATCTTTGGATCCTCACTGTCTTCAGGTGATGTCCCGGAGGACTGGAGAATAGCCAATGTTTTTCCTCTGTTTAAGAAGGGTAGCAAGGATAATCCAGGGAACTACAGGCAGGTGAGCCTTACTTCAGTGGTAGGGAAATTACTGGAGAGAATTCTTCGAGACAGGATCTACTCCCATTTGGAAGCAAATGGACGTATTAGTGAGAGGCAGCATGGTTTTGTGAAGGGGAGGTCGTGTCTCACTAACTTGATAGAGTTTTTCGAAGAGGTCACAAAGATGATTGATGCAGGTAGGGCAGTGGATGTTGTCTATATGGACTTCAGTAAGGCCTTTGACAAGGTCCCTCATGGTAGACTAGTACAAAAGGTGAAGTCACATAGGATCAGGGGTGAGCTGGCAAGGTGGATACAGAACTGGCTAGGTCATAGAAGGCAGAGAGTAACAATGGAAGGATGCTTTTCTAATTGGAGGGCTGTGACTAGTGGTGTTCCACAGGGATCAGTGCTGGGACCTTTGCTGTTTGTAGTATATATAAATGATTTGGAGGAAAATGTAACTGGTCTGATTAGTAAGTTTGCAGACGACACAAAGGTTGGTGGAATTGCGGATAGCGATGAGGACTGTCAGAGGATACAGCAGAATTTAGATTGTTTGGAGATTTGGGCGGAGAGATGGCAGATGGAGTTTAATCCGGACAAATGTGAGGTAATGCATTTTGGAAGGTCTAATGCAGGTAGGATTGGATTGGATTGGATTTGTTTATTGTCACGTGTACCGAGGTACAGTGAAAAGTATTTTCATGCGAGCAGCTCAACAGATCATTAAGTACATGAGAAGAAAAGGGAATAAAAGAAAATACATAATAGGGCAACACAACATATACAATGTGACTACATAAGCACTGGCATCGGATGAAGCATACAGGGTGTAGTGTTAATGAAATCAGTCCATAAGAGGGTCATTTAGGAGTCTGTGACAGTAGGGAAGAAGCTGTTTTGGGGGAATATACAGTGAATGTACATGTACATATACATGTAGGGAATATACAATGAATGGTAGAACCCTCAAGAGTATTGAAAGTCAGAGAGATCTAGGTGTGCAGGTCCACAGGTCACTGAAAGGGGCAACACAGGTGGAGAAGGTAGTCAAGAAGGCACACGGCATGCTTGCCTTCATTGGCCGGGGCATTGAGTATAAGAATTGGCAAGTCATGTTGCAGCTGTATAGAACCTTAGTTAGGCCACACTTGGAGTATAGTGTTCAATTCTGGTCGCCGCACTACCAGAAGGATGTGGAGGCTTTAGAGAGGGTGCAGAAGAGATTTACCAGAATTTTGCCTGGTATGGAGGGCATTAGCTATGAGGAGCGGTTGAATAAACTCGGTTTGTTCTCACTAGAATGACGGAGGTTGAGGGGCGGCCTGATGGAGGTCTACAAAATTATGAGGGGCATAGACAGAGTGGATAGTCAGAGCCTTTTCCCCAGGGTAGAGGGGTCAATTACTAGGGGGCATAGGTTTAAGGTGCGAGGGGCAAGGTTTAGAGTAGATGTACGAGGCACGTTTTTTTACACAGAGGGTAGTGGGTGCCTGGAACTCGCTACCGGAGGAGGTGGTGTGAGCAGGGACGATAGTGACATTTAAGGGGCATCTTGACAAATACATGAATAGGATGGGAATAGAGGGATACGGACCCAGGAAGTGTAGAAGATTGTAGTTTAGTTGGGCAGCATGGTCGGCACGGGCTTGAGGACCGAAGGGCCTGTTCCTGTGCTGTACTTTTCTTTGTTCTTTATTCTTTGTTTGATTACATCACGCTAACTGAATTCACTCTTTCTCAGGCTACTGTCCAAATGGTGTAGTTAAAGTGAACCCCTCCCTTTTTCACGGACAGCATATAGCACCCAAAATATCATTGCCTTTGTTTTAAATGTAAAAATATCATTTGATTGAGATTGAATTCTATCTCTGACTCAAAATAATTCACCTTTTTCAGGATTTCATAGATTTTTGTCAACGTAAAATGCTTTATTTAACAGATTGTGAAGAAAGTTTTGAATGTTATTGACTGACATTATTTGTCATGTGGTATAGCAGACTGGGAGATTCAATTTTGAACACTGTGTCCAATTATTGCACTTTCTGTACATAATTTTCATGTAATTTATATTTTCTGCTTTATACTTCCTAGTTTAGACTCGGCGGGGAGGAGTTTTCATGGGTTTGGAGTCTGAGTTTGTATGGAGATAAATCCCTTAAAAGTGATGTTGTATTGAGTTGCTGATACCATTCTACCCTCCTATGGGTTTCGCCACGGTGGGTTTGCATGGAAGGGGGGAGGGGGGAAAGAGGAATACCTTTAGATCCATTAGGTAAGTAATTTAAAATATTCAAATAGGTAATCATTCCTGCTTCCTCGAGCTGTCATCATCTCGCCAAGGTCAACCAGGTGAGTGCACAGCAGGTTCATAATGGAAGGGCACCAACAAAGTGGGTTCAATTCCCGTACCGGCTGAGGTTATTCATGAAGCGCTCCCCCTTGCCTGAGGTGTGTGGACTCTCAGGTTAGCACTTTCTCAAAATGGGGAGATCATCTTATGGTCCTCGGGGACTATGGTGACTTTCATTTCATTTTTCATATTAAAGTGCATTAACGAGAGAGAAAAAACAAAAGCTTAAACTTCAAACAACCTCAAACATTCAAATTTGCTGAGTCTTTCGGCAGCAGCTATTAGACCTTGTGACCTGGAAGAAATTATCTCCCACTTAGGCTGGCATTCAGCCCTCGGTCAGATATTTTCACACTTGGTTAATTAGTTCATAACCGAGTGACTGAAATTCCTCTCTAATATTAATGAAAATTTGAGTAAAAATGTTGGTATTTGACTCTTGGGAGACTGCTGACTTTAAACATATTACTTAGTAGTGATCATTAGACAACATTTTCTCTTTAAATTATTTGTGGATATTGGGCGCGATTTAACGGCAAAGTTACTGTGAAAAGCTCCTAGTCACCACAATTTGGCGCCTGTTCGGGTACACAGAGGGAGAATTCAGGATGTCCAATTCACCTAACAAGCACGTCTTTCGGGACTTGTGGGAGGAAACTGGAGAACCCGGAGGAAACCCACGCAGACAGGGAGAATGTGCAGACTCCGCACAGCCTGTGACCCATGCTGGGAATCGAACCTGGGACCCTGGCGCTGTGAAGCAATTGTGCTACCGTGCACCATCAGCAATGGCTTGATGGTCATCATGAGACTTTTTATTCCAGATTTTTATTGAACTTCAATTTCACCATTCTGCAGTGGTGGGATTCGAACCCGGATCCCCAGAACATTACCCTGGATTTCTGGTTTACTAGTCCAGTCACAATACCACTACGCCACCGCCTCCCCGACTAACTGCTCACTTTAATCTGCAAATTTGCCAAAATGGGCGAGATCCAGATTGCGACACCTTGCAAGATCCTGTTAGATCTCACGAGGCGTGATTTACTAACCACGCCACGTCAAAAATGGGCGCACCCACAATCTTTTTAATCTCATTTTTTCTTCTTGAGACGGCAAGAATTTCATCTTCTGGAGCAGCACGGTGGCGCGGTGGGTTAGCATTGCTGCCTCACGCCGCCGAAGTCCCAGGTTCCATCCCGGCTCTGGGTCACGGTCCGTGTGGAGTTTGCACATTCTCCCCGTGTTTACGTGGGTTTCGCCCCCACAACAAGATGTGCAGGGTAGTTGGATTGGCCACGCTAAATTGCCCCTTAATTGGAAAAAAAATAAATTAGGCACTCTAAATTTAAAAAAAAAAGAATTTCATCTTCTATTGTCACTATTTTGGAATATCCACCATTATTTATTTTTTCCCCAACACTGTCTTGCTTATGAAAATGTTTTCTTGATCTACAAGTGTGAATCTTTGCTTAAAACTCCTAGGACATTTATCACTGAGATTTCAGTGCTACATTTCTGATGGGGAGTTAATACATTTTTCGTCTTCTAAACTTCCCTTCTTGCGCCCATCCCCAGTTTGCATGTGGCTGTGTGAATAGTCTTTTGATGCCTGTGTGTGTGTGTGTGTCTCACTTAAACCTATGATGTTGATGCTGGTCACCATCACAACAGTAACGTAGAATTCAATTTATTATCTGTAAGGTACTTGGGTGTTTTTGAGCGACATGGTGAAATGCTCTATGGGTACAAGCCCTTTCTTTCCCATCACCATGACGGTGCTGCTATTACCTATTTCGGTACTATTGATCCCCTTTTCATCTGTACCAGTGCACTGGGTTGGGAAGGAATGCGGTGGGATTTTCTGACTGATGGCGCCCATCTCCCCGCCGCCGGAAAATTGCCGCGGGGTTGTGGACAATCCACCCCATGGCTTTCTTTAAGGCTCTTTTTTTGATGATTCGGTGGTTTTGAAATATGTTAAATGTCAAACTATCTGCTGTCTTATTGCTTGTAATTCTTGTCCATATGATAAATTAAAGATGTGGTTAGGCTCCAATTTATTTTCTCCTTTTGTAAAATTTCAGTTCAGCATCGTACAAATGTAGTCTTACCTGCTGCTACAATTTTTTTTTTAAATGGCTGCTCAAATGTTCATCACTTGATGATTTCACTCATAAGTTTACTGTTGAATGCAAATCATCCAGGCAGCTCCTCTGACCCATTTACTAAATCATTTTGCCCTTGACTGGTCTGTGCTTGACAGGCGTTGATACTGATCTGAAGTGGAATCTCTTGTACTGACTTCATCATTGATAATCCAGGATGCCAATCAAGTAAGGATTATGATCGTAATCTGCGATGCAAGTCCGAATGACTTCAAAATTTAAAATACAAAACACAAAAACATAGAAAATAGGAGCAGGAGTAGGTCATTCGGCCCTTCGAGCCTGTTCTACATTCATCTTGATCCCGGCTGATCAACTAACTCAATAGTCTGTTTTCCCCGCCACCCCCGCCTCCCAATATCCTTCAATCCCTTTAGCCCCAGGAGCTATATCTAGCTGCATCGTTAAAACATACAATGTTTTGGCTTCAACTGCTTTCTGTGGTAGCGAATTCCATAGGCTCGCCACTCTCTGGGTGAAGAAATTTCTCCTCACCTCAAATTGAACAAATTGTTTTTCCATGCATGTCTAACAAAATCATCACACAAATAATTTCTGAAAATTGTACAGCATTTAAGCTCTGAGCCGGGAGAACTAAGTGTCAAATATCCTTCTGGTCTGCCTGGAAGTCAGAGTTGCATTGGCCTCTTGGTCTAATGTCAAATTCTTGTGTTTTGCAACCTTAGAAATATTTTTCCAAGACTTTTATGACACCACATTAGGGCTCACTTGCAATTAATCTTGTGACAAAGCAATCAAAGAAGTTAAACTTTCCCTGGAAAAGAGATTTGAGGTGTTGCTGACATTGCATCAGGTACATAATTTTTTTAATCAGATAGTCCATGCTCAAACCCATCAGTCTATCTGTGGAGGCTCAGTACAGTATCAATGAGATTTGTACATATGCATTTAAAACGGCCATTTCTGCTCTTTTTCTGGGATTTCTGCTGATCTTTCACTGATGTTACAGTGGGAGATTGGAGGAATTTTGGTTGAATTCCACAGATGATGACCATCCAGTCCATTGCACCTGTCCTGGCCTTATATTCACTTAGCCCAGCTCTGTTGCCCTTTCTCTATATTGTTTTAAATCTTCATTTTTCAAATATTTATCCACTTCCCTTTTCAAAGCTAATGTGCAATCAACCTCCAAAATTGTTTCCGGGGGCAGCACGGTGGCGTAGTGGTAGCACTGCAGTCTCACGGCGCTGAAGTCCCAGGTTCGATCCCGGCTCTGGGCAACTGTCCGTGTGGAGTTTGCACATTCTCCCGGTGTTTGCATGGGTTTCGCCCCCACAACCCAAAGATGTGCAAGGTAGGTGGATTGAACACGTTAAATTGCCCCTTAATTGAAAAAAATGAATTGGGTACTCTAAAAAATTTTTTTTAATTGTTTCCAGTAGGGCATTCCTAATAAGTTCCTGCATTCAAAAAAAAATTCTCCCAAAATATTCCTTTGCTTTTTTTCCCCATGGAATCATAGAACACTACAATACAGAAGTGGCTCCACCAATTCTTTAGCAGAGCTATTCAACTGGTTCCTGCAAATTTATTTCCTTTGAGTATTCAATTCTCATTGAATCTACTCCCATCCTCCTTTCAGCCAGTGCATCATGAGGTAAAAGCAGGCAGTGACAGACACCCAGGTGAGCCAATCAACATACAGAACAGAATATGACCAATCACCAGACAGAACACCAGAGGGGGGGCTTCCAACTATAAAACACACGAGACATCAGCACTCTGCTTCTTTACACTGGTGACAACTGTAGTGACAGTCAGGGTGTACAAATCATTCAACACCTTCTACACGTGGATCAGAGCTAGCCTGGTCTAGATAGTTAATGTTAGTTTACTTAGAGTAGTAGAGAGTCAACCCACAGGCAGCTGTGTGCTTCGTTACTGAAGTTCAATAAACCTTATTGAACCAACGCTTACGTTTGGTGTATGCTTGATCATTTAACTGCATCGTGTTGCAGACTGTGTTACCCCAGGGTAAATAACACAACATGATACCAGGTGTGGCTACTGCTTCTAAGTAACTTACCTTCAAAAATTCACTGACGACTAGCAACTGCCTTCCAGCGGCATGGAACAGATCCAGGCACCTCCACAGTTCCGGGTCTTCAAGCAGAAATTCAGTCCATACATTGCGGCCTCGGGCCTCGAAAGTGCATCCGATGCCCGAAATATCGCGCTGCTACTGTCGACTGCGGGGGACCAGGCCATCCAAATCTTCAATTATATCGCTTTTGCCGACGCTGAGTACAAGACCATGTTCCAGACTGTCTTAGCCAAATTTGACAGTCACTGTGAGGTCGAGACGAACGAAAGCTTTGAGCGTTATGTCTTCCAGCAGCGCCTTCAGGGTAAGGATGAGCCTTTCCAGTCTTTTCTCACTCATCTTCGGATTCTAGTGCAATCCTGCAACTACGGTGACACCACTGACTCCCTCATCAGGGATCAGATCGTGTTTGGCGTCCACTCCGACGCCCTGCGGGAGCAGCTCCTAAAAATAAAAAATATGACCCTCCCAGTGGCCGTCAAAACGTGCAAAGTCCATGAACAGGCGAAAAGTCGCTATTCCCACCTTAAGTCGGCAGAGCAGGACCAACTTGCCTCCCACGAGGCTGAGAGTGTACAGGCCATCGCCCGAATGCAGTGCCTGGGCATCGATGAAGGCGGCCATTTCACGTGCTTTTCCAGGGGTCCCACGCATGCGCACCACGGTCGGGAGAACGAAGCGGCTGAAGACTGCACTGCGCATGTGCAACGACGCACCAAGCCTCTCGACGTCGACGTGATGACGTGCCCCAACTGCGGCACCACCCATTTAAAGCGGCAATGCCCTGCAAGAGGCAGGCGATGTCTCAACTGCAAGAAGCTTGGCCATTATGCGGCTTTGTGCAGGTCTGCACCTCCGATAGGGGGCCAGCGATTCCAGTTCCAATGCAAACGTGTTCGAAGTGTGCAGCTAGGGCTGCTGGAATTGGAACCTGATCCCGTCACGGATCCAAAGGACGACTGTCCGCCATCCCCATATCGAGTGGGTATCATCACCATGCATGACAAGGCCTCCTCGCATTCAGCAACACACATACCCATCCTTTATGTGGACGAGTGGCGTGCCACAGTACAAGTCAATGATTGTAGCATCCGGTTCAAGCTGGACACTGGTGCTTCGGCCAATCTAATATCCCAAGCAGATCTTGCTTGTATCTAAAGGCAGCCAACAATTCTTCCGCTGGCCTGCCAATTGCTCAACTACAATGGAAATGCCATCACTGCGTTAGGGTCCTGTCATGTGCATGTATCCAACAAGGTCATCAAGGCCAATTTGCGGTTTGAGATCGTCAAGCCCGGCAAGGCTTCTCTGCTTGGTGCCCATGCATGCAAGCTACTCCATCTCGTCCAGCATGTACATGCCATGTCCTCTGCCAACAGCACTCTTCAGGCTGACATTGAGGAGCTACTATTGCAATACCCAGATGTGTTCAGTGGGATGGGTACGCTGCCCTACCGCTATAAAATTCTGCTCAGATCTGATGCCACGCCTGTCATCCATGCGCCACGCTGTGTGCCGGCGCCCCTAAAGAACCGTCTAAGGTGACGGAACCAAGTAACTGGGTCAGCTCGATAGTCTGTGTCAAGAAGCCTACAGGAGAACTGCGCATTTGTATCGATCCCAAGGATCTGAACCGCAACATTATGAGGGAACACTACTCGATCCCGAAGCGGGAGGAGCTGACGAGTGAGATGGCACATGCCAAATTCTTTACAAAGCTGGATGCATCACGTGGCTTCAGCAGGAAGCTCTGCACGTTTAATACACCCTTCGGAAGATATTGCTACAACCGCATGCCGTTTGGTATTGTTTCGGCCTCCAAAATCTTTCATCGAATAATGGAGCAAATGCTAAAGGGCATTGACGGTGTGCGGGTTCATGTTTTTAAAAAAATATTTCTTTATTCTCTTCCCTTTTCGCATTTTCTCCCAAATTTACACCCACCAACAATAAACAATAATCAGTAATAAACAATAATCAGTAACAAATATGTCAATCCCCACAGAAAATATGGAGGCATAGGATTCAGGGTGATTTAGCAGTTTGGATCAGAAATTGGCTCGCTGGAAGAAGACAACGGGTGGTGGTTGATGGGAAATTTTCAAACTGGAGTGCAGTTACTAGTGGTGTACCACAAGGAACTGTTTTGGGGCCACTGCTGTTTGTCATTTTTATAAATGACCTGGAGGAGGGCGTAGAAGGATGGGTGAGTAAATTTACAGATGACACTAAAGTCGGTGTAGTTGTGGACAGTGCGGAAGGATGTTACAAGTTACAGCGGGACATAGATAAGCTGCAGCGCTGGGCTGAGAGGTGGCAAATGGAGTTTAATGCAGAAAAGTGTGAGGTGATTCATTTTGGAAGGAATAACCGGAAGACAGAGTACTGGGCTAATGGTAAGATTCTTGGCAGTGTGGATGAGCAGAGAGATCTCGGTGTCCATGTACATAGATCCCTGAAAGTTGCCACCCAGGTTGAGAGGGTTGTTAAGAAGGCGTATGGTGTGTTAGCTTTTATTGGTAGAGGGATTGAGTTTCGGAGCCATGAGGTCATGTTACAGCTGTACAAAACTCTGGTGCGGCCGCATTTGGAGTATTGCGTGCAATTCTGGTCGCCGCATTATAGGAAGGATGTGGAAGTATTGGAAAGGGTGCAGAGGAGATTTACCAGGATGTTGCCTGGTATGGAGGGAAGATCTTATGAGGAAAGGCTGAGGGACTTGAGCCTGTTTTCATTAGAGAGAAGAAGGTTAAGAAGCGACTTAATTGAGGCATACAAGATGATCAGAGGATTGGATAGGGTGGACAGTGAGAGCCTTTTTCCTCGGATGGTGATGTCTCGCACGAGGGGACATAGCTTTAAATTGAGGGGAGATAGATATAAGACAGATATCTATCTGTCAGAGGTAGGTTCTTTACTCAGAGGGTAGTAAGGGCGTGGAATGCCCTGCCTGCAACAGTAGTGGACTCGCCAACACTAAGGGCATTCAAATGGTCATTGGATAGACATATGGACGATAAAAGAATAGTGTAGATGGGCTTTCGAGTGGTTTCACAGGTCGGCTCAACATCGAGGGCCGAAGGGCCTGTACTGCGCTGTAGTGTTCTATGTTCTATGATCCCATCCTCCCACCAAACCCAAAACATTTGCCCACATGTTCACATAAACTGACAAAAAGGAATCAGGAATCACCCACTGCCAACATTAACACCCATCGCCCCCCCAACCCTCCCACCCACCCCCCCAACTAATGTTCGATGTTATCCAGTTCTTGAAAGTACATAATGAATAATGCCCTTGAATTGTAGAATCCCTCCATCCTTCCCCTCAGTACAAACTTAACCTTCTCAAGAGTCAAGAATTCCAACAGATCCCCCTGCTATACCACGGCACAGGGTGGAGATGCTGCTCTCCAACCCATCAGGATCCGCCTTCGGGCGATCAACGACATCTGCCGCCGCACCCGTTTCCAACACTGGCTGGTCCGACACCCCAAATATGGCCTCCCGGAGGCCTGCGTCCAGTTTCACGGGCACCACTTTAGAAATTACGCTAAAAACCTCCTTCCAGTAATCCTCTAGCTTTGGACAGGCCCAAAACATGTGAACGTGTTTAGCACCCCCCCTCCCCGCAACGTTAACACACATCTTCTACTCCTTTGAAGAATCGGCTCATCCTCGCTCTCATGAGGTGTGCTCTGTATACCACCTTCAGCTGTATCAGCCCCAACCTTGCGCATGAGGTGGAGGCATTCACTCTCCGGAGCACCTCACACCAGAATCCGTCCTCCATGTCCTCTCCCAACTCTTCCTCCCACTTTGCTTTGATCTCTTCCAGTGGTGCCTTATCCTCCTCCAAAATAGCTCCGTAGACCGCCGACACTACCCCCTTCTCCAGTCCCCCTGTCGTCAGCACCTCCTCCAGCAGTGTGGAAACCAGCTCCTCCGGGAAGTTCTGTATCTCCTTTCTGGCAAAATCTCAAACCTGCATGTATTTAAACATTTCCCCGTGCTCCAGCCCATACTTCGCTTCCAGCTCCTTCAGTCCTGCAAACCGACCCCGAAGAAACAAATCCTTCAGTGTCTTAATCCCCTTCTCCTCCCATTTTCGAAAGTTTCCATCCCATCTCCCTGGCTCAAATGTGTGGTTCTCCCGAATTCGCATTTCCCTTGATTGGATTGGATTGGATTGGATTTGTTTATTGTCACGTGTACCGAGGTACAGTGAAAAGTATTTTTCTGCGAGCAGCTCAACAGATCATTAAGTACATGAGAAGAAAAGGGAATAAAAGAAAATACATAATAGGGCAACACAACATATACAATGTAACTACAAAAGCACTGGCATCGGATGAAGCATACAGGGTGTAGTGTTCATGAAATCAGTCCTTAAGAGGGTCATTTAGGAGTCTGGTGACAGTGGGGAAGAAGCTGTTTTTGAGTCTGTTCGTGCGTGTTCTCAGACTTCTGTATCTCCTGCCCGATAGAAGAAGTTGGAAGAGTGAGTAAGCCGGGTGGGAGGGATCTTTGATTATACTGCCCGCTTTCCCCAGGCAGCGGGAGGTGTAGATGGAGTCAATGGATGGGAGGCAGGTTCGTGTAATGGACTGGGCGGTGTTCACGACTCTCTGAAGTTTGTTGCGGTCCTGGGCCGAGCAGTTGCCATACCAGGCTGTGATGCAGCCTGATGGAATGCTTTCTATGGTGCATCTGTAAAAGTTGGTAAGAGTCAATGTGGACATGCCGAATTTCCTTAATTTCCTGAGGAAGTATAGGCGCTGTTGTGCGTTCTTGGTGGTAGCGTCGACATGGGTGGACCAGGACAGATTTTTGGAGATGTGCACCCCTAGGAATTCGAAACTGCTAACCATCTCCACCTCGGCCCCGTTGATGCTGACAGGGGTGTGTACAGTACTTTGCTTCCTGAAGTCAATTACCAGCTCTTTAGTTTTGTTGGCATTGAGGGAGAGATTGTTGTCGCTACACCACTCCACTAGGTTCTCTATCTCCCTCCTGTATCCGGACTCATCGTTATTCGAGATCCGGCCCACTATGGTCGTATCGTCAGCAAACTTGTAGATGGAGTTGGAACCAAGTTTTGCCAATCAGTCATGTGTGTACAGGGAGTAGAGTAGGGGGCTAAGTATGCAGCCTTGCGGGGCGCCGGTGTTGAGGACTATTGTGGAGGAGATGTTGTTGTTCATTCTTACTGATTGTGGTCTGTTGGTCAGAAAATCGAGGATCCAGTTGCAGAGTGGGGAGCCAAGTCCTAGGTTTTGGAGCTTTGATATGAGCTTGGCTGGGATTATGGTGTTGAAGGCGGAGCTGTAATCAATAAATAGGAGTCTAATGTAGGAGTCCTTGTTTTCGAAATGCTCTAGGGATGACTGTAGGGCCAAGGAAATGGTGTCTGATGTGGACCGGTTGCAGCGGTATGCGAATTGCAGTGGATCAAGGCGTTCTGGGAGTATGGAGGTGATGCGCTTCATGATCAACCTCTCGAAGTACTTCATTATGACTGAAGTCAGGGCCACTGGTCGGTAGTCATTGAGGCACGTTGCCTGGTTCTTCTTTGGTACCGGTATGATGGTGGTATTCTTGAAGCAGGTGGGGACCTCGGAGTGGAGTAGGGACAGGTTAAAGACGTCCGTGAATACCTCTGCCAGCTGGTCTGCGCAGGCTCTGAGTGCACGACCAGGGATCCCGTCTGGGCCCGTCGCCTTCCGAGGGTTCACTTTCAGGAAGGCCAATCTGACTTCGGAAGCTGTGATGGTGGGTATGGGTGAATTATGGGCCCATGCCCATGACCCTGCCCCCAACCTGAAGTGTTGGCGAAACTGCCTCCAAATTCTCAATGAAGCTATTATTACCGGACCCCCTGAGTACTCCCCCGGGGCTATCGGGAGCGGCACTGTTGCTAGTGCTTTCAATCCCAACCCCTTGCACAAACTCTCCTCCATTCTGACCCATTGGGAATCAACCCCTCTTACCCAGCTCCGCGCCTTCTCCACATTCGCCGCCCAGTAGTAATACATCAGGTCAGAAGACCCAAACCCCCTGCCTGCCTTCCCCTCTGTAGCAGGACCTTTCTAACTCTGGCCACCTTTCCTCCCCATATGAACGACGTAATCCTTCCCTCAATCTCTCTGAAAAAAGCCTTTGGCAGGAAAATCGGCAGGCATTGAAAAATAAACAGAAATCGTGGCAACACGTTCATTTTAATCGCCTGTACCCGCCAGTGACATAGGGAGACCATCCCACCTTGCCAGATCAGCTTTCACTCTCCCCACCAAACTAGATATTTTGTATCTGAGGAGTACCCCCCCCCCCGCCACTCCCAGGCAACCTGCACCCCCAGGTACCTAAAGTGAGTCCCTGTCCTATGGAATGGCAGCCCCCCCACCCCTGAATGAAAATGAAAATCGCTTATTGTCACAAGTAGGCTTCAATGAAGTTACTGTGAAAAGCCCCTACTCGCCACATTCCGGCGCCTGTTCGGGGAGGCTGGTACGGGAATCGAACCATACTGCTGGCCTGCTTTGGTCTGCTTTAAAAGCCAGCGAGTTATCCCAGTGTGCTAACCGGGTGCCCCCACATCTGGTCGAGATACCACAAAATACTCACTCTTGTCTAGATTTAGCTTGTACCCCGAGAAAGACCCAAACACTCGCAGCAGCTCCAATATTCCCCCGATCGACACACTCGGTTCCGTCACGTATAACAGCAAGTCATCGGCATATAGGGACACCCTATGCTCTATCCCCCCCGCGCACAATTCCTTTCCATACCCCCGAACTTCTTAATGCGATGGCCAACGACTCAATTGTTAAGTAATGGGTTAGGAAACATTGCAATTAGTTGTCTCATTTATGTTAAGTATCCATTAATTGACACTGATATGTAAAGGGGCTTCAGGTGGCCTCTGTCAGGTGATGTATACTGAGAGTTTTGTGCAAAGGCTGTTGGAAGGAAATAAATGTGTGTTTGTGAAAAAGGAACAGAACTTTAGATTCTTCATATCACAGCAACTAAAACGTCTAACAACTGGTAGCAGATGGTGGTTGCTGTGTAAATGTGAAGGGTTGAAAGATACAACTTTCCAGATCAAACCAAGGAGTGAGTGAGAAAAGAAAAGAAAAGGGATATATGGCTGAACCGAGGATAAAGATGGCTGGATATGACTATCCTCCCTTATTTTCTGAAAGGGAATCGTACGACCAATGGAGAAGTGCAGTAGTTATGTGGACTAAGGTAACTGCTTTGGGAAAGAGAAAACAAGGTATGGCATTGGCTCTTTCTCGACCTTATGACAGTAAAATCCGAAACAAAGTGCTTTCTGAGCTGGAATTGGAAGAGTTAGACTCAGAAGAAGGTCTGGAGACGTTATTACATTATATGGATAAGATTTATCTTTTTAGAAAGATGACTTGTTAAGTGTGTATGAAGCATGGTCGGATTTTGATAAGTTCTGGAAAATGGAGGATATCTCCATGGAAGACTATATAATGGAATTTGGTAGACTATATAAAAGACTGCAGAAACACAACCTGGAATTTCCACAGTCTGTGTTGGCCTTTAAATTACTTGACTGTGCTAGAGTGAGCAATATGGATAGGCTCCTGGTTTTGACAGGAGTTCAGTTTACTGATAAGGATACCTTATTCGAACAGATGACAAAAGCTTGACAAAAGTTTCTGGGGAAACATTTGATTCCGATGGCACTGATGACCCAAATATTGTCAGCCTGCAATAAGGCAGAATATGGAAGATACACTACTAACAGGATGGCGAAATCGTATGGCTACGAACAGGGTTCAAGACTATAGAAGGAGACCGAGACAAGGAAATTATGAAGACAGAAACCCAGTTAGAACCTACAATCGCAAGATGAAACCCAGAAATGCACAGGGCATGATAAATCAATGTTTTCGATGTGACTCTCAATACCATTATGCTTTCAACTTTCGAATGCGTTATGATAGAGTGTTTGAAGCGACACATGACACGGAAGAGTCAGAAGAGGAAAAAGATAGTGACCAGAAAGAAGGCATTGTCCTATTGACAAGCAGTTTTACGTCGGTAATGAGGGTGTTGGTTGCAGAATCCTTCAACTGTGCTGTATTGGACAGTGGCTGCACATCTACTGTGTGTGGAATTGACTGGTTAAAATGTTACCTGGACTCTTTGAATGCTGAAAATTGTAACAAGGTTGAGGAATTTGAACGTTCCACAAGTTTCAGGTTTGGGGATGATAATACTCTGAAGTTGCTGAAAAGAGTGGTGATCCCTTGCAATATTGCCGGAGTGAATCATTTCATTAGCACGGATGTTGTATCAAGTGAGATACCTTTTGCTTCTGAGCAGACCGTCGATGAAGAAACATGAAACTGGATATGGAACAGGATAAGGCAACAGTTTTTGGAAAGACGGTGGACTTACAATTTACACAGTACGGACACTATTGTATTCCATTACTGACAAATAATATTTCAAGTAGAGTGGTTAAGGATGTGTTAATGGCAGTTGAAAATGGGACTTTAGCTGATAAAAAGCTTGTGGTATTAAAACTGCATAGGCAATTTGCACATCCATCTCCTCGGAAGCTGAAAAATTTATTAAAGGATGCAGGGGTAAGGGATGACGAGTATACTAAACTGATAGAACAGGTTAGTGACCGCTGTGAAGTTTGTAGGAAGTACAGAAGGACACCAGCACGACCAACAGTAACCCTACCTTTGGCCAGGGATTTTAACGACATTGTGGCCATGGACCTTAAGATCTGGGATAAAGCAAATAATATATTTATTTAGCATTTTGTAGATTTAGCAACCAGATTTAGCCAATCAACGATTGTACGAAGTAATGAAAAGAGAGTAATTCTGGATCAAATCGTGGAAAAATGGATAGGGACAGGAATGGGTCCACCGGCAAAATTCCTCACGGACAATGGAGGAGAATTTGCTAATGATGAGTTTAGGGATATGTGTGAAAACATGAATATTAGAGTTATGAATACGGCTGCAGAAAGCCCATTTAGTAATGGTGTCTGTGAAAGAAATCATGCTGTCATTGATGACATACCGGACAATTTTGGCAGATCGACCAAACTGCAGGCTAAATTCAGCTTTAGCATGGGCAGTACATGCAAAGAATTCATTGCAGATGGTTGGGGGCTATAGCCCTTATCAATTAGAAATCCTAAAATTCCATCCATTTTGGATGACCAGCCTCCAGCTTGGGAGGGGACTACAATTAGCTCTGGTTTTGCTGAATATTTAAGTGCATTACATCGCAGTAGAAAAGCTTTTTTGGAAGCAGAAGTCTCTGAAAGAATTTGCAGAGCTTTAAGACATAACGTACGGCCATCAGATGCCGTTTTTCAGCAAGGAGGCATGGTATACTATAAGAGAGACAATTCTAATGAATGGAAAGGACCAGGGAAGATCATAGGCATAAGTGGAAAAACAATTATTGTGCAACATGGTAATCAAACTGTTAGGGTACATTCATCAAGGATAATGGGTACAGAATACAAATTTTCAAATTAGACAGAGCAAACAGACATGACGACGAACCAGAGTCACCTGGTACGCATGTGTTACAGAACTATGAGGACCAATTAACTGATATAGACGAGGTTTCTGTGGAGGAACACAACACTTCTGATGAATTAGAACAGGCCATTTTTCCGAAAGGGCAATTGCCAAAAGTTGGTACAAAAGTGACATACTTGCCTGAAGGGTCTAGTCAATGGAAGGATGCAACTGTTATTAGCAGGGAAGGCCACTGGAAAGTATAAACATTGGTTGAATGTACAGCATTCAGGAGAAGGAGAGTCAAGACAATGGATTGGGAAAACGAAGTTCAAAAATAGAGGGCACAGAAACGCAGTGCTAGTTCAGATAGTACATTGGATAGTGAACAGGTCCGTAGGAAAAGGTCGATAACTATTGAAAGGACATCCCACAGCAGAAGGGAAAGATCAAGCAGTAGCAGTACAGAACGAGATACCAGGCGGGAGAGGGAACGTAGTTCATCAAGATCTCGGAACATGAGTAAGACTACGAACACTAATAGGAGTAGAAGCCCACATGCACGTGAGACTTTGGTGGCTTCAAATAAATTAGATGAAAAAGTTATCAAAGAAGCTAAACAGCAATAATTGCATAGTTGAAGTGAATTTGGGGTGTACACGGAAGTACCGGATAGGGGACAAAGAGCTCTATCCCACAGATGGATTTGCATGGAAAAGGTTCTTCCGGATGGAAATTATAAGGCAAAGGCCAGGCTTGTGGCAAGGGGATTTCAAGAAAACTTAGAAGATCAGGATTTAAGGGTAGATTCACCTACAGCAGGCAAGGTTATTTTAAAGATCTTCTTGGCTCTATTAGCCATAAAGGCATGGGAATGCAAATCTATAGATATAAAAGCTGCCTTTTTGCAGGGGCATCAGCTCCAGAGAGACATTTTTCTCCCTCCTCCTAAAGAAGCAGCTAACACAGAAGGGGTACTCTGGAAGTTGAACAAATGTGTATATGGATTAAATGATGCATCTAGAGTCTGGTATTTTTCGGTAAGGTCAGTTTTGTTAAAGTTAGGCTGTTGCCAGTAGAAAGCAGATCCTGCAATGTTTTACTGGCACTATAAAGGAAATCTTTCTGGCATTGTTTATGATGCATGTCAATGATGTTTTGTGGGGTGGGACTAGTGATTTTGATGCTATTGTAATTTCTGGTTTGAGGAAAGAATTCAGGGTTGGAAGTCAGGCTGCCGGTGCATTTAAATATATTGGACTGGAAATTGGACAGACTAAGTAAGGGGCAACTTTATGTCAGCAATCTTATTCGGAAAGCATCAGCCCAATAGCAATTAGTCGTGGCCGAGTTTCACAAAAAGACGCAATGGTTTCAAAGATAGAAAAAGAGCAACTGCGAAGTTTAATTGGGCAACTGAACTGATTAGGTAGACAGACTAGACCGGACGTGAGTTTTGATGTCTTAGAGTTGAGTACAAAAATGAATGATCCCAAAGTGGAAGACATAATAAGAGCAAATAAAGCGTTGGCCAAACTAAAAATGCAGGAGTGTGTTTTGAAGTTCCCGGTTTTAGGTGACCTTCGGCACTTGAAACTCATAGTTTATAGTGATGCGTCCTACGCAAATTTATGTGATGGGGTTTCAAGCGCAGGAGGTTTTATAATTTTCCTTTTGGGGAGCAATGGTAAATGTTGCCCGCTTGTGTGGGAAACAAAGAAAATAAGGAGAGTGGTAAAAAACACTTTTGCTGCTGAGATGTTAAGCCTTGTAGAGGCAGTGGATATGGCCTTTTGTATAAGTATGATATTGACAGAAATTTTGGGATTAGGGGATTTGGGTAATATACCTATTGACTGTCACATTGACAATAAATCCCTGTGGGAAAACGTGCACTCTACAAAAAGTGTCAATGAAAAGAGGTTACGGATAGACATCGCAAGTTTGAAGCAGATGTTGGACAGAGGGGAAATAACAAAAATTAATTGGGTCGACAGGAGCTATCAACTGTCAGACTGTTTTACGAAAAGAGGGGCGAGTTCAGAAACTTTTGGGTATTGTTAATGAAGGGCGCTTGTTTCTGTGACTTTTCTTTTTCTTTCTTGTCCAAACAAAAAAGGGGGGAAATCATGTGTGTGTTTTTGAGTTCCTTGAAATTTTGTTTTCACCTAATTTTTTTTCTCCAAGGAATCGGGAGACTGTTAAGTAATGGGTTAAGAGACATTGCAATTAGTTGTCTCATTTATGTTAAGTATCCATTAATTGACACTGATATGTAAAGGGGCTTCAAGTGGCCTCTGTCAGGTGATGTATAGTGAGAGTTCTGTGCAAAGACTGTTGGAAGGAAATAAATGCGTGTTTGTGAAAAAGAAACAGCACTTTAGACTCTTCATATCACAGCAACTAAAACGTCTAACAACAATCGCGAGTGCAAACAGCAGGTGGGACATAGGACATCCCTGCCTAGTCCCACGGTGGAGAGAAAAGTATCTCGAGTTGATGTTGTTTGTGCGGACACTCGCCCTCGGCTCCTTATATTGTAGCTTTACCCAATTCACAAATCTTGGTCCAATCCCAAACCGCTCCAGAACTGTCATCAAGTACCCCCATTCCACCTGGTCGAACGCCTTCTCAGCGTCCAATGCCACAACCACCTCTGTTTCTTTCCCCTCTGCCAGTGCCATAACGACGTTCAACACCCTTCTAATGTTTGAAAAGAGCTGCCTCCCTCTCACGAACCCCACCTGATCTTCACATATCACCTTCGGGAGGCACTCTTCCAGCCTACCCGCCAGTACCTTCGCCAATACTTTTGTATACTGCTGCGTCCCACTGGAGCTGACCTGCTACAGACTTATCTCCATGTTCGTAAACTGCACCCCTTGCTCGTCTCAGTTGGCGCACCGCCTTCCTGGTAGATAGTCGGTCAAAGCTCGCCTGTAGTTCCTTCCTCTTTTCCAGCTTTGCTGGGTCCCATCCTCTGCATAACTCCTGTCTACCTCCAGCATCTCATCTATTACCCTTTGCCTCTCCAACCTCTCCTCTTTGTCCACCCTGGTCTTAAACAAAATCACCTCATCCCTCACCACCGCCTTTAGTGCCTCCCAGACGACCGCCTTCGACACCTCACCCGTACAGTTGAAACCTACATACTCCTTAATAACCTTTTCAATTTTGTCACAAAACACTTGGTCCCCCAAAAGTCCCACATCTAATTTCTACCCCGGCCGCGAATATACCTTGTGGACTGCTGAGAAAAACGAGTACTCCCGCTCCCTCGGTTGCAGAAACCTCCAAGGGTCCCCCCCCCCCCCCATTTCCACCATTAGCCCAGCTAATGCCTTCGCCCCCCCCCGATGGAAACAGGCCGTGACCTGTCCAACCTTGGCTCCTGCACCAAGTTCCAGTTCCCCGCCCCCCCGCTATTAGTTTGTGTGTGTCCAAGTCGGGGATGGCCCCAAACACCTTCTTTGCGAATCCCACATCGTCCCAATTGGGGCCATATACATTTAGCCACGCCACTAACCTCCCCTCCAGCGCCCCTGTCACAATCACATATCTACCCCCCTGATCCGCCATCACCTTCTCCATCTGGAAGCGTACTCTTTTGCTGACCATTACTGCTACCCCTCGAGCCCTTCCGTCAAGTCCAGAGTGAAACACCTGACTAACCCAGCCCTTTTTAAGTCTCACCTGGTCCTTCACCCTCAAGTGAGTCTCCTGCAGCATTGCTACATCGGCTTTCAAATTTTTAAGATGCGCAAGCACCCTTGACCTCTTGACCGGAGCTCCTAACCCCCTCACGTACCATGTGACTATCCTAACTGGGGGTCTCTCACCCCACCCACCCTTCTTATCCACCATCATCATACCACCGGGTCCTGCCCCATAAGCCTGAGCCGCCCATGTCAATTATTAACATTGAACCCCTTCCCCCTGCCTCCCAAAACCCCCCCCTACATTTCCTCTAGAAAAAACATCTCCCAGTATCAATCCCTTCCCCCCCCCCCTCGCTCGCCTCGTAGGCCCATCGCAACCTGCCAACCAGGCTCCAATATCTGCAGCCCTCCTCTCACCTCACCTCCGTTCACTAGCCGACTTTAGCTAGCTAGTGCGGGTGGCTCCCCCTGCCATGCTATACCGTCCCATCCCACCCAGTCCCAGAGAAAGAAAAAACAGAAACACCAATCCAACCCATACAATTCATTAAACTAAGATATAACCGTTGCATCCCAGAATGCCAATCAACCCAACTAATAACGTGAACTCTGTAACAATGTGAAGAGAAGTAAATTACAATACACGTCAGTGAAAAGAAAGTTATAACATTTATACATTTTCCAGCTCCCCAATCACAGTCCACAGTCTCTTCCAGCTCCACTCCTCACGTCTGCCCCAAGCCTTCTGCCCGCACGAACACCTCAGCCGCCTCCGCTGTCTCGAAATAAAAGTCTTTGGCACCATAGGTCACCCTCAGCTTCGCCGGGTACACCATACCAAATCAGAATCCCTTCTTGTACAGTGCCGCTTTCACTCGCCCGAACGCCGCTCGTCTTTTTGCCAACTCCACCGTTGAGTCCTGGTAGATCCGAACTCCAGCACCATCCCACTGCACCTCACGCTTCTGCTTCGCCCAGCTTAACACCTTCTCCTTCATGCAGTACTTATGGAAACTGTTGATTACTGCTCTTGGCGGCTGTGCGGGTTTATGTTGACGTCATCATATGGTCCACGACCCCAGAGGAACATATATCTCGTCTGCAACAAGTCTTCAGGCGCATACATGCCAACGGCCTGAAATTAAATAAAACCAAATGCTCCTTTGGCATGTTGTCAATTAAGTTTCTCGGTGATCAGATCTCCCAGCAGGGCGTGCAACCAGACTCGGACAAAGTCAAGGCCATCAACACAATGAAGACCCCAGAGGACAAGAAGGTAGTCCTCCGCTTCCTGGGGATGGTATATTTTCTGGGGACATTCATTCCCAACCTCGCATCACACAGTACAGCCCTCAGGCACCTGGTGAAGAAGTCCACCACTTTCCAGTGGCTACCCGCACATCAAGCAGAGTGGCTTGAGTTGAAAGCGAAGTTCTAGCTTTTTTTTGACCCAGCGAGGGAGACTAAAATCTCCACAGACGCCAGCCAGGACGGCATTGGGGCGGTGCTCCTCCAGAAGGACAACACCTCGTCCTGGGCTCCAGTGGCCTACGTGTCCAGGGCCATGACACCCACTGAGCAACGATATGGTCAAATAGAGAAAGAATGCCTGGGCCTTCTCACTGGCATCGTGAAATTCCACGATTATGTCTATGGTCTCCCGACTTTTACAGTAGAGACAGACCACAGACCCCTAGTGCACATTATACACAAGGACTTAAATAACATGACACCCAGGCTCCTGCGCATTCTTCTTCGACTCCGCAGGTATGATTTTGAACTGGTTTACACACCTGGAAAGGAGCTAATCATCGCGGATGCCCTGTCGCGTGCCATGTGAGCAGGTAGACTTCATACACGACATTGAAGCACAGGTGCTACTGTCTGCCAGCACCCTCCCGACATTCGATGAACGACTCGTCATCATTCGAGAAGAAACCGCCAAGGACCCTCTTCTGCAGCGGGTCATACATCACCTCACGAATGGCTGGCAGAATGGGCAATGCCCCCAATACTATAATGTAAAGGATGACCAAACTGTTGTCGAGGGGATCCTCCTGAAATTGGATCGCATCGTCATTCCGTGCAGCCTCCAGAGCTTGGTGCTCATGCAGATACATGAGGGACACCTCGGTATTGAGAAGTGCAGGCGCACTGCTCGGCAGGCTGTCTATTGGCCCGGCATCAATGAGGACATATCAAACATGGTCCTCAATTGCGCGACCTGCCAGCGCTTCCAGCCTGCTCAGCCCAAAGAAATGCTCCAGCAGCACGAGATCGTGACCTCTCCATGGTCTAATTTCGGAGTTGACCTTTTTCATGCCAACGGGCGTCACTACGTCCTGATAACCGATTACTTCTCCAGTTACCCCGAGGTAGTGCAACTGTGAGACCTAACATCCAGGACTGTCATAAAGGCCTTCAAATAGGCGTTTGCCAGGCATGGAATCCCGCTCATGGTTATGAGCGACAGCGGTCCCTGTTTCTATAGTCAAGAATGGTCCAACTTCACAAAGCAATACCACTTCCAGCACATCACCTCTAGCCCGCATTATCCACAATCTAATGGGAAGGTAGAAAAAGGGGTCCATATCATGAAGCAAATGCTCTGTAAGGCTGCAGACTCAGCTTCGGACTTTAATCTTGCTCTTCTGGCGTACAGAGCAACCCCTCTGTCCAACGGTATGTCTCCAGCACAGCTCCTTATGAATCGTAACCTGTGGACGACTGTTCCGGCCATTCATGTACCTGACCTGGATCACCTTCCAGTGCAGCAAAAGATGCAGCAGATCAGAACCCGGCAAAAGCTGACATATGATGCTCATGCTACTGATCTGCCCGTGCTCTCTCCGAAGGACGCTGTTCGCATCAAGTTGCCTGGTGGAGGCTGGTCAGCTCCAGCTGTTGTTGTTCGACAGGCTGCTCCCAGGTCGTTTGTGGTTTGCATGGCTGATGGATCTATTGTCAGGCGCAGCAGAAGGGCACTACGCAAAGTTGCCTGCCCACCACCGGATCTCACGTTCTCAGATGTCATTATGCCTTATCCGGACACCTCGCTCCACGAGGCCACCAATCTGGCTGCATGCCAACCTGTCAAGACACCACCATCCCCGCCTCCACCTCTCAGGCGGTCCACAAGAATCCAACGATAGCCCCAACGACTGGACTTATAAATAGTTCCTTTGTATATATACTGTTATTTTTCTGCACGCTAGACACCTTACATGTATATATACATTCACTCACCAATTGCGGTATATAGTTACTTTTGTAAATGTGTCGTATATGCTCTGAGCAGCCGACAAATTTTTTTTAAAAGGGGGGATGTCATAATATGCACCATGCACATCATGAGGTAAAAGCAGGCAGTGACAGACACCCAGGTTAGCCAATCAACATACAGGACAGAACACAACCAATCACCAGACAGAACACCAGAGGGGGGGCTTCCAACTATAAAACACACAAGGCATCTGCACTCTGCCTCTTTCCACTGGTGACAACTGTAGTGACAGTCAGGATGTACAAATCATTCAACACCTTCTACACGTGGATCAGAGCTAGCCTGGCCTAGATAGTTAATGTTAGTTTACTTAGAGTAGTAGAGAGTCAACCCACAGGCAGCTGTGTGCTTTGTTACTGAAGTTCAATAAATCTTATTGAACCAACGCCTACGTTTGGTGTATGCTTGATCATTTAACTGCATCGTGTTGCAGTCCGTGTTACCCCAGGGTGAATAACACGATACTCTAAATTTAAAAGAAAATAATTGTTTCCAGTAGGGCATTCCTAATAAGTTCCTGCATTCAAAAAAATTCTCCCCACCTATTCCTTTGCTTTTTTCGCCATAGAATCATAGAACACTACAATACAGAAGTGTCTCCACCAGTTCTTTAGCAGAGCTATTCAACTGGTTCCTGCAAATTTATTTCCTTTGAGTATTTATTCAATTCTCATTGAATCTACTCCCATCCTCCTTTCAGGCAGTGCATCCCAGATTACAGCAACTTAGGTTCAAAAGCAAAGTTTCCTCATGTCAGCTATTTTTTTCCTTAAACTGTGAGTCCTCTGGTTACTGACTCTCTTGGCACCGTTAACAGTTTAATTGTATTTACTCTATTAAAACCATCCATGATTTTGAACTCCTCTATTGAGTCTCCTCTTAATCTTCTCTATTTTACAGACAATAGCCCCAGCTTCTCCAGTCTTTCCACATAATTGACGTTCTTTACCTCTGGTAATACTAGAATAAATCTTTGCACTATTTAGTTCATATTGCCTCCCCGCACTGATTTTTCCATCCAAAATGTATCTTCTCTGCATCAAATTGAACGTAATAATGATAATCTTTATTAGTGTCACAAGTAGGCTTCCATTAACGCTGCAATGAATTTACTGTGAAAATCCCCTAGTCGCCACACTCCGGTGCCTGTTCGGATACACAGGGAGAATTCAGAATGTCCAGTTCACCTAACAAGCACGTCTTTCGGGAATTGAGGGAGTAAACCGGAGCAACCGGAGGGAGCCCACGCAGACACGGGGAGAACGTGCAGCCTCCGCATAACCAGCCATTTCATCACTATTTTTCAGCCCTCCTGAGCTCTGTCACTATCCTCCTCATTGTCGACCAAATTTCTGAGTTTGAGATTTTGTGCCTCAGTAGGTAGAACCCCTGCCTGAGTCAGAAGCATCAGTTTCATGTCCCACTCCCAAGACTTGTTGGCCATATGTCAAGGCCAATTTCATTTTATTCATGAGATTCACCTCCTATTCCTTTTGACCCTATTACCGCTAGACTACTGATCAGCTTTCTTGACCCCATGATAGATGAGGTTGCACATTTTTCAAAAATAAAATCTTGGGATATGGGCACTGCTGGCAAGACCTACAATTGTGCATCCCTGGCTGCTCTTCAGAAAATGGTGGGAGGCCTTATTGAGCTGTCCATGCGGTGAAGATACTCCCACAATCTGTTTGGTCGGGAGTTTTAGGATTTTTACCCAATGACCATGAAGGAACAGTGACATGCCTAAGATGGGCTGCTGTGTGAGTTGGAGGGCAATTTGGAGGTGATGTTGTTTCAATAAATATGCTGCCCATAACCTACTTGGTGATGTGCGTTTGAGAGGTGTTATGGAATTCTTGGCAAATGCAGTGTGTTCTGCAGGTAGTACACACTACAGATTGATCCTACTGTTGGTGGAGGGTATGATTGTTTATGTTTTAAGGATGGGCTATTGGAGATAGTCATTGCCTGGCACTTCTGTGGTGCCAGTCTACATGTTGTCCAGGCTTTTCTGCATGCAGGCACAGATTACTGTTTAATCATCTAAGTAATTGCGAATAAAGTTGGACATTATTTAATTGTCAGAAAACGTCCATGTTTCTGACCTCATCATGGGAAACAAGAGGCAGGCTCACACATGAAGAATGGCTATTTCCACAAGATATCTGATGGCTATAACCAGCACAAGCCAATCTCCCAAGAGAGAAATGGAGAAAAAATGTTTTTAAAAAGAAAAGGTGCAAACTCACTTTCTTAGGAATAGATTTGAAAAGCCTACTGACATGCATTTTCTCGGGTTCACATATGTAGGACAACAACTTGGAGAAAGTACCAGACAGCAACTGCCACTCCTGAAATACCTTCAGGAAAGGAGGAGAGGATAAAAAAGCACACAGCATTTTTGAAGGCTTACCAGCATTTCAAGTCTGTGACCTTGGTGTTTAATCAGTCTGGGAGACATATATTACCTCATACATACTGGATAGACAAATTGTCACTTAATTATATATGTTAGAAGTCAGACTTCCAAATAACTATCTGAACAAACTATGATTGGCATTGCTTTCTTTACATCAGTAAACAAAGTCTGATCTGTAGACATATGTGACACAAAAGTATGTAAAGATATTCTCTTTCTGATCAGTTGACACAGACAGCAGTTTCTAACTCCCCATCAAAATACTTTTGAGACAAAGGCTTTTTGAGTGCCAGGAGCTGGATGTATCTCTGTGATACTGCTAAGGCTCTTTTAGGAGTTGGGTGGGGGTAGAGTTCTCTGGCTTCTGACCATAGGAAGCAATCCCAACATCTCATTGTAAATGACTTACTACCATAAAAAGGCGATCAGAAAGGGAAGGTCTACCATTATTATCATAGAGGTGCAAAAACAATGCAATTCAGAATTTTCCTTTATACTTACTCTGGAAAAGAATTTATCAGATCTTGTACTTTAATAACACCTCAAGATATTCCAGTAGTCACTGTATGGCTGGAAAGTGAACTCCATTTCAAACACTAAGTGCAGTATTATCTTCAGTCAGAAAGCAGAAAAACACATATAAAAGAAAATGCTGGCCACAAAATTCAGCTGTAGGCACAAAATAGCATTGGCAATGTATACATACGCTTCAGGTGCAACCAAAGATGGATGCCGTTTTGGCAAAGATGTTGGCATGGAATTTAGGCGTGTGTGTTGAAAGTATGCAACATGTCAGGGTACGTAATATTGATCTTACATCAGTGAATCCATTTTCAACCTCAACCCTCAAGCTAACATCCTTTCTTACACACAACTTAACATGCATTCAGCAACAGGACAGATCCCCACCAGCTTACCCATTTGAAAGAGAGCTGACTGGTGGCGATTTAAGATGAGGGTCACCACACCTCAGGTGGAGAACGCAGGGCCTTCATGGATAACCTCTGTCAGTACGGAATAAAACCCGTGCTGTTGGCATCGCTCCACATCACGAACCAGCCGTCCAGCCAACTGAGCTAACCAACACCGCCCACCCCCTCCCCCTTCCCCCGCCTTTACAGCCCCGACTGAAGCATGCAGGCACTCAACAACATGTTTGGCACTGGCTGCATCATATTGTGCTGTTCGTATGCTCTCTGCATCACAACAAACGGGTACAGATTAATCGCACATCATAACCGCTGCACCTGCCTTATCCACATTGTTCCTCATTCTCTTTATTAATTAGCAATTTGTCTTAAACTATGATAGCTTTAGTAGTCCAGATAAATGGACTCAAAGTAATTCAGGAAATAATTTTCAATGTGCCCACGCCTTCCTCTTTTATCCATTAATTGAAACTTAAGTTAATTAGACACCAGATAATAAGTGCCTATGGGGAATGGGTGAGTGAGTTATGCATCCTTACTGTAAGAATGAGGTTCACAGTGCCTTATTGTATTCTGTAAGGCACCTAATAGTTATTTTTTGAAAATCATTCTCAGGATGGGATGTCACTCGCAAGATTTTTATTGTGCGTCACGAGTTATCCAATAAGAAGTTTGATTTGGCTGAGTAGCATACAAGCTCACTTCAGAAGGCAGTTAAGAGAGTCAGCCACCTTGGTGTGAGATTAGAACCACATCCTGCTCCTGCTGGATAAGGATGGCGGGTTTCCTATGTGCTACCACAGATTATTTATTGACTAGCAGTGTTCTGGAATATTCTCCATCTGTCTGGACAGATCAGTAAAGTCTGCATTTTACTTTGGAAATGTCTACAACTAGAAACCTGAAATTGTGATCATGATTTTTAAACCATTGTTAACGTTGGTGCACCAAAACCTATACAGCAGTGGAAGTCAGCAGCCTCATATATTGTGGGGTCCGCAATGTACCTGTTACATCTGGAAGTATTTGTTGAACATAATGTATATTGGGGGATAATGCTGTCAGAATGTCTCCACTCCTGGTTCCAAATGTTGTCCATGCGCCTATATCAGATTATGGTATTAATTTCTTCTATGCTTTTGTGCTTTCTCTGCTCACAGATATTGATGAGTGTTTAGTAAATAATGGCGGATGTGACCATTTCTGCAGGAATACAGTTGGCAGCTTTGAGTGCAGCTGTCGAAAAGGCTACAAGCTGCTGACAGATGAGCGATCCTGTCAAGGTAAGTCTTCATCCACATTATGTCTCGCCTCGTTTACTCCATTGCTATCAAAAATGAGGTAGCTTAAAAAACATCTAAGCTCGTAATTCTTCCCCTGAAAGCCCATGTTCAAAATACAGATAAATATTATGTTTCCTTGTTTACATTAAAGGCTCCATTCAGTTCATCTTCGGTTTAATGTGAGAAGCTTTTCGTAGCCAGGCCCAGAGATCTCTGACACTTGTATTAATTGTGCTATACGCAGCTCAAGAGTATAAACCGATTGCTTTGTGCTCGGAATTCAAAGAAAACATTTTATGCTGGCATTTTCTCAAAATACAACAACGGGTTAGATTTTAACTTTTGTGGCTAGGTAGGAAGCTGATCAGTCACCCATTACTCATCTTGCCTGAATTCCCTTTATGTTGATAGACCCTGATTTTCATAGTAAAAGGGCCTGCTCTCGGAAACTAGCTCCAGCCATGCAGTGGTGAGGTCTCTATAGGGTAGTGCCACTCAGATTGAAAGCAGAAACAGTGCGCTAGGTTTCTCCTCACAGTATTTGGGGTGCTTTCACCCTGATTTTGCATAGCAGAGCCAGTGACAATCCACTCACCCACCCCCATCCCCAACCAGGATCTTGCTGACTCCAGGCCCTCGGATAATACTGAGCAGCAGATTTTAGAACAGAATGAGTTAGTACAAATATTATTTGCGTGAAAAGTTATGTTATTCAAATCTGTTGTGCAAGTTAACAAAGTGTAATGATGTCCTGAAATGAGAAATGTCTTTGAAGAAGTATGCACGGGATTTTTCTTGGGAATGTCAGCATTCTGTTTCTTGTTGCACATTATTAGTAAACAGCACAACTGATTTGTGATTACTGTGAGACCATTGTAGAGAGAGAGAAGTACTGTTGCAATTTGCTCTTCAGCTAATTTGGGAGACTGGCGTCATGGGGCCAATTTTGGCTCCAGCTGCAACGTTTGTTAGCTCCAAAAGCCAAACCAAGGATTTCTAAATTGACCCCATCAGTAAAATGCAATGCTGTTCAGGGTCAGAACCGTATGGTAGGTTTATGCTGATCTCTCCCCTGCTCCTTACTTCTGAGTTAATCAAGTTGATAGAATTCATATGTTCAATTCTCAGCTCCAAATCACTGCAAAGAAATAACAAGTCATCTTGAAAATATATTTTGGAGCCAAGCAGCAGATATGATTGGCTCCAAACTGGTGTGGCCTGATATCTGCTTGGCTCCAGCTTTGGTTCCATTTACTGCTCACAGCTGTTAGTTGATGTTGCATTTCAAAGATAAAATTTTAATGTTGCAAATACGAAGCATGTCAAATATAATTTCACTTCTAATATTAATTCACTGTTGGACTTTTGCTTGCACTATATGGTTTAGGTTCAAGCCCAACACATGCTTTCAAACACATTGGCAAAATCTATTCACCTTAGTCTCTGCCGGAAGGTTTGGCTGGAATCCCAAACAATCGATTTGCGTGCTTTTCTCACAGCAAATTAGTTATCAGCCTGCCAGCTAGTTCCCCAATCAATGAAGGAGGGAGGGCAGGCGGAATGACATACCTAAGGCAGCAATTAAGATCTTGATGTTAGGGATATGGCAACAGTGTTTGCAGGAAACAATCTAGTAGGAAGAAGAATTGACCTGCCACATTGTTGGAGATGTGAAGAAGTTGTTTCCCAGTTCATAGACTTGTCTCTGGAAATGAGGATTCATAAAGTCAGGGCATGAAGGGAAGTCATTTTTCCCGAGAGCGGGAGGAAGAGGCCAGGCAGCCTTACAAAGCAGTAATGGTTTCAAGTTCTTGAGTCTTTCATTGGCCGAAGTATGATGTTGAGGATCTTCATTTGGTATAAGAAATTTGATGACTTTGCGGTCTGGCAAGGTAAGTATCCCTCCAAGTTCAGCTGCCAGCCATCACTCTATCACCTCACAAGTATTCCCCTGCACAGCACCCCTCTGAATGATGCACCTTGCTGTCATACACATTCTCTCCAGCCTCCTTCTCAAATTTCCATCTCAACGGTCATCAAACGCACTCAATCTCAACCTATTGCTTTCATGCTACTATTTTGCACGGTCATCCTACTCAAATGTCTACCTTCCACACACGGCCATCAATTCATTCCTTACAAACCTAACTGTCTGTCTCTTATCATTGCTGCAGAGGAAAGCCCACCAGTAGTGGAGCTGCAGCCAAGGTCACACTGGCTGCAATGTGGGAGGAAGCCCTTGAGGTGGGCAGGGTGGCAACGGTACAGAGCATTGGTGATGGAAAGATAGCATTAGATATCATGCTATCACTGGGCACTTAACCATCACTCATGTTGAACTGATATCAACAAATACATTAAATGTCATAGTCTGCACTATGCTAACTTGGAACCCAATTTCACCTACATTCAGCACTGACTTAGTCTCTCATCTCCCCCCCAAGTGCATTGATGATGGCAGCAGAGGAGATAAGGGAGGAGCTTGAGTTCTCAGACCAGAACTCTGAGGATGCACCATCACCTGGTTTCTGCGCACCCTCCACCAGCACAAATAAACACATCTCAGTGGGTCCAGCTTCTCAGAGATAAGTAGAGTAGCACATGCTGAGGAGTATATCACATACTTGACTAGGAATCAGGGGCTGGAGACAGGCACAGCAGTGGAAAGCCCCTGTTGCAGAGCACAGGACACTTCAAGCACTGCTAGACACATATCTGAGCCTCGGGGAAGATTATGGAGAAGCAACAGCAAATGTTTATGCATCTGACAGGATATCCAGAGGCTGTGAATGACTTTGGTCAGAAAATGAAACATTCCATCCATAACATGATTTCTGTGATGTCCAGGTCTTTGCACTGATGACCCACTCCATTGAAAGAATTCTCAACTTCATGGACAATAAAAGACGCAAGAGGCCATCGCGTGATTGCTGGCCTAGATCAATGGCTTCACACCATGTCTGCCGTTTCACAGACAATCGAAGAAAGCATCTCTTTGGTGGCTGAATGTAACATTCATTTCCCACTCTTGGTTAGCAAGAAAGTGCAGGTGGTCCCTAAGATGGAAGACAGTGGCTGATGACAGTGAGGATTCTTTTCGAGGAACCCCAACATCTTACTTTACCACCCTCCCCCCTCCCTCCAGATGATGCCTCCTGCCCTGATAGTTGAGTTTGTTCCTGTGCACATATAATAGATGATGCAGTCTTTGGAAGATGTCCCCCAGGCTCTGAAGCCCAGAGAATTCTGCCAGGCATCTCCATATGGCAGAGCAGGGGAACGAGCAGCCTTCCTTCCAGCTCTGCTGAAGCTACATGGGTAGCATCATGTAGAAGTAACAGAAAGCGTGCGAGGTAAAGGCCTTAATTACACGAAGGAATTTAATATACGTTGCACAAAACGGCTGTTTCCAACAAACTTTGTGATTATAGGCTTAAGGAACTGCTCCTCTCAGGGCAAGCTTTGCACTGTGGCTGACCACAGGCTTGTCCGTTTCACCATTCTGTACATAGCTGGTCGGTTTTACTCAAATGCCGAATTCCCACAGCGCTCTGGTCTTCTCCAAACTGGCTAATATGTAACCAGCAAGTAAACTGTGCACTATTGGGAGAGAGGGATGCCATTTTTTTTCTTCAAAAAGCTCAATTGCTTTCCTGCCAGATGTACTGGGGTTCCCACTGGACTTGCAACCCAACCTGGAAGACATGATGTGGAGATGGCGGCGTTGGACTGGGGTGAGCACAGTAAGAAGTCTGACAACTCCAGGTTAAAGTCCAACAGGTTTGTTTCAAACACTAGCTTTCAGAGCACTGCTCCTTCCTCAGGTGAATGAAGAAGTATGTTCCAGAAACATACATATAGACAAATTCAAAGGTGCAAGACAATGCTTAGAATGCGAGCATTTGCAGGTAATTAAGTCTTTGCAGATCCAGAGAGATGGGGTAACCCCAGGTTAAAGAGGTGTGAATTGTCTCAAGCCAGGACAGTTGGTAGAATTTCGCAAGCCCAGGCCAGATGGTGGGGGATGAATGTAATGCGACATGAATCCCAGGTCCCGGTTGAGGCCGCACTCATGTGTGCGGAACTTGGCTATAATTTTCTGCTCGGCGATTCTGCGTTGTCGCGCGTCCTGAAGGCCACCTTGGAGAATGCTTACCCGGAGATCAGAGGCTGAATGCCCTTGACTGCTGAAGTGTTCCCCGACTGGAAGGGAACATTCCTGCCTGGTGATTGTCGCGCGATGTCCGTTCATTCGTTGTCGTAGCGTCTGCATGGTCTCGCCAATGTACCACGCTTCGGGACATCCTTTCCTGCAGCGTATGAGGTAGGCAACGTTGGCCGAGTCGCACGAGTATGCACTGCGCACCTGGTGGGTGGTGTTCTCACGTGTAATAGTGGTATCCATGTCAATGATCTGGCACGTCTTGCAGAGATTGCCATGACAGGGTTGTGTGGTGTCGTGGTCACTGTTCTGAAGACTGGGTAGTTTGCTGCAAACAATGGTTTGTTTGAGGTTGCGTGGTTGTTTGAAGGCAAGTAGTGGGGGTGTGGGGATGACCTTGACAAGAAGTTCATCTTCATCGATGATGTGTTGAAGGCTGCGAAGAAGATATCGTAGTTTTCCGCTCCGGGAAAGTACTGGACGACGAAGAGTACTCTGTCGGTTGTGTCCCGTGTTTGTCTTCTGAGGAGGTCGGTGCAGTTTCTTGCTGTGGCGCGTTGGAACTGTCGATCAATGAGTCGAGCGCCATATCCCGTTCGTACGAGGGCATCTTTCAGCGTCTGTAGATGTCTGTTACGCTCCTCCTTGTCTGAGCAGATCCTGTGTATACGGAGGGCTTGTCCATAGGGGATGGCTTCTTTAATGTGTTTAGGGTGGAAGCTGGAGAAGTGGAGCATCGTGAGGTTATCCGTGGGCTTGCGGTAAAGCAAAGTGCTGAGGTGACCTGGAAGAGGACAAGAACTCACACGGAAACTCTACTTGAATGTCACTTTTCAGTATTTTCCAACCCCACAAGCTCTGGAACCCACTTCCACTTGGCTGGGAAATCTCTGCCCAAAATCTAAGCTGACCTGTCAGAGCAGGACTGAAAGAATGATGCCTTATTGGACGTGCGATACTAAACCAAGGTCTAAACGGATATCCCGATTGTAGTCATATCTGAAGTAAAAGTCTCTTGGCAAACCATTTCCCACACTCACATGCACCCATAATAAGCACCAGATTAACTGGTTATTTATGTTGTTGTATGTGGGACTATGGTGAGAATTTTGTGTGATGTGTGAGTGCGCACAAAATCACGCGGGAAGATGTGGGCACAACTCCCAAAGTGATCGCCTACTCACACAACATTTTGGTCGGCGTGCATTTGCCCCAACAGTCAAGCAACCAATTGTGCCCTTTAAGGGGCCAATGTATCACAATTTTACACAGAACATCTGCCTTTCCGGTTGATGGGTGGACCGATAGACAAGGCGGCCTTTATGTTGCAGCTGCAACCTCGATCCAGCACTCAAATAAAATTAACAAATATGTCTGGGAAATGAGGTTTGTCTGTGATTGTGTTGCTGAGACAGTTTTTCCATTGCTATTTATTTTTCACAGGTCTTCAGCTCCCTGAGGGAGCACAGTTGGAGTACTGGCACGCAGCCTCCTTTTCTCAGTGCCTGCCCCCTGCCCACCCTCCGCCCACCCTCCCCGTCAGCGCTCAGCCTTTAACAGCTCGTGTTTCATGCTGGGTGTCTTGTCAGTTGGCCAACCAGCAGGAAATCATGCTCTGGGGCCACCTGGCAGCATATTCCACGACTGCTTCTGGGCCCACTGAGTGAGTACACCCAACGACAAAAAATTCAGACCTGTCTTTTGACTGCAAGTGAATAGCAGACTTCACAAAGACAACTGTGACATAACTAAAAGTTCCCATTGACGGAGCATTTTGGGATGAACTGCTGATGGATTGAGAAGTTGATCATAAATGCAAATGCTTTCATCCAGCTGAATCAAATGTCTTTAGTGATAGCTATAATTACAGCAGATGGCATGGTACTACGGCAAACTATGTATGCTACCACATTGTCGAAAACCATTGAATTGAAATTGATCAAATCATTAAACCGTTAATATTGTTCAGTACATTTTATTGTGTGATTATATTTTTGCAATGTTAATGGCTACTGTGAAATATTAATCACACAAATGTTTCCTGCTGTGTGGCTTTTTAATCATGTTTATTGGTCTTGGCTGTTTTCTGTTTGAAAACTAGCTACAGCCCATTATTGAAATAATTCAACTTTATGTGGCACTATCCCTTTCATGTAGCACAGGTTAATAGATGGCTGGTGCTGAGTTACAAAGCAGTAATTCTGTCCTTAATATTTGCATCATAAACCATCTGAGTAAAATTCATGGCCATTGCAAAATCTGAAGTCTCAGTTAGCTCCTTAAGGTAGACATTTATTATTACGTTTTTACAATACATAAAACGTTCTCAATTTATTTTAAAATGAGCTATTCTGTAGCTGATACAGAGAATACTATAGGGACGATGTCACGTACAGCAGTGCTTTTCAAACTTTTTTTCCCGGGACCAACCTTTACCTTTACCAACCGGCTGACCATTGCGACCCATGCCAACCTTCGTGGCCCACACCCAGCCGACCTTCGCGGCCGACACCCAGCCGACCTTCGCGACCCACGCCCGGCCGACCTTCGCGGCCCACACCCAGCCGACCTTCGCGGCCGACACCCAGCCGACCTTCGCGACCCACGCCCGGCCGACCTTCGCGGCCCACACCCAGCCGACCTTCGCGACCCACGCCCGGCCGACCTTCGCGACCCACGCCCGGCCGACCTTCGCGACCCACGCCCGGCCGACCTTCGCGACCCACGCCCGGCCGACCTTCGCGACCCACGCCCGGCCGACCTTCGCGACCCACGCCCGGCCGACCTTCGCGACCCACGCCCGGCCGACCTTCGCGACCCACGCCCGGCCGACCTTCGCGACCCACGTCCGGCCGACCTTCGCGACCCACGCCCGGCCGACCTTTGCGACCCATGCCCGGCCGTCCTTCGCGACCCACACCCGGCCAACCTTCACGACCAACGCCCGGCCGACCTTCGCGACCCAAGCCCGGCTGACCTTCGCAACCCACACCCGGCCGACCTTCGCGACCCACGCCCAGCCGACCATCGCCACCCATGCCAGGCTGACCTTCGCGACCCACACCGCTCGTCCTTTACCACCCATGCCAGCCGGCCTTCGCAATACACCATTTTCACTTACCTTTAATGCAACAGGTGAGCCTGTTTGGTCCTCACAATCTCACTTGCTTTGTCATTCAATGTTGCACTTCTGCTAAGGGCTTCAGCTGATGATTTAAGTTCTCGCTGCATCCTTTGGAAAAAAATCAAGAGGTTTGTCCTTGAACTCACCATGCTTAGTCTCCAAGTGCCTTTGATGTTTTGAGGGTTTTAAACTTTCATGTGCCAGTACTTCCCTGCATATAACACACCTGGGCTTTACATCCTGATTTTCAATGGCAAAATTAACAATGCTTTACCTCAGGAAATCATCTTGTTCCCAATTTCAGTTTCTTCTTAATGAGTTGTTCACCAGAGCCTTGGAACTCTATTCAGCTCACACCAGCACTGCTTTGTCCTGCCATGGACTCTCCTGAGAAGCTCTCTCCAGCAGATTCCGTTGGGATATTCTGGTCTGTTTGTGTCTCTGGTCCTCTCTTCCTTATTACAAAATTATCCATCTTCATTTCCCCACAGTCTTGTTGCTCGTTGGCTGGCAGCTACAAAATGGAGAAATCTCTGTGATTTCACACACACAGCACATGACATCAGTGTATGGGGGCGCATGACCGGCTCTCTGCCACCACTTCTGGTGGGAACACTCTATCGCTTTTTTAAAAAACCTGGTCTTGGGACCCGCTGGGCTCCCTGCCTGTGGACTGCTACATCTGGCTGAGGGGGCATGCATACACGGGACGGACGGCATTCTGAAAGCCAGTAGCGACCATTGGGCATTTTCTCCCTTGATTGGGAACAGTGCGACCTTCCCGACACCTGCCTGTGACCCACACGTGAGTTGCGGCCCTGAGTTTGAAAATGACTGATGTACAGTAAGTGAAAGAGTATTAAAGATGTTTGTGAGATCAGAATTACAGTATATTGCACCATATGACTGTTAATATAATAATGCAAGAGTTTGTTCCCCAGTGGAATACAGCAATCTGCTGTAACATTTATACATTGCTATACATTTTCTTATTGCTTACAAGCATACAGTAACTTTTCGTTATGAGATGACATTCTTATCAAACTAAGGGAAGAATTTTCCATTCCGGAGACTAAGGGCGGAATTCACCACCCTCCCAACTCTGCTTTGCAGTGGGGAAGGTGGCCCGCTATTGACCAGCAGCAGGATCTTCTGGTCCTAGGGTAAATAGGGTTTCCTGCTGTTCATGAGGATCCCGCAGGGGGTGTCAGCAGGGATGGTAAATGCCAACCTAATTCCAGGGAAGGAAGCAAAAGTCAGGAATGACTTCTGCTGGCAAGGGGACGGCTGAGCACGGCTGTTCAGCTCATAACTTATACAGCTGCGAGAAATCTAATTTTGGGCGGGGGCGGGGGGGCGTTGGGGTGAGCATGATGTGGCCCACCCTGCCATCACCTCATAGGCTCCAACATCTGGCTGTCATATTTGAACAGCACCTAGATGGCCACTCACCATTCACTCATCCATTCTGCTTCTTGAGCCCCAGCCAACACCCTGCCAATCCTGGCTCGGTCTTGTCCCCTCCTCAACGTTCAGCCTTGATGCATCATGTATGACAGGCAGCTGATATATCTCAGTGCGAAGACAAAAACAGTGCCTCCTGACCTGAAAGTCCACAAAGAACTCTACCTCGTCAGGTACATGCCATCTAAGTACAGTTGTGAAACAGAATATTCTAAATTCCTGCTGGCAGAGCATTGTGTTTGGACAGGGGGCAAGATTCTGGAGAGATGGGCTTTTAGTGAGAATGCGTGTGTTGAAATTGGGATTCCTGACATCGATCAAAGGGACACTCGACCCACCTTTAAGCTGCCATGAAAGGCAGAGGAGCTAGATTCCAAACTAATTTCCCGACGTCGAGAAACTGAATTTTGCCCTCACCAAATCTTGCTCCCCCACCCGCCACCATTTCAACCTCTGGTGGGAGTGGAAAATTCTGCCCTAAGAGATTTTGTCAATCCTCCAATGATGCTTGTGGTGGAGGAGTGGGGGAGGGGCTGCTGTAAGAGCCCCCGATGTTTGTGGGGGAGCGACAGGAGGGTCCCCCATGTCCATAGTGGGGAGGGAGGCAGGGGGAGTTTATTTTCTGTGCTATTCAGATTTCTGTGGGGCCAGCCTTGTCGGCTCTATCAGGCCTGCCCTGCTACAGTGATGGCGTAAGTCTGAACTAAATAACTTTGCTGCTCAGCTGGCAAGCTACACAATGGGTTTCAGTCACAACCTGACACGCTGGAAAATATGGGAAATTTCCACCCAGTGGCTTCAGTTTTCCCAATGTTTAGTTGAAGGGAATTTCTACCCATCCAGTACTGAATGTCATTCAAGCAGTGTGACAAATCAGAGACTGTAGAGGGTCAAGAGACATGGTGGTGGGGTAGAGTTTCATGGCATCAGTGTATAAGTGGAACTTAACATCATGGATTCCAATGATGTCGCCAAGGGGCAGAATGTAGAGGAGACATGTGATGGAGCAAAGTTTAGCTCCTTATGGACTTCAGAATTAATAGTGTAGGAGAGGGTAGAGAAGTGATTGCATGTGATTTTCAAGCTATGAATACAGCTGGATTTGTACACTAATGTAGGGGTGACTCATCCTTTTGACTCACTGCAATTGGCACCTTTGGAGATCCATTGGTATGTGAATATGATCAAACAAAGAATAACATGTCATGTGTCATACATATAACAAGTCAAATTATGGTCTATTATTTCAAAAATTCATTTATTGCCTCACATGTTTAGGAATGGGGCAGATTACACTTGAGTATTTGAAAAGTCAGTCCTAATTTTATATATATTCTATAAATATGTAAATATATTTTTTTACAGTTTAGCTTTACATAAGAATTATTATTACAAGTCCAGTCTTGGTTTGAAAAATGCAGGTGTGAATTTGGTTTTTGGTGGTGGTGAGAAATGGTTGGTAATTAATTGGCAATCTACTTTGTACCCTGTCCGAATTTTGTTCCATTGCAGTTACTTGGACAGGGTATGAAACAGGCTATGTAATCACTCTTGCCTGGTTTGAATGAAGACCGCTACCTTGCCCAGAAATTTAGACAGTGCTTAAAAATAGTTTGTGTATTACTAAATAGGAGAAGGAGCATCCCCAACAGTTAAATTCAGATTTACAGTCTGGGTTTGTGCAAATATATGTGGACTAATGTTGGTTCCACAAATTGTCTGAAGTGTTGTTTTATTTCTGAATTGTACATCGTCTGCTGCTCAATAAATTAAGATTTTCTTAAGAGTAGATCTGAAGGTTTAGGTCAAAAAATAATTTGAAGCACAACTATTTTTTGATTGAAGGATTTGGCCTAAATAAGTGTGAACAAAAGAATCGCCACATAGACAACAGAAGCACAATTGTGCATGCATTGCATGATCATTGTCTTTTTAGAAGTGTTTTATCAATAGATAATTACAACATCCATCTCTTCATCACAGTCTGCTCCAAATCATCTTGTCGTGTACACTAGAGCTTCAGTGTTACAGCTTTGCTGTTACAGTGCTTTGCTAAATATCTAAAGTAACCTGCACTGAAACGCTTGATTAATTCCAAAGGTGATGAATGCCATATTCCAGAAGCACTGGAACTTGGCCACATCTGGGGCTGTGAGCCAAAAGCATTTAGTCCATTATTGTACCAAAGGGGGCAATATATACTTTATATTCTTTCTGGAGAATTTTGGTTCTTTTTTAATACTATGTAACATTGCTCAAATAACTGTGCTTGGAAACTGAAGTTTACTCATGAAAATGAGCAAAATGGGACATTTGTCGAATCACATTAATTACCATCGTCGTCGGAAAGTTCGCTTTAGCTGTCAGTTGCTTCCTCATCAAGCGGCATTTCATCAGGTCAGTTTACTTTGAATGGGAGTCAATAGGTTTTTGCACCTTTCTAGCTGCTAAATGAAGCTTGTGGTAGAGCACAGTCTGCTTATTGTTGGGATTTTCCAGACCATTGACTAACAAGCTGCATTTGAATGAGCAGTTAATTTGGCTTGAACCAGAACGGCAAAACACTTAACCCTTTTCTTCCTGCTGTTATATCCGTGTTGTTCAGTGGGCAATGGGTTGCTTCTCAAAGGGCATTTGTTTTTCACGTTTCTTTCCTCATGAAGGTTTGGGTCACCCATTCTAAACCCAATCTCATACAACAGCCCACATCTTGAGGGATGCTAGCACAATTTCAGCAATGGCTTCTGTTGAATTAATGAATGCATTTTAAAAAATTCACAGAGACATGGAATGTATCAATGCACTCTTCTATGAGTAATGACTCATCTAAATGTAAACCTACTTAAAAATACAAATGTGCATCTAGACTCTTGATAACTCAAAAGATCGAACTTAGTTATTAGCGGAGATTCCTGTGTGGTAAACTGTAAGCTTCAAAGTTAATATGGTGTGAATTGGTCAGATCAATGCTGCAGCAGGAAGCAAGACCCATCCTGTTGCGGCTGTTCAAGTGGAATTTTTTCATAAGTTAGGTGGTGCTGGTGGTGGGGGCGGAAGGTGGGGGTGGTTCTTCAGCAGAATCCTAATCAATTAAAGGTAATCTTATTTCTTTGTCTATTTGAAAGAAATGAAATTATCGGTGTTTAAACCTCCTATCTTGACTGCATTATGCCTTGTGAGAATAGCTTATAAAGAAAAACAATTTTACTGCATTGGAAAGGTTGATGGATGAGAATTTTCTCTGCACACTATATTGAATCAAACTGTCTAGCAATTTATGAAACGGGTTTAAAGGAAGAAAACAACATTGCTATAGCACTGTTCATGACCTCAGGACATTTCAGAACAATCTACAGCCAGTGAAGTACATTTGAAGTATAGTCACTGATGTCATGTAAGAAATGTGGCAGCAAACTGCAGAGAGCAAATCCTCACAACCTGAAATGAGATTTCTTTTATATGATATATGTCTAGATTTAGATTTTGGCCGGGGTAGCAGAAAGATCTCTCTTGCTCTTCTTTGAATTAGTGCGACCAGGGTATCATTTATATCAAACCATAAGGGCAGACAGGGGCTCAGTTTAGCAACTCATTTGAAAAGTGGGATCTCTAATGGTGCAGCATTCATTCAATACTGTACAGAAGTAACAGCCAGATTGTATGCTCGAGTCTCTGGGGTGGAACTGGGGTGTAGCTCTCCAGCTGCACAGACCGGTTTTCTCTCCAGATATTGAGCCTCTCTGAGTTAAAAAAAAATTAGTGGCCGTGGTCTACAGCATCAGTCTGGTGCGGCAGGGCCCGATAGAGCCAGCAAGGCCAGCTCCACAGAGGTCAGGGTCCCTTCTTTAAGAGGGCACCCTAATCGAAACTGAAAATAACCCCCCCCCACCCACACCCCTCCTCCCCTTACTGTGGAAGTATCGCTGGCATTCTCCCCGCTCACTTGCCCAATGCCTGCAAGTTACCCCCCTCAATGGTTTTGACACTTTTCCACCCCCCCTTCCCCCAACCCCACCCCCCTGCCCCCAATGTGGCTCCCCAGAGGGACTGACCCTTGGCATGGTTGGCACTGTCAGGCTGGCACTCCCTCTCCCCCTGGGGCGTTACCTACCTTTGAGCCCGAGGGAGAATCCCCACGACTGATCCCAATTTTTCCAGACCTATTGTAAATCTTGCCGACTTGATGGAAAATTCCGCCCTGGATTTAGTATATTTACCCACTGAGTAATCTGTTGCCCAATCATAATCGCTAACTTTCTGTGATGTTTGAAGTAAAGTAACGATGATGAGATTGCCTTTGTTAAGAAAATTGTCTGTCAAATTTTATAAGTTATATCATTTTAATTACTACATTTTAGAGTTGAGTGAATGCAGATTTCTGTTAAGATTTATTAGTTTGTTTCTGCTAAAGCAGCCATCACAAAACTGAACTTTACAAGATTAAAGTAACACAAGAAACATTCATATTAAACATATGTGAGGGGATCTGGCCAGCAGTGAAGAGAAAGTATTGCCTATGCCAAACGTCCATTCGTTTACTATCCCTGAAACAAAAAAGTTCATGTTTCTGTCAGCAAAGAAAATCCACACGTCACTGAATTTCACTTTTGCGATTGCATCCAGCAAAACGCCTTCACTTTTTGATTTGAGATGAACACTGTTATTGAGTTTATAATTTGGGGGTCAGTTCTCTCAGTTGGCTGGATGGCTGGTTCGTGATGCGGAGAGACGGCAACAGCGTGGGTTCAATTCCCGTATCGGCTGACGTTATTCTTGAAGCTCCCGCCTTTTCAGCCTTGCCTCCCACCTGAGGTGCGGTGACCCTCAGGTTAAATCACCACCAGTCAGCTCTCAAAGGGGAGAGCCACCTATGGTCCTCTGGGATTATGGTGATATTTACATTTATTGATTTTATAATCATCTATGTTTCAACAATAGGGTGCCATCCGAATAAAGTGAATTTGGCTGATCTTGTTGGCAACCTGTAAAGCATTTGTGTGGATATTGTTTGAATCAATTTATCAGATAAATCTCACCACCATTATCAGAATAAATTAATCTGTTGACTTTTTTTTGGCTTTTGAAGTTGATTGGATGGGTTACCATGAAGCCAAAACCCTGTGAATGTTTGTTTAAAGCAATCTGTTTTTGAAAAAGAAATTGTGTGCAAGTTGTCAAAGAAAATTGTTGTGACTTCACGAGTGCTGGCATCCATTTATTTATTTGTTTTCCTCGGGTTTGTGGACCGAATCCATCACATTGCAGGAAATGTGAGTACAGTCTCATAAACAAGTTTTCATTCACAATGGCCAAAACTAATATTAAAGTTGGAAATTCTGAATCTGATCTTAAACCTCTTCGTACAGAAGGTTAATTTATCCCTTGGAATCCTCAAAAAAAGACGAAGATTAAAATCCAGGCGCATGAGAATTTTAAAAAATCCTGTACTTGGAGATTTCTTTTGGCAAGCTTCATAAAATTTCAAATGCAAATCTTTAAAAAAAACTACTTTCACAAACGTCACCAGGGGGTGAAATTCTCCCGAAACGGCACGATGTCCGCCGACTGGCGCCCCAAATGGCGCCAATCAGACGGGCATTGCGCCGCCCCAAAGGTGCGGAATGCTCCGCATCTTTGGGGGCCGAGCCCCAAAATTGAGGGGCTAGGCCAGCTGGTGGAAACGGCCTTTGTTGCCCTGCCAGCTGGCGCGGAAATGACATCCCCAGGCGGCGCATGCGCGGGAGCGTCAGCGGCCGCTGACAGTTTCCCACGCATGCGCAGTGGAGGGAGTCTCTTCCGCCTCCGCCATGGTGGAGACCGTGGCGGAGGCGGAAGGGAAAGAGTGCCCCCACGGCACAGGCCCGCCCGCGGATCGGTGGGCCCCGATTGCGGGCCAGGCCACCGTGGGGCCACCCCCCGGGACCAGATCGCCCCGTGCCCCCCCCCAGGACCCCGGAGCCCGCCTACGCCGCCTTGTCCCGCCGTTCAAAAGGTGGTTTAATCCACGCCGGCGGGACAGGCAATTTATCGGCGGGACTTCGGCCCATTCGGGCCGGAGAATCCAGCGGGGGGGCCCGCCAACAGGCGCGGCCCGATTCCCGCCCCCGCCGAATATCCGGTACCGGAGACTTCGGCAACCGGCAGGGGCGGGATTCACGGCAGCCCCCGGCAATTCTCCAACCCGGCGGGGGGTCGGAAAATGACGCCCCAAGTCTTCAAGGTCAATACAGGCTCGGGTATTTTGGATAACAGATTCCCTGCCCACCATCTGAGCAGTTGGTGGCAATCACACTCCCACCTACACTGGCTGCCCTGCAGCCATTTCATGCTCCAATGAGTGCATATTGGCTGGAGGTGGGACTTGCACCCCTCCGTTGGGAGGAGGTCCCACCTCCGAGAACTGCCAGCCGCTCAGATTGGCTATCAGCTCTCCAGTCCTTGCACTACCAGAAGCTGCACAGCACAGCACTAAAACTGCAAGCAGTCCCCACAGTCTATGTCTTGGTAGTCCAGGGGCAATTTTAGGGCTCTAGGGGTGAGGAGGGAAGGTTAGGCCCGGGGGGGGGGGGGTGGGGGGCAGAGAGGTGGTTGGGGTGTCAGAGGAGAGGCCAGAGTGAGGGGGGATTGAACTCCCAAAGGGGAGGTGCCTGATATTAAATGGAGACAGCTGATTGAGGCACCCTTGCCCCTTTTCACCGAGACCTCAACACCGTTGAGTTTCGGATCTCCTCCACCCTTGTACTCCTCCCACCAGCCTGAAAATTGAGGCTATGCAGGAAATGGTCCTTAAGTGGTTAATAATTGGCCATCTAAGGGTTTCAATTGGAAGTCAGCCTCGGCTTTGCCTATCCCGGTGTAAAATTTTGGCTAAGATGAGCGTGAGGTCAGCTGTAATGCCTGGATCTGGTATATCTCTCTTGTGGGAACCATGAATTGGATTCAATTTGAATTGGTTTTTGGAGCAGGCAATGAGCTGGATTAGGAGTTTGCCCCTGTCCACACTCTTGAGCTCTGGTTTTGTAACACTGATAAAGTAAAAAAAAACATTATGGAGAGGTTTAGCCAAGTAGAAATGAAGTGGGAAGGCCCCGAAAGGTTTTATGATCATTTCCCACCCACATACTCACTGACGAAGGAAAGTAAAATACTCCCTGTGGAGTAAAACTCAGGAAACCAGTTGGGGGATGTTTGAAATGAGCAAAGTTGAACTTTACCCCTTACTAAATAATGAACATTGAATTGGTGTTGCTAATAGAAACATAGGAACTGGAGGAGGCCATTTGAGCCGGCTCTGCCATTCATTATGATCATGGCTGATCATCGAACTCAATAACCTAATCAAAGAACAAGGAAAGTACAACACAGGAACAGGCCCTTCAGCCCTCAAAGCCTGCGCCACCCATGCTGCCCACCTAACCTAAAACCTTTTACACTTCCGGGGTCCATATCCCTCTATTCTCATCCTATTCATGTATTTGTCAAGACACCCCTTAAATGTCACTATCGTAGGGCAGCACGGTGGCCCAGTGGTTAACATTGCTGCCTCACGGCGCCGAAATCCCAGGTTCGATCCCGGCTCTGGGTCACTGTCCGTGTGGAGTTTGCACATTCTCCCCATGTTTGCGTGGGTTTCGCCCCCACAACCCAAAGATGTGCAGGGTAGGTGGATTGGCAAAGCTAATTGGATAAAATAAATTGGGTACTCTAAATTTATTTCTAAAAAAATGTCACTATCGTATCTGCTTCCACCACCTCCTCTGGCAGTGAGTTATAGTCACCCACTTCCCTCTGTGTAAAAAAACTTCCCTCGCACATCTCCTCTATACTTTGCCCCTCGCACCTTAAACCTATGTCCCCTAGTGATTGACTCTTCCACCCCGGGAAAAAGCTTCTGACTATACACTCTGCCCGTGCCCCTCATAATATTGTAGACTTCCATCAGGTCGTCCCTCAACTTTTGTTGTTCCAGTGAAAACAAACCGAGTTTCTCCAACCTCTCCTCATAGCTAATGCCCTCCATATCAGGCAACATCCTGGTAAACCTCTTCTGTACCATCTTCAAAGCTTCCACATCCTTCAGGCAGTGTGGCTAACAGAATTGAACACGATATTCCAAGTGTGGCCTGACTAAGGTTCTATACAACTGCAGCATGACTTGTCAATTTTTATACTCAATGCCCCATCCGATGAAGGCAAGCATGTCATAAGCATTCTTGACTCTCTTCTCCAACTGCATTGCCACTTTCAGTGACCTATGAACCTGTACACCAAATCCCTGTGCCTGTCAATACTCTTAAGGGTTCTACCATTTACTGTATATTTCCACTTGTATTAGACCTTCCAAAATGCATTACCTCCTATTTGTCCAGATTAAACTCAATGGGCCATCTCGCCATCCAAGTCTCTAACTGATCTACACCTTGCTGTATCCTCTGACAGTCCTCATCGCTATCTGCAATTCCACCAACTTTTGTATCGTCCGCAAACTTACTAATCAGTTACATTTTCCTCCAAATCATTTATGTATACTACAAACAGCAAAGCTCCCAGCACTGATCCCTGTGGAACATCACTAGTCCCAGCCCTCCATTCAGAAAACTTCCACTGCTACCCTCTGTCTTTTATGACCAAGCCAGTTCTATATCCACCTTGCCAGCTCATCTCTGATCCCATGTGACTTTGCCTTCTGTACCAGTCTGCCATGAGAGATCTTGTCAAAGGCTTTACTGAAACCCATGTAATCCCACTTTCCCCCCATAACCTGTGAACCCCTTCACCCCAAGTGCTATATCTAACTGCTTCTTGAAAATATGCAATGTTTTGGCCTCAACTACTTCCTGTAATGAATTCACAGGCTCAGCACTCTCTCGGTGAAGACATTTTTTCTTATCACTGTCCTAAATGGTCTACCCTGCTTCCTCAGACTGTGACCCCTGGTTCTGACCACACCGCCATCAGGAACATCCTTCCTGCATATGGTGGAATGGAATTTTTAAATACCTCAGTTTTGATGATATTTCATCCATTTATATTTCTTAAAGAATTGAAAGTCAATTTTTATACTTTAAGCAAAACTTTGTAATCAATTAAACTGAGATGTATTAAGTTTTGCTACTGCTCATCCCCAAAATCACACCTTGCAACCCCTGCCATCAACAATGCACCTATTCTGTCCACATGTCCAATTCAATGTGAATTCACTTCCCTTTATGAATGGTAGAATAGGGTGGCACGGTGGTGCAGTGATTAGCACTGGTGCCTCTTGGTGCCAAGGACCCATGATCGATCCCAGCATCAGGTCGCTGTCTGTGTGGAGTTTGCTCATTCTCCCCGTGTCTGCATGGGTCTCACCCCCACAACTCAAAGATGTGTACAGGGTAGGTGGATTGGCCATGCTAAATTGCCCCTTAATTGGAAAAAAAGAATTGGGTACTCTAAATTTTAAAACAACTGAATGGTTGGATAACATTTTTTACTCAGTTTAAATGCTGCCTTCAAGCCAATAAAACGATGTGCTCATACAGTAAGCTGTACATTTTTCCTGTGAGGTTTCCCCCTTTTGTTTCTAGTCATGGGTCCTAAAACTGAAGACCAATTATTAGGCTTAATGATTTGTGCTGATTGAAGTTTTAGGTTGCTTACTGCAAAATTCAAATGCTCCTGACTGTGTTACCTCCTCTGACTGACAACTGACAGTAATTTTTTTTTTAATAAACATTTTATTTAGGTATTTATGGTTTTATAACAATAACAGAAGAAAACAGTGTACATACAGATATAAACATAGTGCAAAGGCTGTCTTCCTCCTTCACAGGTCCGTCAACTGACAATAATAGTATGTGACATGAAGTGGGTTGGGGGGGAAATGGATAGTCACCTCACGGATGCCAATTTTTCATTTGACAAAGGGTAATTAATATAGAAAGGGTAATTAATGGAGGCAGGGCAGCATGGTGGCACAGTGGTTAGCACTGCTGCCTCACAGCGCCAGATATCCGGGTTTGATTCCGACCTCGTGTGACTGTCTGTGTGGAGCTTGCACATTCATCCCCTGTCTGCGTGGGTTTCCTCCGGGTGCTTCGGTTTACTCCCACAGTCCAAAGATGTGCAGGTTAGGTGATTGGCTATGCTAAATTGTCTCTAGGTGGGGTTACGGGGATAGGGTGGTGGATTGGGTCTGGGTAAAATACTCTCTCCGAGAGTTAGTGCCGACTCGTTGGGCCGAATGGCCTCGTTCTGCACTGCAAGGATTCTATGATCTATGATCTGGAGGCGACCAGCTGAATTTTGCAGGCAGACCTTTAAATGGCTTTGCAATATTACCACCCAATACTTTTCCAGGGTCGGTTTATCTCACTTGGCTAGACAGCTGGTTTGCGACACAGAGCGATGCCAGTAGCGTGGGTTTAATTCCTGTACTGACTGAGGTTATTGGTGAAGGCCTTGCCCCTCAACCTTGCCCCTCGCCTGAGATGTGGTGATCCTCAGGTTAAATCACCGCCAGTCAACTCTCTCACCCAAAGGGGAAAGCAGCCTATGGTCATCTAGGACAATGGTGACTACTCCTCTAAATACTCAAGTTTGACTGCCTTCTCAGTGCTTTGCCAGGACTGTCGCCGATTCTGGCGGGGCCAATCCCACTATAGGTGGGAGGCTGCTTAAATATGCACATTGAGATTTTATGCAACTGCAGGCTTGTTCCCCCTCGGCCCCCAGTTCTCTATTGTCTGGCTTCAAACCCTACAAAATTGATCTAAAACACTGCAGTCCGTATCCTCACCTATACTAAATCCTACACTCCTGCCACCCCTTTCCTCTCCAGGCTCCACATGCACCTGTATGAAGAATTCAAAATTCTTGAACTTTTTCCCCAAATCACTACATTGTTCAATATGACGGCGTCAACATGCCCTCAGGATCAGCGATTCTGACCCATACAGGGGGCCAGCATGGCACTGAAGCAACCCATGCTGCTCCAGCTGCCGATCCTGGCATCAGATGGGCGCCGCGGGTCTGCGCATGTGCATTGCGACCGGCGCCAATGCGCGCATGCGCGGTGGCTCCCTTCTCCACGCCGGCCCCGACGCAACATGGCGTAGGGCTACAGGGCCGGCGCGGAACAAAAGAAGCCCCCAGCCCGAGAGGCCGGCCCGCCGATCGGTAGGCCCCGACCGCGGGTCAGGCCACAGCGGAGCCCCCCCCCCCAGGGTTGGACCCCCCACACCTCCCCAACCCCCACGCCCCACCCCCACCAGGCCGCCCCAAGATAGATGCACGCTGAGGTCCCACCGGGTAAGACCACACGTGGACGGCACCAGTGGGACTTGGATTTTTTTAACGGTATATACACGTTGTTGACTCGTTCCAGTTTGTCTGGCCATTTCTCTAACATTGAGGATCAATCTTGTAGCTTCCCTCTGTATCAACCCTGGGGCCTAGAGGGCTGTTTCATGTCACAGCGACCAGAGCAATTCATACAACTCCAGGTGTGATCAATGCTCCTGACCATGGCCCTGTATGGCTTCAGCACAACAGATTTAAACTCAAACATTGTGCTAATCAAAGGCTTCTTTCATTTGACTCAGCCCCAAGTCATTGCAGTGGTTTCAAGAACATCCTCATTTGTCAAATAATGTGCCCTTACCTCATTGACATGTAATAATTTTACTGTAGCTTTGATTGATTAGAGGATGTTGGGAATGAATATAACTTCAGTGTGTCAGGGGTGTCCTTTGAACCACAGTCTTTTAAAGTGTTAGGCATAGCTTTGTTACACCATAACAGCTTAGCACGCAACCCAGATTTAATTTTTTAGCCTTTTTGAAACCTGAAATAATATTTTTTTTCTACAGGCTGCTGATAATTCAGATGAAGGGATAGTGGAAATTACATGTTAGCATCAGACAGTGGAATAGATATTGCTACATATCACACACAGTTGTAAAAAATCAAAACCATATGCCCACAGCAACCTTTGATCTCAGCTGCCGCATTATTACAAATGATGCCAGAACTAAACATTAGGCAGCATAGCTACTACTTGTTGGTTTAAAATATTACCAGTTAACTACTTTGATGATTCTTTTAATGGAAGGTCAGCAAGTTTGTTCAAACCAGACTTCTGCTCAGCGAATCCAGGCAGAGTGGAAGATTGAAGTGGCATGTTGCTTGTGCTGAGCAAAGTGCCACCATCTGAATCAGTAATCAAATAAAGACGGGAAGTTAGTTGGGTTGTCTTATTCAAGTGTTTGTATTTTTCCTTCTAAATTTAATCTGTGCAAATGCAACACCTTTTCTTGACACCTCACTGCCAAGAAAAACCAGAGATTTGGGAACAGAGGTTAGTTGTAAGGATGCAGTGTTCTGGAGGAAGTGAGAGTAATGTCATTGCCTGGGAAGGGTAGGGAGGAATTCAGGCCCTGTGTTTTGGTGACTGTTTATATTGGCAAATATCAAAATGGGCACGTGGCCTGGTTTATACTGGCACCAACTTGAAACTCCTTGTCTAGTTCTTGCAGGTCTCGGAGGCAAATAAAGCACTGAGTTCTGGAACTAATCTGGGGTGCAATTTAATGGAAATGAAACAGAGTCCCGTGTCAAGCGCATTTAGCCAGGTGTTTCCCAGTGCTGGTAGCGCCAAGAACGACCCCGCTATTAAACGGGACTCTGCTTAATTTCTGGGGTTAGTCCCATTTCCTGCACTAATGAGCCCGATCTCAACCCCCCCCCCCCCACCCCCCACCACCACCACCGCCACCACCATGGCCTCCGGACACCCACAATGCCACAACTCTCCAATAAGCAGGTCATCAAGCCCTCCTGCACCCCGCCTCATAAGGGCAGGGCACCCCCCCAAGCCTGATTCTCGACAGGGGCATGCTGCCACCTGGGCACTTCCAGCCTGGCACCCTGGCAGTACCACCTGGACACCCTGGCACTCAGGGTGGCACTGCCAAGCTGGCACTGCCCAGGTGGAATTGGGGGTGCCAGGGTATCACCATGCCCAGTTCCTGACTATTCAGCAGCCCCAGATCACCTGGAGACCCCCTCCCCCCTCCCCGGAGCTCCCCCGCTCCAGGAGACCCCCCCCTCCCCGGCCGAGTGTCAGTACGCCTGTTCCAAATTTGTAGGTATCAGTGCCAAATGCCGCCCACTCGGGGTCTCCGTTAGGTCCCAGCCGCTGGTAGATCAGGCATAGACATATTCAAGTGAGACTAACTGCTCATTTGAATATGCAAATCTGGGTCCAGACCTTAATGGACACCCCTTAAGATCTCGTTAGATCTCGCAAGATGTAACAAGGCCGGTAAATCTCGTGATCAAGTCCCAAGTCGTGCGCGGCGAGGCCTGTCAATTGTGCCACTGAGGGTGTAAACATGCTCTAATTAACTTCAGTAGATCAGAACTGTTTGTAGATACTGTTATTTGACAGTCATAATTAGCTTAAGAGTCAGAGGTAAGAAAAGGAATTTTGTTTTAGGTAGTTACTATTGGAAATGCACTGTTTGAAAGGAAGCAGATACAGTCATTCCTTTAAAAACAGAATTGGATAAATACTTGAAGGGGGAAAAAATGTCAAGGCAATCGTGGAACTACTGAATAGAAAGAGCCAGCACAGATATAATGTCTGCATGGCCTTCCTTTGTGCTGGAGGATTCTATAATTCTATATGATTCTTTCATACTGTGGAATAATAAATCTTTGATTTGGTTTTCACAGGGCTTCTACAACGTCCAATTCCTCTCTACCATTATAATTACATTTTCTGGGGGGGCAGCACGGTGACACAATGGTTAGCATTGCTGCCTCACAGCGTCGAGGTCCCAGGTTCGATCCCGGCTCTGGGTCACCTTTCGGGAGGAGTTTGCACATTCTCCTCGTGTTTGCGTGGGTTTTGCTCCCACAACCCAAAGATGTGCAGGGTAGGTGGATTGGCCACGCTAAATTGTCCCTTAATTGGAAAAAATGAATTGGGTACTCTAAATTAAAAAAAAAAAAATAATTACATTTTCTAAGTAAAAATGTTAAATAAATGATACTGAAGTTCTTCACAGACCCCACTTCACACAACAGGTCACATCAAATTATCTTGTTGGCTCTACAGTAAAGTGAGCAACTCCATTCGTTTTTATGGGAGTTATATTCGTTTGGTGTATGCAGAATCTATTTGTGATAATTCCACTAAGTAATCAAGGGAAAACCTTTGAAATAAATTCAGTTTTTTACAACATGTGGCATAATGTGAGTTGGGTACAAAGTATTTAAAAGAAAGAGAAAAAATGCATTTATATAGTGCTTTACTGTTAATGAAGTGTCATCATTGTTATAACATAGGAAACATGGTAGTCTATTCCCGCACATCAAAAGAGAGGGAATTAGTGGCCATGAAGTAGGGATGTTGAGCAAGGTAAGAAGTCTTACAACAGCAGGTTAATGTCCAACAGGTTTGTTTCAAATCACTAGCTTTCGGAGCTAGTGGTAGGTTCCAGAAACATACATAGAGACAAAGTCAAAGATGCAACACGATACTTTGAATGCGAGCATTTGCAGGTAATTAAGTCTTTACAGATCCAGAGAGATGGGTAATCCCAAAGTTAAAGAGGTGTGAATTGTCTCACGCCAGGACAGTTGATAGGATTTCACAAGCCCATGGTGGGGTGTGAATGTAATGCAACATGAATCCAAGGTTGAGGTCGTACTCATGTGTGCGGAACTTGGCTATAAGTTTCTGCTCGGCAATTCTGCTTTGGCGCGCATCCTGAAGGCCGCCTTGGAGAACGCGTACCTGAAGATCAAAGACTGAATGCCCTTGACTGCTGAAGTGTTCCCCAACTGGAAGGGAACATTCTGTTACGCTCCTCCTCGTACGACATCTACAGACGCTGAAAGATGCCCTCGTACAAACGGGATATTGCGCTCGACTCATCGATAGGGATGTTGAAGCAGAGATAGTGGCTCGTGACATCTAGCGAGATTTTGTTAAATCTCGTGTGGCATTTAAAGTGTTGTGAGGCCTCTCGTGAGATTCAATGGCCTCATCGCGTCACCAAGTCTGGCATGGCGAGGCTATTAAATTGTGCCCACAGACAGCCGACCACAATGCGAGGCAAATTATAAGACATTTTTAGTGTGAATGTTTCTGATTTGGCTCTCCCATATTTATTTCTCTCTTCTATTCCCCAATTTCTCCTTTCTGCCTCCCATCTTGCAAAGATGGTGATTCATGTGGGATTGTATTTTGTTCTGGGGTGATAGGGGAAGGAGGTGAGATGTTAAACGATTTTGCCATGTGACCAGCCCAACCAAAAACATATGATCTTATCGTTAACTCAGAGCTGTTTATGTGACAGAAATAGACTGGTGCTTTTGCCTTTATAACAACTGTAACCTCTGCAGCTGACCGGAAGTGCATCAGGAAGAGTTGTGTATATGCACTCAATCCGCACTGCGGCAGGCGGCACATGTGCAACTCTTCCTGATGCCAGAAACAGGATGGAATTTTCTCGATCTAAATCACTAAATCAGAATTATTTTGTAAAGCTGTCTGTTCGATTACCAAAGACTGCCAAATCACAGAACAAACAATGGATATAGTATTTGTATAATGATATCAAGGTAGAGAAATGGGTCAAATCTCGCACCACAGAATAATTAACTTGCCACAATCCATAATGAATCAGAACATGAAAATAAACAAAATAAATGAGTTTATTTAAATGCTATGGTTCCCCAGCGTGTTAAGGATTTGTGCAGGGAACCTCTCCCAATCCAGGTAGCTCAGCTGAATGATTATCATATTCTTGATCCCAGGGGTTAGGTTTGATGAGATGATGTCTACATGAGATAGTAAATTTCTTAAGTATTTTGTTCAAATTACATCTTAAAATTTTTTACCAAAAAATATTACAATCAATTCTCTACGTCTGAGTTCATTGGCAGTACATGTCCACATGTGATAAGGCAAGGGCGAGATTCAGGCTTGGACTGTTAAGTGGTAATTGAAACAAGTGCCAGACAATGACCATCTCTTCTGACCTTCTGATAGAGAGAAGGTCATTGTTGAAGCTTGCTGACATCACTGCTGCTGCACCTGGGGAGCCCCTTTGCTTGACACCAGGTTTAAGCCGACACTGGGAAGAGAGGAGTCTGTACCATAGAGATCACTAGATCTTTTTGAGCAGCCTTCCTTGAGGTGAGTGTCATTGCTTCACCTTCAGTCACAATATCTAGCCCAGTGTTTTTACAAATAGGCCTATTTATACCTTATCAGGGACAAAATCACAATCGGTGACTTCCAGTGGCTGAATAAGTCAAATGACATATTTATTAAATAGAATTGTGGGATTTTAATGATGGTTTCAGGCTGAAGGTAATACAACACCACCTGGTAGACTGACAGGTGATGGTTACAAATCAGTGTTATCATGTCATATTGGAATTTCCATTATTGCTGCCAGTGTGAAATTAATAATCGCAGTTCAGTGCTGTCACTTAACCTTAGGAATATTGGTACTATAAGGTCGCAAAAATAGGTAAATCTGACATTTTTGCATTGCATTTCCCTTAAGAAATGCTTACCGGGGGGCAGCACGGTGGCGCAGTGGGTTAGCCCTGTTGCCTCATGGCGTTGAGGTCCCAGGTTCGATCCCGGCTCTGGGTCACTGTCCGTGTGGAGTTTGCACATTCTCCCCATGTTTGCATGGGTTACGCCCCCACAACCCAAAGACGTGCAGGGTAGGTGAATTGGCCACTCTAAATTGCCCCTTAATTGGAAATAATGAATTGGGTACCTTAAATTATTTTTTAAAAAGAAATGCTTACCTTGTAGTTTTCAATGGAGTATGAACCCTATGCATGACTTTTAATAAAATGGAGGGAGAAAGGACTGGTTGGGAAGTATGCAACACAAAAAGGAAGGGGAATCAGAATGTGGGACCTGATCGCTCCAAATTGTGAGACCATTGTTTGGGGAACCACAAAATTGGTTAAATGCTGTCATTTCAAATTTTTAAGCAAATAGAAAATTCAGGGAAATGGGACAAGCAGAAGGATTGAGGACCAAATTGGGGGTGGCAATTTCCAAGGAAGCAAGACTTTGGTCAGGCTGCCGTCAGTTCCTTTCAATCGTGAAGATATTCAGTGATTTTGAGAAGGGGCACACTGAGGCCTGAACAGGGCTACAGGATAATAGGGGGTCTTTTTGTCAATAATAGGTCAAAAAGAGACTGTGTAGACTGTGTGGGTAAGCAAGCTGAGTCCAAGTGGGAGGCATTAATAAAAGGAGAGCAGAGAATGGGCGTAAGGAGCCCAGCCAGAGAATGCACTCAGTGGGCAAACATCGCAAGATGAATGCTCACAGCGGCAGATTAAGGCACAGAGATCAGAGCCCGAGTGTGGGAGGCCACAGTTATGGCGGCAGAGAAATGATCAGATCAGAGTGGGAAGCTGCACTCAGCAGGCGGGCAAAGAGAGACCAATACTCACTGCAACAGAGCAGAGGGTGTCTCGGAGAGTCCTGACCAGGAGGCCAGATTGATGGCAACAGAACAGGAAATGGGGAGTGGCAAGTCGTTGTGGATGAGCCCGAGCAGGTGTTGGTTTGCCAGGGCTGATACCAGAATAAGCAGATATAAACTGTCTGGAGTGAAAAATTAGTTTGTAACTTAGGTTTCAAGGAGGTGATTTGGAGTTGCCGTTTCTCTCTTGAGTAGAGATTGGAGCAGATTATTTGAGCTTGGTTGGAGGAAGGATAGCCATGGAAGCACTACCTAGTGACCACAGGTATGGAGTTATACATAAAGCCCTGACACTGAATTGTAAACTCTTCTGGGCAGCATTATACGATCTGTTACTGTTCATTAAGCAACTATCACCTTTCTTCAATTGTAGATTTCTCATCACTTTCTATTCAGTGGTAACCACTTTTAAAAGAACAACTGCTGAATGAATAATAATACTTGTCGATCCAATATTTGGCTCTTGGCTTTTCTTTTCTCTGTTTAATCCCATGAGGTGCATTTCCATAATTAATGTAATTGGTTTAGATAGTGCAAAGAAAATATCCAGGAACTAGGAGCAGGGGTTTGCCTTTGTTATTGGCGTCTTCCCCCTTGGGCGACTTTATTGATAGCAGCTGCTACCAGACAAAGCAGTGCAGTATCAGCAGTCTGTTTCTCATGGGCATTAACACCCACTACTCAAAGAGGGAATTTGCTCTGTAATTAACTCCAGACAGTTTGTCATTAATATTTTATTCTGTTCTAGCTTTGTAAATTGATGGATATTTTGAGCAAAGCAGTACAGAGTTGATTTATTTGTTGCTGCAGGGGGAATTGACCAGAAAGTGCTAAGTAGTTGGTTTTGTGGACTGAAATATCTTGAAGTGTAAGTTACTATTCATTGAGAATTTGAATCCGTATGTACATACTCTTTATATTGCTTTAGATTACACGAGACAATGTTGTAATTTCAGTGTCTTTGAGAGCAACATTAAGTGTTTCCTCTGCTTTTGTGCTAGTTTAAGCTGAGAGACAGCTTGCTGGGAAACCGAAAACCTTTTGATGTTAAGCACTCAGTGTGGACAAAGTACTCGCGGGTCATCTATAACAGAACCCAGATGCAAAGTAAACCTCCTCCTAATCTGCCCCAATCAATGTGCTTCAACTTAATTATACTGTACCAGTGCAATTTCTGTTTCCATTTATATTCCAGATTTGAATGATTTTGGTAATTCAATGCCAATTGGTGCTAAAATCTGAACACTTTATGCAAACAGCAAAACAAACTCCAAAGTGGCCCAGCTTTTACATTCCCCAATTTCACTTGCAATCTGCAAGTGAAAGGGAAGAGTGGACTTTAATTGTCAGATAGGTAAACAAGGAGGAGCTGACTGCATTTTGAACTGGCAGTCTCCATTGGTTAATGCAAGAAGCACTCATCCCACCAGTCTGATCCAGATTCAAATTCCGAACCAAGGTGTGAAAGGGCAATGCGGTAATCCAAGACATATCTCCTAATCACCTCATACCCGGTATTGAAAACTTACTTTTGAAAATAATGTGATTGGTTGCTTTAAACACAGCATTTAATGGAGCTGGTTCTGTTCCAATGTTATAATTTTGTTAAATATATACAAAGAACCTGAACCCAATCCTCCCTGGTTTATTATTTAATCAGCTGTAGCGTCACTGGCAAGCCAGCATTTCATAAAATCAGAAGAAATAGGAGCGGGAGGAGGACATTTGACCCCTTGAGTCTAGTCTACTGCCATTCAATAAGATCAAGGTTGATTTGATCATGGCCTGAACACTACTTCCTGTCTGTTCCCTATAACAGTTGACTTGCCTGTCGATCAACATGTTGTCTAGCTCAGTCTTGGATATATTCAATGACCCAGCCTCCACTATTCCCCTGGGGAAGAGAATTTCAAAGTCTGATGGCCCCGTGAGAAAAAAGTCCTCCTTGTCTCCATCTTAAATGGGAGATCTCTTATTTTTAAACTGTGCTCCCTAGTTCTAGACTCTCTCACAAGGGAAATTTCCTCCCACCACCTACCCTGTCAAGGCCCCTCAGAATTTGCTTCAATAAGATCACCTCTCATTCTTCTAAAGTCCAATGTGTATAGACCCAACTCTGTTCAACCTTTCCTCAAAACACAGCCCTTCATCCCAGGAATGAGCTGAACAAACCTTCTCGGAACTGTTTCCAATGCAAATATATCCCTCTGTACCCAGAGGTGGTCTCATTATTGCCCTGTACAGGTGTAGCGACACTTCCCTACGTTAATGCTCTACTGCATTTGCAATGCAGGCCAACATTCTATTTGCCTTCTCAATCACTTGCTGTATCTTAAGACTCATCTTTTGTGATTCATGTACCAGAACAACCAGGCACCTCTGTGCCACTGATTTCTCTTTCCATTTTTTAAAGCTGTTTTAATAAAAATATAAACTTAGAATATCAAATTCTTTTTTTTCTAATTAAGGGGCAATTTGGCATGGCTAATCCACCTACCCTGCACATCTTTTTGGGTTGTGGGGATGAGACCTGCGCAGGCACGGGGAGAATGTGCAAACTCCACATGGACAGTGACCCGGGGTCGGGATCAAACCCAGGTCCTCGATGCCACGAGGCAGCAGTGCTAATCACCGTGGCACCGTGCTACCCTTCTCTCCATTTACATAACATTTTGCTTTTCTATTCCACCTGCCAACGTGGACAAGCTCACATTTTCCTACATTACATTACACCTGCCGAACGTTTGCCCACTCAATCTATCTGTACCCCTTTCCTATCTATCTTTTGTGTCATCAGCATATTTAGCTACCATACACTTGGCCTCTTTACCTAAATCATTAATATAGATTGTAAATGATTGAAGTCCCAGCACTGATCCCTGTGGCATAAGTTACAGTTTGCCAACCTGAAAAAGATCCATTTATCTCAACTCTCTGTTTTCTGTTACTATCTAATCCTTTATTCATGCTAATAAATTATTATTATCATTATATTACCCTCAACACCATAAGCCCTTATTTTGTGTGGTAAACGTTGATGTGACACCTTATCGAATGTCTTTTGGAAATCCAAATACACCACATCTCCTTGTTCCCCGTTTGTTACTTCCTCAAAGAACTCAAATAAAGTAGTCAAACACAATTTCCCTCCCTCAAAACCTGCCTAATTGTATTACAATTTTCTAAATGTTCTGCTATTACCTCCTCAATAATATGATTCCACCATTTTCCCATTGATGGATGTCAGGCTAACTGACTTATAGTTTCCTGCTTTCTGTCTCCCTCCTTTCTTGAATAGTTATGTTACATTTTTGCGGTTTTCCAATCCACTGGCACTTTTCTAGAATTGAGGGAAATTTGGAAGATTGCAATGCATCCATTTATTTTTTATTCGTTTACAGGATGTGGGCATTGCTGGTTATGCCAGCATTTATTGCCCATCCCTAGTTGCCCTTCAGCAACATTTCTGCGACCACATATTTTAAAACCCTAAGTTGGAGGCTATCAGATCCTGATGGCTGATCCCTAATTGTCCTTGAAAAGGTGGTGGGGAGCTACCTTCTCAAACCCAGAGCATCTGGTGACGTTACACCTATTGTGCAGTTGGGGGGTTCCAGGAAGGTTCCAGTGAAGGAATGGTGAAATAGCTCCAAGTCAAGATAGCGATGTCATGAAAAAGATTTGAAACCAAGGTTTCAAATTTTGCTCCACCAGAAGCCAGATCAGGGAGCATTGAGATGATGAATGGGATTTGTTTCAAGTTAGGACATGGACAGCAACATTTTGGATCACCTCAAGTGTGTGGAGTGTAAAATGTGGAAGTCCAGCAAGGTGAGCATTGGAATTATCAAGTCGAGAGCCAATAAAGCTATGGATGAGGGCTTCAGCAGCAGATAATGAGTTGGAACCTGGTAATATTAAACGGGGGGAAAATATGTGGTCTCAGTATGTGGTCTCAGTATGTGGTTGGAAGCTCATTTCAGGGTAAAATGATGACGGCCAAGAACGGGGAAATCCATACACCTTCCAAGGGAAAATGATAAATGTAGGAGGCGTTATAAGTGATCATTTTGGAGCATGTGAACTACATTACATCAATCTCGGGAAGCCACAAGAAACTTTCCCAACAATAGATTTTCATTTCGAACCAAGATCACCAGTCTCAGAATATTGAAAACAAAACAATGCTGAAAAATCCATTCATGCCCTATGTATATGTGTTCGATCCCAGCTGTTGTCACTACTGGACAAGTCCGATCCCAGAGTGAAACCTGGCTTTGTAGATCCGAACTTAAATTTTTATTTTAGAAATCATTGAGGTAAGTTACTGAACAAATTCACAGGGGTCTGCTGATGAACTTTCAACACAAATGATAAAGCATATGTTAAACAAGAAAAAATAACTATATTACACTGAACAAAATGTTTGTAAAGATCTCAATACAAACACAAGAAAATGATTCAAATATTCACCATTCCTTCAACCCAGCTATACCTTTACAGACATATCCATATTTGTATTTATCTTAAATCTTAAATTTATCTTAAATCTAATAGTCAGGGTATGTATGCGGTACATGTGAACCAACTGGTGAACTGTGTTAAGCCATACTACACTCCAAAGTAAATGACAGATGCGACCAAAGCAGATTCTATGGATTTCTCAAAATCCCACCTAGACGCTTGTCATACTGTGAGCCAATCGGTCTCATTCTTTCTCACAAGGGTTTCCAATCTCCATGTTCAATATTTGCCTGGAAATTCTCTCCCACACATTGTTCTTAATCAGATGGCTTCAACAAGGATTCACCTGAAGGGTTTCCACCTTGGCTTCTGAGATTCTTTTCTCCTGGATCTCTGTGGACATTTCAGCTTCACCCTTCCGAGCATACTTTCAGATCTTTGACTATGCCAAGCAGAACATCACTGCTCCAACAGGATAACTTTGCCCTAATGGCCCGCAGCACGGCATCGCCAACCTTCGGCTATGCTCTTGGATCTCTGGGCTTCTCTCGAGCTCACTTCAAGTCGGCTCCCTGAAGTGCTCTCTCTTTAATTTGGAGCCCACTGCTCTGCTTCTTTCTCTTAACTTTACTTAACAGGATCTGTTTGTGATCTATGTCCTTGTCCTTTACCATCTTCTCCAACCTCTTTCTGTCCCACTCCCTTGTTTGGGTCCTTCTCGTTGTGCCCCTACCTGGGATACCCTCTCTGCAGTGTTGTTCCTCGTCAGATCACCTGACCTGCAGTTTCTTATTATTACACTTTCCTTTTTCTTCTATGCATTGGGCAGGGTCGGTAGCCTGTCCAAAGACTTGAAAATGGATGAACTGTACTAGTGTCGCCCTTTGCCGGTGCATGCTCAGCGTCCTGAAGCCCACCAAGAGATGGAGCTCCAAAATCCCAATGCAGGTAAATATTTTGGGGGGTTTCCTAACATCTGATCTGGTTTTTTTATGCACGAGCTTTATATACGTTTGTCCAATAGTTCACTTGTACATAAAGCTAATATGTATATTATTGGACTCAAAAGACAGAAACTGTCACATCCGTCTACTTTCAACTGGGTGACAATTATTTCTGGTATCATTTAATACGTTAGTGAATATTTATTTTAAAAACCTGTAATATTACTGTTGTGAACAGGAAGGAATTTAATTTAAACAGCATTAATTTCTCCTCTCACTATCCATCCATAAATAGAAAGGTATTTTGATTTGTTTCCCTCTTTATAAGCGGTGGCATGTTTCCCAAACCCTCCGTTTTGGCACAATCCAATTTTTATTAATAACTCCACAGGATGCTCCTGATAGGATGAACTCAAAGGAGTAGTTTATTTGCACACACCCAAAATGCGGGAGGATGGTCAGAACAGCGCCTCACATTCAGCACAGACAGCGATAGAGAAAAGAAAGACTTACGGTACATAGACCACAGAGAAAATAAATATTGGTTTATGTGGGTTCAAGAGTCCTGAATCAAAGGCCAATAATGTAATCCTTCACAGAGATCAGCAGGCTGAAAACTAGATGTTGTGTAATTCCCTCTTCCAGTAGAGTTGATTTCACGCGATGAGATAGGCATGCAGTGACAAATCAGTCTTGTAGGCGATGGTACAGAATTTCCAGCAGAAGTAGTGTAGATGGGGTGAGACATCTAACCGGGAGTAGAGCTCCTTGTCTGGGAGGCTGCTAATCAGATGACAAAAAAGCAGACTGAGTTCTTGCAGTCCAGCAAGGCAATATCACTAGTTCCACAAGCCAGAGGCCCGTGTCACATGACTCTGACCTCTCCATGCTGTCTTCGACAAAGGAAATGTAACCCTCCTCTGGGTCCCATGATTGTTAAGTGTCGCAACCGTTCAGAATTGAAAGCAAGCCCTTTGTCTTAGCAGATGGGCAGACTCCTGTTGGCCAGCCTGAGATGTGAAATGCAGAAGGCCTTTGTATAGCTCTTTTGAATTTGTTCCGTGGTGCCCATAGTAGTTCGTTAGTGACTCTTCAGGGAGAGGGATGTGTGATTTTCTCCGATAATGCCAGGGAGCTTATTTTGTTCGGGATCACAGACAGACATAGGTTCAGCCATTTTCGATCATTATCCAGTTTGAAATGTTTAAAGAGCATATCTCAATATATTCTGTAAAAAAGATACAGGGTGATGTCTTAGTCCCTCAGAGACTCAAATCTGAAATGAATACAAGTGCTGGAAAGTACGAAAGTCAGATCTAGAAGAAGAAAAGTTGATGGGACCTTTCATGAGAATGAAGGCTTGCACCTAAAACATCAACTTTTCTTTCAAATGCTTATCAACCTACAGCATATTTTCCCCCTCTTTAAAACAAATTCCAATAAAGGGGCAATTTAGCGTGGCCAATCCACCTCTACTGCACATCTTTGGGTTGTGGGAGTGAGATCCACGCAGACACGGGAGAACATACAATCTCCACACGTACAATGAACTGGAGCCGGGATCGAAACTGGGTCTTTGACGACATGAGGCAGCAGTGCTAACTATTGCACGCCCCACCCACATTTTATTTTTATCTGTCAAAAAGAGATTTTGGCAATTACAAAGTTTTATAGGAAGGAACCCAACTCCATTGGAACTAATTAGAATAATTCCCACAGCTAGCAGTTGTTGATATAATTTTGTCCACTATCTTGACTCACATATTCAATTAACTGAAGCAGGATTCCAAATATTAGAGGCTTATTTTTGGCTGCCAGGTCAAATATGCAGAATTGGGAAAATTCCCAACTGCCCAAAAGAATATTTGGATTTTCATTGTGGGGCGGGGGATTTGGAGGGAGCAAACTGGAGTCAGGTTTACTAGCCCCAGAAACAGTGTGGAGGCAGCCACAGGCTGGTTAAAAAGCCTGCCTTGGTGCTCTGGAGCTGTGTCCCAATTGTAATAGAAACTGCAAAACACAACACTTTAGTCTTCACCCCTCTCATCCCCTCACCCAAACTCTCCCCATGCCTCCCACCTTCACTCGCATTGCTCTCATACCTTTATGTCAATGTATGCTCCTCCACCTATCCCCATTACCACTCATACTCCTCCCTACCACCCCATAGCCTAGTATAGTGTCTGTACAAACTCATGCCAACCCATGTCACCCCATCCCCGTAGCATTCATCCCCGTAGCATTTTATAGCTCCTCTGCCAACTGATGCCAACTCATGAATTCTGCTCACTGGCATAGCTCTTTAAAGCTCTCATGCTAATTTATTGAAAACTCACGCCAACCCATGCCTTCTCATATACCAGCTGTTGCTCTTACACCCTTCATTCCAGTTAACCCAATATTACTATGGTAAGACTTCAGGAGTCATGCTGAGGTGAAATAAAATTAAGTTCAATCTGTTACAGACTTCAATATATGTTAAAACTTAAAAATTCATAAGAACACATTCAATACATTTTAATCCTTTCAAGTACTTAATCCCCAATTTAAAAAAAAATAAAATCATAACCTCACAGATCGATAGATTTCGACAAACTAAAACATCAAGGGATACAGGGTTAGTGCAGGAAAATGGTGTTGAAGTAGATGATCAGCCGTGATCTCATTGAATGATGGAGCTGTTTCGAAGTGCTGGATGGACCACGCCTGCACTTTTTTCTTATATCCTTAAAGACAGCTAACCCTTTATAACCAGTTGAAGCTGTTAATCAAACTGTGAACTTACAAGCCTCCTGTTGTGATAATGATTGCTTGTGAAAAAAGACAAGCAGCATGAATACTATAATGATAACCTTCAGGCTTATGTTAACAAACATTTATTGAAACTGCAACTGCAGCATGTTTCCTTTCAAACTTTAAAAAGCAGGGAATTTAAATGACTTGACAATTCCATGGACCTTATCCACTTTGTTTGCATATTCATGTCTATTGACAATTTCAAAAGGGGTAGCTGACTGCCCAATGAACTCCATCAGATTTAGACTTCCACCAGTCATGTTTCAGAAATTTTGATGTCGAATGTTGCTTCTAACTGAACAAAGCTGTACTTTTAAATGGTGCCACTACCACCGTGAACTCCAAATGTGCAAAGTTCGTACCAACCTTCCTCCCGCACCACCCTGAGAGAAAATAGTGCCGGGCAGGCCTAGATAATTTTCTTTGTTATGCTAATTTACCACATCATGAGCAGCTGAAGATGCTGATGTTGTTAAATGTGAAACTAGTCAGTTTCAAAAAGGCTTTTTCCCTTTGGCCTTGGACATTTTGGATGCAGAATGTTTGAAAAAAACTATTAAGTTTAGTAATACTCTTCGTACATGTTATGAACTAATAATACCAGTCTTGCATTTCTCATTCTGACCTCCGGTGCCTTCCTATCTTGGGTATCTCCACTGAAGTTATGCTTATTTGGTGACCAGCTTTATGTAGAGAATTGGAATTGCTGGTGCAAGTGTCCCAAATATCACCTATTTTCTCCTGTTCATTATACACTACTTAGAATGGAGGAAATAGAGCAGATATTAGTCCCTTGGTATCTTTATTAATTACACCAGTGTATCTGACGGGGCTCTTTTTAATTATCTATTTTTCTTCTCCAACTTTAGATATCGACGAGTGTTCCTTTGAAAGGACTTGTGACCACATATGCATCAACTATCCAGGAAGCTTTGAATGCTTGTGTCACAAAGGTTATACTTTATATGGACTGAC